>NC_051433.1:25933676-25973067 GCF_001649575.2 Kryptolebias marmoratus
AAAGTCAGTGAGCTTTTTTGCTTTTGCCATCAGGAGGTCTTGACAGTGTAAAGACTTGACAGAAAATGACATGGAATCCAGATTTTTGCACAGCTTTTGGCTTTTAAAGACTATGGTCTTAAACTTTTGATCAGCTGAAAAAAATCATGTTTGACTGTAAATGCAGTTTTCAATTAATTCCCCACTCAAAAGCTTTTGTCTCTTACGCTGATTTCTTCTTTTAACATTGTGAAGCTCTACTTAGAACATTCTTAAGATCCAATAGTGCAAAATGCAAATTCTTGCAATTTTTTGACTGGTCTTAAGATTTTGATCAGGAGTGTATTTCTAGCCAGAACCTCTCAACCTCACACACCAGCTCAGGCTCCTTCCCCACCAGAGGGGTGACATTCCATGTCCCAAGAGCCAGCTTCTGTAGCCGAGGATCAGACAGCCAAAGTCCCCACCTTCGGCCACAACCTTGCACCTGACCCCTTTGGCCCCTCCCATAGGTGGTGAGCCCATGGAAAGATGTGAAGATCTTCAAAGATGTGTAATATCATCAAAGTTTAATTTGTATATGACTATTTTCACAAATGCATATTCTGTTCCACAAAGAAAAAAACTAAGCTAACTTGGTCTACATAGTTCTCCATAAAAATGTTCAAAATTAATTTATTAATACAGATTTATTAACGTTTTTTTCCAGCATTTTCTATTTGTATACCTTTAAGAACACATATGCATTTTGAGAAAACACTAAATCATTGTATTACTACAGTTTCATGTAAAGGTTTTAAAGAGATTCAAATGTAACTGGGTGTAATTAGCAGAATATTAATTATTTTAATACTTTGTAGAAAATTCTGTACAGCAATGAATGAGGGTTACTTCTCGTTTATAGTCTGCCCCACACTTACAGCAGTTACAACTGCAAGTTTCCTAATCAGGTTTAGTCTTACATAGATTGATATTCTAAGGTCAACTGGGTTATTGCAGAATATTTCATTCCTTTACATTCAAAAATCTGTGTGGTGGTAATGTTTAACTATTCTGTAAAGCAACATCCAGACAGCTCTGCTGCATTTTGTTTAATTTCAGCAGACAATATGTTACTACAGTCATGGGAAAAAGAAAGTCCACTCTTTCAGTTGTAGTTTTACATATCAGGACATTATAAAACTAATCTGTTCCTTATCAAATTCTAACATTATTTAAATCTAACATCAAGTGTACAAAAACACAACAAATTGAACTATGTCATTATGAAGCCAAAATGGAAAAGTTGTGTTGTGAGAAAACTACCTCCTCTCTCGCTGCTTCTTCCATTGCAATTTTTTGTTAGTTTGCTGCTCTGCAGAATACAGGTTTATGTTACCACAATGACAAGATGTAAAGACAATTGTTGCTCAATCTGGGAAGGGTTAAATGTCATTTCTAAACTATCTGAAGTTCATTATTCTACAGTGAGAATGATTAGACACAAGTGGAAAACAGTTCAGACCGGTAACAATCTTCCTAACGGTGGATGTCCCATCCAATTCACCCCAAGGTAAGACTGTGCAATGTTCAGAGAAATTACAAAAAAAACAAGAGCTACATCTCTGACTACTGGCCTCAGTTAGAAGGTCAAAGGTTAAAGTTTATAACAGGACAATTAGGATAAAACTGAGCAATGTCACTTGTTTGCAATTAAGAATGACTTTTTTTCTGAAAACAAAATAAAAAATGATGCTTATAAATGACCTGCTAGTTTGAAAAACTTCTCCCAGTTTGAATTTAAATACCATTAAATTATTACTGAGTTTTCACCTATAGACCATTTTCATCTAACTTCACCAGACCTCATTATAAGTTCACTAGCAGAGTTGATGGCCATTAGCACAGGCTGAGCGTGGTTGTGCCTAATTAAGCTGTAGACATAGGAGTCTTTGGTTTGTTTTGAAGGGCACTGAATCAGAAACCTTCCAGCCAGAAGAGCTAATTGAATCTTACCGGAAGAAGGTGTGATGCTCGATGCAGACCTTCCAAAGCCTCTTGGCCGCTCTGTGGTTGGAAAGCTTAAAGCCGATTGTACTTTCAAACTGTTCATACTGGATGAGTGAAAAAACAAACAAAGAGAAATATGAAGAAAAGTTAAGGGATGGATGCAAACTCAGCATCTGGTGTATTTACTTACAGAGGCCCACCTTCGTAGATTTCAAATTCAAATTAAGCTATTCATTTTAAAAAAGATAAACCAAGTGATGTTTTTAATTATTAAAACAGTGTTTACTTTGTGCTTGTATGAACACTATTGCAACAATAAACTGTATATGTCAACACTGTACATAAGCAAACAGAAATAGTTGAAAAGTAGGTCAGAACTAGGAAGGATAAAAATCTCATGTTTAATGCTGGGTGGAAAAGTATTTCTTGCCTCTGTATTTACACTCTTTAGCCCCCTTTTTTTGGTTGTGGCTGCAGCTGCAGCAGCTCTGTTGAAGGGCTTCTTTATTTGGTTTGATCACAAGCTCACTGTGTAGCTCTGTCACTTGACTGAGTCTCGCCACGGCAGCCTACGCTGAGGCTCAGCATGGAGGTTAAGCTGCAGTGCTTTATAGCACAGAAAGGAGGGCCAAATAAATAGATCCTGACCATGTGGAGGAGCAAGGCTCAAGGAATTTATGGGTCAGTTTTTTGCATGACTCACCACACATTTATATCTGTGGCTTGCATCAGTAAAACCTACAGGCCAATTTGTGTTTTTTTTCACCCTCAAGCTCAAACAAATTAATCCTTCATGGTTGAGTCAGACGTTTCAACATGGTGTGCTTAAATACAAATTTAGGGTAGCACTTTTTGTTTGTTTACTTTTAGAAGTTCAAAGTTCTTAACTTTAACTGCTAACATAGCTAAAATTAAAGAGAGCAAGCCTTACTAATACCTATAAGGCTTGCTAAACTACTGTATCTGTAAAAACTACTGATAAACACATAACAGGTGTGGTTTTACAAGTAAAATGTGAATCAGACAGATCACCATCAAACACTTTAAGCAGAAGTTAAACCTTAGTTCGTCAATTCTACATTCTGAGTTAGCAGTGGTGGGCGATGCATTTCACACTTAGGCCTTCAGTGATGTCCAACTTAGTCAATAAATACCTTTCATTATGCCAGCATTTATAACACCAAAACTGGAGAGTACACACAATTAAGAACTACTTGGCATTGAATCACCTCAGTTGTGTACAAAATGGGCTATTATCTGGAGCATTTTAAAAATCAACAAACCCAAATCAGCAATTAAAACATATCTGGTATGCTACTGTCAAAACTAATTAAAATAGAATAAAATATATAAAACGTTTGCACTCACCAAAACGGCTGTGTCCCCCAAAACATTTATTTTAACACAAAATCCACTCTGGAACAGGTTAGCTAGCTAGAGGGCCTTGCTGACAAAACTCGTGATCTCATTGGCTATCGCAACTATCTATCAACTGTATTTGCCCGTTCAGTTACAGTGCACAGACGCCCGCATTGTTGATTCTGAAGGCCCGAGCAGATTTCATACAGCCTGGCAACATAAAATAGCTGAATTCTGATTGGATAAAAACTCTAACCTAAAAACAACAGCACTGGAAGGAGAATAATATGACATGAAGAGAATATGAATACTTTAAGATATCTAGGGAAAGTCAATTAAAAATTAAATTACCATTTATCATAATTATGATCATGATTTATGGTTATGTTAGGCCAGCAGAGAAGGCCTTGCTGGTCAATCACTGAATTTTTAGCAAGAAAATAATTGATTTTCCTCAAACTTGGTGCAATTCAGTAAGTTAAAGTGGTATCTTAAGGGCTGTGACTGTTAGAGACTAAATGGTGACTCAAAATTGCAAGAAAATAGGCAGATTTTACTTTTGCCTGAATTCCTAATGCTTGCATGAAGTAACCAGTAAGCCATGCTGCTGCATTTTGCTAAGCCAGTTTGGAAAATTATGGAGTATTTTTGTGTCAAAGGTTTGTCAAACAATGTTCTAGGCCTCCACCTCCATCCTCATCATACCCACCTTGGCAGCTGCCATTGGGTTCATGATTGCATCTACTTGAGTACACTTTTGAAATAAAGCTAAGCAATTTTGAACCAGTTTTTCAAAAATTATTTTAAATAATTTGCATGTTTTTTAGACCTGGACATGTTTTATGTCACAAGACACTTCCAGTGCAGGTTTCAAACTACAGAACTAGCACTCTTGAGGTGGGTTGGAGATGCCCACAACAAAGTTCAGATGGGTTTGAGATGCCTGTGATGTCACATAAAATGTTCTAACATGTTCAAAATTCAAGCAACAACAATTTGAGCCTCTGAGAGTCAAAGAATGAGAATCCCGGCAATGTTTTCAGACATTTTGGAGACTCCCTTTCGAATGCTGTTTGCCAACTAGCCACCAACAGTCACAGTCCACTGAGATAGTGGTTTTTTGAATGTATAAACAAATATTCATTATTAAAGCAGTACAGATAAAGACAATAGTTTTCTCTCAGTGTGCCACTAATCAGAAAAACTCACAACATTACCTCTGTGTTAGATCAGTCCTTTCTGGTCAACATATGTATTTCTCAAACTCCACACACACCAATTGTAACAATGAATCTAAAGGGATTTTTTGTATTTATCTGTCACCATGTTGCATACCTCCCCGGGTCTTATCTTGATGTAGAAGTTGCTTCTCTTATATGAAATCTTGAGAATCTTTGGCCAGGCGAAGCGGTTGATCCGTAGCCTATCTCGGTAAATCAGCAGGCCGTTGGCACAGACACCGAGCATTATTTCAATGCCTTCCGAATCCTGCGGCAGACACATGCCGACATTATTTATGAGTAACACTGAATGCACTGATGAGGCCATCTTACATTTAAACTAAAATGATTTTGGAGATAGCCAACCTTAGCATGATGGAGGTCCACCCCATACATAGACAATTTCTTTGCATTCTCCAAAAAATTTATTTCAGCCTCTGCTGGCGTCATTCCCCTGTGTGCAGAATAACAACAACTGTAACCAGCATCTCCATAGGTAATAAACCCAGACTGTGATTGAAACAATATCTTAGAATAGACTTGATATATTCACATATAATGCCAGAGCGTGGAGACAACCTACAAACTAAGAAAGTGTTTTCACCCACACTGTGTGCATTTCAATGATGCATAATGTCACAGCATCTATCCAAAACTAGACCCATGAAAAAGTGACTCAAAACAAGAGAAAAACCCATCCCCAAGAGATCCTTTGATAGATGTAAGTTTCATAAAAAAAAAAAAAAAAACTGTGGGATTCCAGTACTTGTAGCTTCGATGGAGCTCCATCACCCTCTCCTCCAGCTCGCGTGTTTGATTGGGAGCAAAGCGGAAATCGCTGACGTAATCTGAGCCATGGTCATCCTGGTCGTAGTCACCCAGCTCAGCTTGAATGGTGTAGGAGCCCAGGAGGGCATGAGTGACAAACGAGCATGGCAGCCGACCTGACAGGATATCATCTCTCAGCTGCAGACACAGGTAGTATCTGTCAGATGAGACAAAAAGGGGAATGACAGGGAGGGAAGGGTTGGCAGTCAGACAGGCCTGAGCCATACAAGCTCTAACAAGTTTTCAGCGGGACTAATCCATGGCTGTTAGTAGCAAGTCTAATCCTTGAAAAGGTGTGAGGTATTTTGGCTGCTTTGACACTGGGGCAAATACACCACAAGAACTGTTACCATACTTGTATGGAAACACACATCACAGCTAAAAAAACAAGGGCTATAATCTGCAGACCTGACTTGTGTAAGCAGTTTACTCTTTGATTAACTCTGAAGAGCATCTGACAGCACAAACACAGGGAGGTACAAGTGTTCATTTGGCAGAGGCGTGTTTGTGCTACCTGGTGATATCCTCTGTAAGCTGGGAGGGGTCTGGAGGGTAGAACTTGACAGCAAATGCAAACTGCCACGAAGAGTCTGAGGGGGGAGACATGAAAGTCAGAGGTTTAAATGTACAGTTACAGAGCGTAACATAAAACATGTTAATTACAAGTCTGTACTGGATTTGCATAGAAGACGTTATGTGGCAGAAAAATATTCTTCCTGAGCAGCTATTTAGAAAAGACACTTACTGCGCATCTGCTTCTTGATCTCTTTGGAGGGATCCAACCAATTCTGAAAAGACAGAAGGGAGCATTCACACGGGGCGGATTTGAAACATGGCTAATACACACCCTGGTGTCACATTTTGTTCTAATTGCCATCAGTGCTCCTAATGAAAGCCTCTCCATATGGTGAATAGAAACCGAGGCCTCCCCTGCTGAGCTGTTCCAACACACAGAGAGCAGATTTGACTCAAGCGCGTTACTTCTATGTGTTGCAGAGAGACACTTACCTGTCTGATCTCATAACATCTGATTGTGCAGAGAATTGCTCCAGTAATAGAGGGGCATCATGTGAAGTTTGGGTGCTGGAGCATTTTGGCTCTGATACAGCTAATGTGGACTCACTTGTAGCAGCAGCAGATGAAAATCATGCTGTTCGACTGCAGCAGTACACTGATGTAGAAGAGCTAATTACCCATGACTAGGATAAACTCTGATGTCCAAAACATTTTTGATGCAGGAGTTTTCATTTTTTCCTCAATATGAAAGATGGCAAATTTTCAATCCAGTTTTGCTATATACATTTAGTGTAAAAAGTCACATTTTGTGTTCTTCAATCATGTTGACTCAGTGAAAATAAATTAGATTCTTTTTTTTTTAATGGAATGATGCCAGTGCAAACTAATACATAAAAAGTCTTGACTTTATTCAGTTTTACATACTGAAATATTGCATTTCAAATTTCATCTAATCACTCCCACATATTATGTTGTATAAAACTCAACTTAACCATGTCCTTAACTGCAGACTGGTGTTGAATTTTTTCTCATTCTGTTATTGCAATTGTAGTTTTAATTTTCAAATAGAAAATTCGCTTGAGCTACCTAAACTTGAAAATATCTTTCAGGTAGTCGTTCAGATTTCCAGGCAACACAAACACCAGATCTGAAGCATGATAAACACCAGATTTGAGCTTCAGATCTGGTGTTTATTATGCTTCAGAACTGTAAGTTCTGTTTATGATTTCCTCTAGGATGAACCCACATTCTAAATTCTGTATGCTTTATTTTGACAGTTTTGTGTGTGTGTCTATGGTACTTAATTTGAAAAAAAAAAAAAAATGTAAGAAACATTTTATTAAGACCCGAGGAGCTAGTGTCTACTTGTGAAAACCAGACATAATTTATGTTCTTCAAGGAAAATATTAGCATAATTAAATTTATTCTAACCAGTCAGCCTGACAGTAAAAAACAGCAATAAACCTGAGGCTTGACACTTAAAATTAGCAATAAAATTAGAAAGAAGTTTTTAAAATACAGACAAGGACAAAAAAAGTCTACCACCTTTCAGTTCTGGGGTTTTACATATCAGGTAAAAATAAAAATGATTTATACAATGTATGTAAACATCTGGTTGCAACTGTAGATGTATTTCCCGAGTTTTCAACACAATATATACATGAGAGCAGTATAATAAATGCAAACATTTCACATCCAGAAATTCTGAGGCGCTATAAAAAAAACAAACAGATTATGCAACTTCTTTATGATATAGGATATATGGGGTTTCTAACACAGTTTATGATCTACAGTTGAAACTAGATGTGTGGTGATTCTGGAGGTTTTTGTATTTTGTACTTCCTGGTGGGCCGTCTCGGCAACTGATTGGCAGCTCTTCCCCACTCCCTCTACACCTGTGGCAGATCAGGCTCATCAGGAGACAGATGGTACTTAAGGCCGTGGTGGGAACCAGACCAGCGCTGGAGCATTGTTTTGCCTCTGTGATAAAGTGCTGAGCCTCTTGAGACTTTCTAGTTTCTCCTTGTGAACTCTTCCTGAGCGTTCTGTATTTTTTGTGTTTTTACCTACCTAGGACAACCTGACCTGTGTGGATCCAGTCTGGTCTGTTTTGGAAACCTGCCTCGAGGATAAGCTACCTATCTGTTTGCCTGTGCCTGTCTGCCTGCCTAAAAAGGGATACTTACCTGTTGCCTCCTGGAGAATCTGCTAACCTGCTACTGGGAAATACTTACCTCCTATACTCACCTCCGTGCTGTGGATCACTCTTCGCACAGTAAGAACTCTCACCTGGAAATCAGTCCTATAACACTTACCTGTTCTGTCACCAAAGCAAACCCGAAACTCACCACGTCCTCTGCTTCCAGGTCCTGGTTCCTGTTATTATCACCATACCCGGTTCACTGTAAAATAAACTCACTTCCTGCTACGTTGGTCTCCCGTGTCTGTCTGACGCCGAGCTGCTCACTTTAGAAGAAGTTCAGAATCCTGACAAGATGTTTACATTCACTGTAGAAAAAGACATAACCATTTTTTTCTCAGTGACATTAAACCAAACTGAACCTGCCCTGTTTTGAGATAGGATTCCCAAAATTATTTCGAATTGCTAAATGGAAGCTTCTGATGGGTTAGTTGACAACATTTGAACATGGGCTGAAAAGCCACTCAGTGAGGAAGAGGACAATCCTTCAAAGAAAACTTTAAAAAGCCAGCTTACAGTTTGTAAGCACACATGGGCAATGCTACCAAATACTAAGAAAGTGTATCAAATTTGGGACTTTGAAGGAAGTGATAAATAAAAAATCTCTTTCATTATTTCAGCATTTTGCAAATGGAAACAAGTTTGGGAATCCTAACTGACCTAAAACAAGAAAGGTTTAGTTTGATTTAATATCAGACAGTCTGGTTTCAACAATATCTTCACACCTAAAAATTTATCTTCATAAACATTTTAAATTTCAACACCACTTGATTTAAGAAATATCAAAACTCTTCCTAACACTATATTCATTAAGAGATAACTTATTAGGATCAAACCATTTTTTGACCAAAATTAGTTCTCTTTCAAGTGTTTTTGCTAATTATTTTATAACTACTCATGATCTAAATAGTTATTATTTGCAAACATAATTTCTAATTTAGTTGCAGAACAATAATACTGATATATACTGTAAACAATTTAGGTCTTAATATTTGACCTTGCGGAACACCACAAGTTATTCTCATTAGCTGTGATTTGGTATTATTGATTTTTACATAATGAAGCCATAAGTTTTTAAACAATGATTTGTAACACCTTTTTATTATGTAATGTTTACATTTATGTAGGCGTGGCAAATGATCAATTGTGTCAAAAGTTTTACAGAAATCAATAAACTCCCCCACAGCATAGTGTTTCTAATTTACAGCTGTTCCTATATTTTCTTGAATTCCAATACAGCTCTGTAATCAATATTATACTGAACTTCACTGTACTGATTAAAAATAATTCAAATTAACTGAATGACAAATGGATTAAATTGTCTTTATTTAACTTGTCTTTAGAGTAACTTGTTTATTTTTTCTGTCAAACCCCTGATATGCTCTTTATGTTAAACTGGTACTGTATAAACAGAACTCTGTTGAACTGAAATTATATTGCAGTGGGTTTTACTGTGTGTAGTTGATATTTTGATCCTTCTGCTCACACCTACATGTTTGCTGTATATATCAAAGTTTGGAGCTGCCTGTGGTGCAGAGAGCCGACAGTAAGCCTTGGAAAGCTGAATACTACAGAGCAGCGACTTATTAACACTGACACATTTTGTTAGCTGGATTTAAATCAGTCAGAGTGAAAGCAGGATACTTGATACTGTAAAAGTCCAATCCTCAAGCCTTGATGGACAATTTGCTTTCACTCACAGACACCACAGACACACAGTCGTAGGAGCAAATGCACACCCTTATTCTCTGTTTAATCAGGCTACTAAAGAGCTGCAGGCATTTATCTCTCTCTCTCTCTCTCTCTATATATATATATATATATATATATATCAGCTGAGGGCAAAGTGCACTCAGTCAACAAGGTGCTTTCTGCTGATTTGTTTTTCTCTGTGGAAAAGCCGTAGAATCTTTAATTACTGACCATTAAAGGTTTTACTCAAGGTTTGCTATGTTCTTTCATAAAGCAATCACATGGAACAAATGTTCCCCTGAAGAGCAAAGATTACATTTTCTTTCTGTCAACTGAGATGGAGAAAGGGCAACTGAAATGACATTTTAATTTTCAGCCTTGTTTGGTCTACTGATCAGGAGCAACCCCAAACAGCAGTCTGCAGGTACGCTCTGATAAGTCTGACTTTGATGACACTGTCCTTTGCACCAAAGATGTAGCTTTACCTACACACACACAGAAACAGAGACGGGGAATTATTTTTACTTCAGCTATGTTGACCTAACAAACACCAAAGTTAACCTGTCACTTAATACTGACATTACACTTAAACTAGCATGCCATAATTGAGACCTGACATGTCAGCTGACAATGCAAAGATTAGGGGGACAGTGGATTTACCCAAGATGGTAAAAGGAATTTATTCCTGTCATCAGTTTTAGCGTCAAAAGCAGAAAGTTCCACTGTAGTCATATTATGCAATCCCATACAAGCCTGTAGGGAGGCTCATACTGATCAAAACCAACGTCAACCCAAGAGCTGTCAACTAACAGCTACAACCCATCAGTTTGGAATCAAACGCATGATTATATGATAACAGACCTGCTATGTGCACTGTGTAACAAAGCCACAAGGATCAGAGTCAGACTTTTGAAAATGTCAAAATGATTAGTGAGCTGACTTGAGCTTCATGTTAGGAAACATTTATTAAACATTACATGTAGGGCTGTATGGTAGAACAATTTGCAATGTGCAATATTGTTTGACATTGTGATGGCATTATCAATTGCATTAAACCCACATTTTTGTCACTTCTCACTTTCTCATCTGTGAACAATCAACTATGAATGTACTGGGTTGAAAGCTGGGAGAGTTACAGAATACTACAGCCTAAGAATCACTTATGCTACTGAGTCTTAGCATAACCTCATCATTGTTGTTGTTGTGGCATTTTGTAATTATCTGCTGTCTATCTGTTTTGTTCACAGGTGGGCATAAAGAAGAGACCCACACTGTAGTAATTGTGTAAATGTCCAGAGAGTTTTTTGAGAGCAATATTCAGTATATATGTTGAAAACTCTTAAGCCAAAAACACACAGGGAACATTTCATTAAAATGTGTCAATGGAAGCACATTCATTTATGTGCCTAAAACATACATGTAAAGCTCAATATAGGGGCTCATTCAGTGATGTCATCAAGACTGTTTTTCTGGCATGATTGACAGCAATTTGCCGTGTATTGCCTACAGCTACTCACATTTAACATAGTGTTATTACATAGTTGGTTATGTATTCTTCAGCAAAACCTAGGCAAGACCATCACACCATACTAGAGTTTGGGTTCTGGGCTGTGAGTCACCAGTACGCTGTCCCTCACATGGCATTGTCAAACCGGGACCTCGCGCTTTAGAACAGAGGCAGTCAAGAACATGTGGAGGCTCATTTATGCGATAGCCAAACCAAGATTAAAGATTAAACTCTTTTTTTGTTGTTGTTGTTTAAGTGTTATCCATAAATTGTACTTATTTTAACACAGAAAACTACTGAATGTGCTGGAAGAGTTTCAGCTATTTTTAAGAAGAAGCAGCAGCAGACAACTATTTTGCTAATTTTCTTGGAAAAATTACTTGCTTTCAACAGGAACCATTCAATGCAATAAACTAACAACAAAGACCGTTTTGTCGCCCAAGGTCTCAGGTGAACACAGATTATGTGATTTGCTGAGATAAGCAGAACAAGTATTATAAACAAATCTTAACATTCTTTCTAAGCAGAATAGCCAATCTCTTAAGCAATTGATCACCAGACATTTTTTTGACCTTTGTCTTTATAATGACAAGATTGAGTCATGTATCTTTAGATATTCCTCAACCTCAAGTTTTTCCTTATCCATTTATGATACAAAACAGTGCCACAACTAAACACGAGAAGACAAGTAAAAAAAAAGAGCTGTAATAGGAACTCTGACATCCAATCATGGAGAGAGTACACAAAAAATGTATTGTTTCAGGAGTTTTGACATTTCAAAGTAGCACACTGTTAAGAGGCGCAATGGCATAGAACATTGGTCTGTGTCCTGACCCTGCAGGAGTCTTAAATGAATATAATGAAGGTGTAATTTTTGTAGTGCATCAGACACCACCTGTGTGTTTTACCCTTTAATGTGAAGGAAGGAAGTTTTATAAGTGAAGCCTGCTGTTGTCTAGACTTTGCTGCCAGAGTAATGCCTTCCATAATAATGATTTGTTATTTTGTAGTTTGCTTAGTATTAGCACATCCATAACCCTAAACTACAGGTATCTGTTCCATACAGAGCACCACAACAAGCAACACTTGTGCCCGCAAAGAGAATCAACATCAAAATAACCATAAGTAAGTCTATTACACCAGCATCAATGAACACAGTTTACACAGCAGTACCTTTTGCATGAAGCAACATGAAATTGTTTCTTATGTTTAGACTGAACTGTTTTCAGATAAGGCTGTTCTTGAATAGAAACTGGATCCACTGATTCATCAGAACATGTTCATATAGGTTTTAAACCTGCACAGATTAATATTTTTCTAAAGATTTATAAAAACATCTAGTATAAATAACACTGATTATAGAGATAAACCCACAAATAGTTATTCAATTTATCTAATGTTGGGACTCAAAAATTCATCTTTCAGGTTCCATCTTGCCAACTGGTTACAGCAAAAAAAAGGTTGTCATAAACCCACGGTATGCTGCCAAATGCTGTACAAGTTAACAACTAACTACAGAATGTTTGGCAAGTAGCAAATGAAGAGCAGAAGAACTAGTGAAACCCAAAACAAAAGCCGCTGAACAAGGAAATTTTAACCTACTTTTGTAATTAGGCTAGAAATACAGATTTATTAATAAAGTTTTTTTTACACTGATTCCAAAAAATCCAACCAACTTCTTTCAGACATTCAGACTATTATTTTTTACGCCTTTTAATAATTTCAATGCTGCAAAAAACAAAAAAAAATTTGTATCTATAGAAACCATGAAATTATTTCTTCCAGCACTCTCTCGGAAACATGTCTGTGACTACCTTTCATGAATGCTTCTTGCAGTGAGCAGATAAGAGATTTCTTCATCTCGTGTCCAACTGCACAAGTCATGCAAACTGCTTTTTGTTCAGACCCAGGCTGAGTTTGGAAATTTCTATTTTTCTTTTATTTTTTGATGGATAGAGCACCCAGGAGGGAGCAGACCAGCTCACAAGTGAGAGGAATACAGATTGTTCACTGAGGAACGTGTTCATGCTCTGAAGCATCCCATGGGATTATTTTGGTACACAATTCACTGACCTTCTGGCTGTCTGTGTCAGCAAAGGTCAGGCCAAAGTAGTCCTTCTCCAGCAAGTTGAGGTGCTCACATACCATGTCCATCAGGGTCTGTCCTTTAGAGTGCTTCTGCAGAGACAAACACACAAATCCACAAGTTCAAAAAAGTCCTTTTATGCTGCTCTTATATTGACATTTACCCAGAGTGAAAGTAGAGCTCATATATCTAGGTGTGTGAGATTCCATGTGATCATGTTTAGGCTGAACATGGCCAAAAAGTGAATGTTTTGTAAAGAGTTTCAGTCAGGGTTTAGAGCTTCTTATAGCAGAAAAACAGAACTGATGAATGTTACTAATAACATTTTCATGGCCTCGATCAGTAGACTTGTGTCTATACTAGTCATGTTAGATCTCGGTGCTGCATTTGATACAATTGATCACAGTATTCTATTACAGTGGCTTCAGTATGAATATGGGATTACATAGAAATCGAAAAAAAACTCCTTAAAAAGTCTTCAGTTGATCCAAAATGCTGTTGTCAGAGTTCTGATGATTAGAAGGAGAGATCATATTTTTCTAGTTTTAGCTTTCTCTCGATTTGTCCTCTTTCAAATTCAAAATAGAATTTAATATTTTGCTCTAACATACAAAGCTCTCAACAACTACAACAACAGGAAGATAAAAGAAGGGTAGACCAACGCATCTCTTTTGCTACTTTTTAAACTCTCATTAAAAGGGGGGACCAGATCAAATTTATCAGTCAACAATATTTATATTACTTGATTTATTCACCCTTATTATTTATCAGATCTCAGCAGAGGCCTGAATCTGGTCATTACAGGGAATATTTATCAAAACACATTGTAAATAAAATAAACGGATATTGCTTTTTAGGTTTATATTACAAAATTTAAATAAATCTAAATAAAAGCAACAAACAAATCAAATAATTATCAGAACAAAAGTAAAATTAACACTGAAAGTTTGGGAATAATATTCTAAGTTTTAGCATCAAGACATTACTCTGGATGGTAACAGTCTGGAGCAAGAATTAACCTTTATGATTTGAAAGTAGAAGTTGATTATAAGGTTATCTAAAGCATAAGGATTTTTTGATTAGGATGTGTTTGTTTGTGTTATGTTTGGGTTTATACATGCAAGAATTTAGGTAAGTTAGACTATTTTGATAAATAGTTCCCTCTGGAATTTGGGTTAGAAGGATTTTAATAACTCTGCCACATTGTCAAATTTATCAGGACAGTTCAGAGCCATTGGCTGAGAGAGTTTGGAGTTTGACATGCATCTGGAGCAATTAATTACTCCACTTATCTCTTATAGTTACAAAAAGTAATTCTTCAACTTTTGTTAATTTTTTTTTCTCTTACTTTACTGGACTTTATAAAAGCAAAGCTAGTCAAAACATACACTTTAAACTTAGGTTAACAAAAAATATACAATTAAATGGAGAAAAGGGCACCAGCATGGAGAGGAACACAAAACAAACTGGGAACAACGATGAACAGAACCAAGGTCTCTCTCGTTATTATCAAAAGACAAGGCATTACATCATAGGCAGACACTCAGATTCTGACTAGATGGAGCTCCCAGATGGAGCTAATCTCATCCTGTTCAAAGGCTCGGTATCACTGACCTGTCTCTTTCTCTGTAATGACAAGAAGGAAATGACGTTTCTTAAACCGTATGACTAATTTCTTATTAGATAAATGCACACATAAATTATCAACATTCATTTTGTTCACATTTTAAAAGATTACACAATCAATTTAAGAGATTTAGTTTCTGCATAAATCATGTTTTTTAAGAGACTTGGAAGAAGCATAAACTTTCTATCTCTACTTGATTAGATGTCTGAGAGTGTGAAAGCCTCTGTATGTTAACACTTAGCCAAAGTGATACCAAGGACTCTGTCATAACAAAATGAACTTTTACACAGAACAGTTTTTAAAAGATGATTTCAGGTCAGATGTCATAAAGAGAGGGGGCTCCCTTAGTGCTACACAGTCAAGCTCAAGCTCACATTAAATATTTTATTGTTCCGTATTTTCCTAAAGGGCACTTTGTTCTCAGACTGTAAGTTTACTTATGATTCCTAGAGTTTCTAAAAGTAGAATGGGAGGCAGAGCTTTCAGTCATCAGGCTCCTTTCTTGTGGAACCAACTTCCAGTTTCTGTCAGTGAGGCAGACAGCCTGTCAGCTTTTAGGACTAACATTAAGACTTTTCTTTTTGATAAATCCTCCAATTAGAGTTGGCTTGGGTTTCCTGAGCTTTCCCTTAGTTAAGCTGCTATAAGCTTAGACTGCTGGAGGACAAACTAACCACATTTCCTCACTTTGCTGCTGTCTTTACTTGCTCTACTCTCAATGTTTAGGCAGCCAATTATTGCTGCCAATAACCTATGTTGTCCTTTGTTTTTCTTCCCATATAAATTACACTTGGACCGATCCTCCAGTGTTTGTCTGTCTCTTTCCTGTCCTCTCAACTCTCAGCCAGAGGCAGGCAGATGGCCACCCTTCCCAAGCCTGGTTCTACTAGAGATATCTTCCTGTTAAATCAAAAGTGTTGATGTCCACTGTTGCCAATATGCTGTTCAGAATGGGGAACAATGACAAATTGAAGATTGGACGCAATCTGTTGGCTTCCTTAGATCACTTTTACTGATTGGCATTTCATAATGTACTGTATGTGAATGTACTGTATCATAATAAGAATTGAACTGACTTAAATCTGGACTTGAATTGGATTTATGATTTGGACTAGTTTCTTTTTCTTAAGTATTGTGGCCGGATATTAATTTTGTTGTGAACTTGCGCTATGTAAATGAACTGAATTAAATTAAATTTAATTTAATGTTTACACTGGTATCATATCAATATTTAGCCATGGTTTGTTTAACCCTCCCATAGTCTTCAGGTCAAATTGACCAGAAGTTACAAGGGCTTCTCTAACACTGTTTGTCTCTCTCTCCTTTATTTTAGGGCTTAAGGAGGGTTCTAAACAAAAATTAAAAAGAAAAATCATCCTTAATGAAACCATAAGATGCTATTCAATACTCCAACTTGGCACCCATGGATATACGAACACTAAAAGAGTAAAATTTTACATTATATTTGATTACCTTTATGGCACAAACATTTACCTGCCTGTGTGCCAGATATATATTTTTTATATTTACCCACTATTTTATAAGGCAGGTGTTTTTACATCAGATGCTGTGTACAGCAATGGTAAAGATGACATTTTATGGTAATCTGCACAAAGGAAGGCAACACATTTCAGACTCAAACTTACAAACCTTGAGAAAAGAAGAAGGAAGTCTATTTTAGTTCATGAAATATATCATTCATTAACAGTTAATACTTCAGGAACATACCACACATGTTTGCTATAACTGTACCAACAGGAATGTTAACAAAGTTATAGGTCTTCAACCTTTGGATCGACCTGCCAATGAGTAATGCATGAAATAGAAATTCATCAATATCAGTTTATGATGTATTCATTTGAAGGAGTTTATTATAGAACAAGCAGAACTGTATTCACACCTAGCATGTGACCACACAGACAGTTTATACTCTCACACATACTTTCTTCTCTTGCACCTACTTTGGGCAATGACAAAGAGATGGAGCAAGCAGTTGCCACGGAAACAGATGCAGTTATTCCTCTGCTGTCTTGTTTCTTAATATCTCTGGGGTATAGCAAGAAAAAGTGCTTTAACTTTTTTATTGTGTTTAAGGATAGTGGTGCAATACTTGGAGATTGCTAGAATCTTTCATCGTGTCAGTCAGTAGGACTGCAGATGTATTATTGTTCAGCTATAATGTTTCACACAAGATGAAGCAGGGAGAATTCAACAAATATGTATTTATGTATCACTTGCTAGCGAAGGCATAAAGTGGTTATGTTTTTGCTCATGCCTTAGATTTGATGATTTGCTTTTACTTGTCTCGAGGTCCAGACTAGTCCACAGAGATGATCGGGTCTTTTGTAGCTCCTAAACTGTGGAACCAGCTGTCCCTTCATATCAGACAGGCTTCAATCCTTGATGTTTTTAAATCTCATTTTAAAACACATTTGAACACACTGGCATTTAATACAGCATGAGAGTTACCATTTTTGCATCATTTTATTTGATGTCTTATTTGTTTTAATTGTATTGACTTTGCTTGTTTTATGGTCTCTTGTGTTTGCTTTTTGTTTGTTTATTTTTTTCACTGTATTGTTTCATGTGCAGCAATTTGGCCAACGGCAGTTGTTTTGAAGTGTGCACTATAAATAAATTTGATTTGATGTCTCTGTGTGTGGATGTGTGTGTGTGTGTGTGTGTGTGTGTGTGTGCGTGTGTGTGGGTGTGTGTTGGTTTGTCTGTAGTGTTTGCAAATTATCTTATGAACCAGTAGTCAAATTCAAATGAAACTCTCAGAAAGTAATCATTGGATGAACATCAACATCATCTAAATAATGTTTAGCGTAAACCCCAGTGAAGATGGCCACAACAGGTAAGTGACCTTAGCAAACACAAAATTAGATATAATTCAGCAATGTTTACAGATATTGAGCTAACATTTGGTGTGGTAGTAGCTAAAAATAAATTACAGCACATACTTTGAGCGCTGACTAGTAGCATGTGATTTATTTTATAAAACTCGGTGTCTGTCTGTTACTAAAATATTTAATGAACTAGTGGATATATTTTATTAAAACTAGAAAGTAGTTACTGGATAGACATTTACAACTGATTAACTTTTGGAGTCACTCTAATTTAAGGTGTCCACCACAGCTCATAAGACTTGGCTGACTAGAAAATGGCTCTAACCCTTACTTCATCAGTTTTAAAGATACTGTGAAAAATTTAGTGTGGTAGCAGCTGAGAGTCCTCCTCAGCACAATATCTGAGAACTAACACATCTTACAAGTTCTCACAATATTGCACAAGTTCATATTTTACAAAGTTTGACCAAAACAACTATCAGTCTGTTCCTTCTCAGCACAAGATAATTTTGTGACGATCTGGTGTTTTTCCCCGCCTTGCCGGTGGTGCCTGGGACTCCCCCTCTACAGCTGTGGCGGATTTCCTCTGACGAGCACCACCTGTTTTTAAGCCTTAGTCTGGGTTCAGACTTTCGCTGGAGCATCACGCTTTACGGTTCGGATTCGCAGCCACTAAGTTTTGATCAAGCTCGTTCCCCAGCTAACCTGCCTTGTTTGTGTTTTCTTCTTCCTTGCCTTAGGTTGTGTTTTTCCCTGACCACTGGTTCCTGTCTCCCAACCTGGGCAGCCCTGCAGCACTTACCTGGAAATCCTACCTTCCCTCCTGAACTCCTCCTCTCCTGGACGACCTCTGTCTCCTCCCGCCTCGTCTCTGTGCCCCTCAGCTCCTGGAGATTCGAAAGATAGACACAATTAACTCCTCAAATAATTCTCTGGATCATTCTGTGACCCTGAAACTCACCTTGTCCTTCCTCGCCATTTCAGACCTCCCCGGTTGTTTCCCCTTCACAGACCTACACCTGTAAATAGAGTCGCTTCCCCTCACAGACTAGCACTTGTAAATAAAATCACTTACCTTTATGTTGTGTCCGTGTCTGGTTTTGGGTCTGCTCTTCTGACGTTTCCTGGTTCATGTCAGAATGCTCCAGCCAGAGCTCTTCTTGAGCAGTCCGGATCCAGAATGCCTGTGGCTGCGAGTGCCAAGTCCTCGTTCACTCACTGAAGGGTTTCTTAGTTTATTTCCTGGTTGTCCCCGTCATGCCCTGAATGCAGGTAAAGAAATTATCGGGAAACATGACAGAACCCACGGCACAGTCGGCCCATGCAGAACCCGCCTCCCAGCTGGCTCGTCACAAAGCCATGTTAAATTCCTTATGCGAACAGTACCAAGTTTCCACCGATCGTTTGGATCAACTGACCATGCTAATGCCGGAATTCAATTAGAAATTTCAACCCGCGCTGGCTTTGCAGGCTTCCGCCTCGGCTGCTGCGGCGGCAACGCTAGCTCCTCCTGCGACCTCCCATGTCTGGGAGGTGGCCGCGCCCACTCCTGAGTATTTTTTGGGAGAGATAGGGAAATGTCCTGGTTTCCTGCTGCAATGTTCATTAGTTTTTCACCGCGCTCCACAGTCTTTTTCTGAGGATGCCTCCAAAATTGCTTATATTATAGATCTTTTGAGGGATAAAGCTTTACGCTGGGCTGAGGCCAAGTACAGTTTCCAGGCTAATAATCAGACTCCCTTTAACCAGTTTTTGGAGGATTTTGAACAAACGTTTGGTTACAAACACAATGAGACTGAGATCACAAGAAAATTATGGAACCTCGAACAGGGACAGAGATCTCTCGCCTCCCCGCAACAGGGGTGGAACAAGAGCCCATGCAGCTGGGACATGCCAGGCTGACTCCCGGGGTGAGGCAGAGACGGTTCGAGGCTAAGGAGTGTTTCTACCGTGGTGACAGGGAGCATTTCCGCGCTAAGTGTCCTTTACTTTTAAAAGGACCAACTCACTAAGTGAGAGAAAGGTACTAGTGAGTAGCTTCACACATCCCCTCGGCTCTCGATTTTTCCTCCACACGACCATCATTCGGGACCAGTCCAAGACACCCGTTCACACTTTGGTGGACTCCAGAGCAGAACAAAATCTAATTTCTGAAGATCTTGTTTGCAGTCGACAGATTCCATTACAGATGCTGGATTCTCCGTTACATGTGTTGGATGTCTCGGGCCAGATCATCACTCACATTAGACACCAGGTTCCCAGTCTCCACTTCATCGCCTCTAGAAACCACTGTGAGTCAAATGAATTTTTTTTTTTTCTTCACCTACTTCACAAATGATTTTAGAATACCCATGGTTAAGGAAACATAACCCCATCATCAACTGGGCAGCAAGGAGAATAGAGTCTTGGAGTAATTTTTGTTTGATGAACTGTCTTCAGTCAGCTGTACCGGTTCTGTCGTTAAAGAAGACTCCTTCCAAGGAGATCGACCTGTCTAAGGTTCCCCCAGAATTATCTCACCCCTGTATTCAGCAAGGCCAAGGCCCTGTCACTTCCCCCGCACAGACCCTATGACTGTGCCATTGAGCTTCTGCCCCCCCCCCCTCCAGTCGGCTGTATAACTTCTCTGTTCCGGAAAGGGATTCCATGAAGACTTACATAGAGTCGTCCCTTTCCTCAGGTATCATCCGCCCTTCCACATCCCATTCCCTTGTCGGCGCAGGGTTCTTTTTTGTGGTAAAGAAAGACAAGAGTCTCCGCCCCTGCATCAACTACCGTGGACTTAATCAGATTACAGTTAAGAACAAGTACCCTTTGCCCTTAATTGATTGAGTATATCAGCAGCTCCATTCAGCCACCATTTTCTCTAAGCTAGATCTTCGCAATGCCTATCAAATGGTGAGAATTAAGTAGGGGGACGAGTGGAAAACTGCATTCAAGACCCCACTCGGGCACTTCGAGTACTACTCATGCCTTTCGGACTTACCAATGCCACAGCATTTTTCCAATCCCTTATCAACAACGTATTACGAGATTTTCTGAATGTCTGTGTATTTGTTTATCTAGACAACATTCTAATTAATTCTCAGAACCCCACTCAACATCGGCAGCATGTTCAGGCGGTCCTCCAGTGGCTGTATGAGAACCAGCTCTTCGTCAAGGCAGAAAAATGTGAGTTCAATGTTTCCTCTGTTTCCTTTCTGGGCTTCATTTTTGGACAAAGGTACTTCCGGACGGGCCCAAAAAAAGTCAAGGCAGTGGCAGAGTGGCCAGTCCCCTCCGATCGATGCCAGCTGCAGAGGTTCTTGGGGTTTGCCAATTTCTATCGCCACTTTTTGAAAGACTATAGCCGATTGGCAGCCCCCCTTATCCAGCTCACCTCCATTAAGAAGCCGTTCTCATGGACCCCCGAAGCCCACTCAGCGTTTGGTGAGTTGAAGTCTAATTTTGTTTCCACCCCCATCCTGCACCATCCTGACCCCAATTTACAATTCATATTAGAAGTAGATGCTTCTGGTGTGGGGGCAATCCTCTCCCAAAGATCCACCTCTGATAATAGGATCCATTCGTGTGTCTATTTTTCTCGCCGTTTATCCCAGGCCAAAAGAAATTATGATGTTGGAAACCGAGAACTACTGGCCATTAAGTTGGCCTTGGAGGAGTGGCGACACTGGCTCAAGGGCACCAAGACACCCTTTTTGATTTGGACTGAACACAAAAACCTTGCCTACCTCCAAAATGTTAAGAGACTTAACCCCTGCCAGGCCAGTTGGTCATTGTTTTTTGGACAGATTAATTTTTCTATAACCTACAGACCAGGTTCCAAGAATGTTAAACCCGACGCCCTGTCTCGACTATGGTCCAACTCTGAACCCCTCAACAAGGAGGAACCCATAATTCCGCCTGTCGTGTTTGTCAGTTCCCTCTCCTGGGCCATTGAAAAGGACATTGCGGAAGCACTGCAGACAGAACCGGACCCAGGTGGAGGGCCCCTGGGTAAGACCTATGTTCCTACAACAGTCAGAGCGAGGGTGTTGGATTGGCTACACTCGAGTCAGTTCTCGTGCCACCCAGGAATTAAACGTATGTTGGATTTAACTACTAGGTACTTTTGGTGGCCCTCCTTAACTGCAGACGTCAAGGACTTTGTGGCGGCTGGCCAGCGCCTCCGGTGTCTGGTCAGCGACAACCCGTCCACCTGGAGCAAATAATTGACCTGGATTGAGTATGCCCATAACACACACATTTCCTCAGTTACTGGCCTGTCCCCATTCAAAGTCTCCCTTGGTTATAACCCCCCTCTCTTCCCCTGTTGTGAGGCGGAGATTTTGGTCCCGTCCGTCCAACTCCATCTCCACAGGTGCCGAAGGATCTAGAGGCAGACTAAAAGGGCACTTATGAACAGAATAAGAGGAGTGCAGACCGTCATCGTTCTTATACCCCCATTTATCGAGTTGGAGACAAGGTCTGGTTGTCCACCAAAGACATCCAGTTAAGGGACACCTCCAAGAAATAGGCCCCCCGGTTCATTGATCCTTTTCCAGTCGATTGCATCATTAACCCCTCAGCGGTCCGTCTCAAGCTTCCTGCCACTATGCGTATTCACCCCACATTCCATGTCTCTCAGCTAAAACCAGTGGTGGAAAGTCCCCTCAGCCCACCTACCGTCCTCCCCCCTCGCGTCCGACTTATAGATAACCATCCTGCCTTCACGGTTAATCGGATTTTGGACGTCAGACGACGTGGAAGAGGCTTTCAATACCTCGGTTATGGGCCAGAGGAGTGTTCATGGGTCCCCAAGTCCTTCATTCTTGACCCCCTCCCTCAATTCTGATTTCTACAGGTCCCATCCTGAGAGACGTTCCAGATCGCCTGGAGGCGATCATTGAGGGGGAGGTACTGTAAGGATCTGGTGTTTTTCCCCGCCTTGCCGGTGGTGCCTGGGACTCTCCCTCCACAGCTGTGGCGAATTTCCTCTGACGAGCACCACTTGTATTTAAGCCTTAGTCTGGGTTCAGACTTTCGCTGGAGCATCACGCTTTACGGTTCAGATTTGCAGCCACTAAGTTTTGATCAAGCTCGTTCCCCAGCTAACCTGCCTTGTTTGTGCTTTTTCCTAGCCTTAGGTTGTGTTTTTCCCTGACAACTGGTTCCTGTCTCCCACCCTGGGCAGCCCCGCAGCACTTACCTTGAAATCCTACCTTCCCTCTTGAATCCTCTTCTCCTGGACAACCTCTGTCTCCTCCCGCCTCGTCTCTGTGCCCCATTTCAGACCTCCCGGATTGTTTCCCCTTCACGGACCTACTCCTGTAAATAGAGTTGCTTCCCTTCACAGACTAGCACTTGTAAATAAAATCACTTACCTTTATGTTGTGTCCATGTCTGGTTTCAGGTCTGCTCTTCTGATGCTTCCTGGTTCATGTTAAATTTTAGACTCAAACTCTGACATGAAAGGTAGCAGGCGATATGCACGCCTTCAAGGTAGTGCTGGGCGATATAACGATACATATCGTGGGGACGATAGAAAAGTGTCTATCGTTTCTATCATCTCTATCGTTTCTATCATAATTGTATCAATGATTCATGTAAATATTTCATTACGTAGGCTACGACGAATGTATTAGTGTTGTCACTTTGCATACATTCAGTTTATATAAGTGATAAATAATAAGAAAAAATAACTATTTTGCAAAGAACCTCTGTTTTGCGACATGACGCTGCTTTACGTGTGGGTTTGTGACATGCTTTACAGCAGCAGCTTTCTGTGCGGCCTTGTGTTGGCATTTAAGTCATAAGTGCTGAAAGATGGAGACGCATAAAGTATCAAACCCGGGGTCGCAACAAGTAGAGACAGCTAGCAGGCAGCCCAAGAAGAAAGACTTACCAAAACAAGGGGGGACGTCTGTGATTTGGTTCAAGAAGTCTGACACGGAGCAGAAAAAGGTAATATCTTAACTCTGCTATTAGACTGTTTTCTCATCTGATGCCAACACAACAAACCTCTTCTATCACTTAAAGAAGAAACACGAAAAAGAATATTTACCAGTCCAAAAAGTCCAAGGTCAAACAAGTTGTAAAAGAGCCAAGGAAAGTTGCGAAAAGGAAAACTATAGCCGGCCAAAGATAATGGAGTCTGTTGTCATTTGATACATATATATTGCTGCACTAAAATGCAGCAAATCTCATTTGTGAAAGTTCAGTTAAATGTCACTTCGAAATAAAGCTTGAAAAAAGTAAGAAATTAGATTATTTTTTCATATTTTTCAAAGAATAACTGACAACGTACGTAATTGGGGTAAATCGTGATATATATCGTTATTGTGATATAAAATTATCCATATCGTGATATAGGATTTTTTCCATATCGCCCAGCACTACTTCAAGGAATGCTAGACTTTATTTGCTGCTTTTTTTTTAAAGAAATTAACCATTAGGTGTAAAATACTGATCTCAGTGTTGCCACCAAAATGACAACCTCAAATGAAACTTAGTAGCAGAAAAGACTGCTAACCCATATTTGACCAAAAATATCCCTATGGAGACCAGACAGGCCTGACCATGCATGGGACATTGGTGTGACACCTTCTCTCCTGACCAATAATACATCTGTGGCAAGAGACCTAATTAACCCATGAATGTGGCACCTCCTCCAAGGAAAATACTCTGAAAGTATAGTCCGCAGTGTTATTACCAATGCCTGGAGGCACCATAAAGAAATGACAAACATGAGGTCTTAAGCTGTAAAAGTTAAGAAAAAGAGCGAGCTTTTAGAAAAAAAAAGGCTTTCACTGGTCATGACTGAGAGGGTGGGTGAATAATCAGGAAGAGCCATTCAGACACAAAAAGCTTTCATAACCCCACTGGAATGGGTTATCGATGTGGTGTGAAAAAGGCCCAAATGTATTTCAGAATGTTTTTCACAGTGCTGAAAGAGATGCTGGTGCATGCGTAGCATTCTTGGTAGTCTTAACTCACAGGTCACCCACCCCCATCGTCGCAACACAAGCTCAAAGTTTCATGCACTTGTGCAAAAGTATCCCCAGGAGTGTGCTCATACAATAATAGCATTGCTCATCCATTTTCTCCTTGGCTGCACATGGCTTGCAATCATGTAGCAACTATGAATTTCCTGGCACCCAGTTAGTGGTCTGTGTAAGGGGATTTCATCAGAGGAAAAGAGACCAATCAATTGCTGTTTGTTATTAAATTCAAAGTGAAATCTGTTCTGATACCAAAACAATACAGTAATGGCAAAAATAACCAACTCTGTTTCATATGTTGAGTTTCATGTATCAAAACACAATAACAAATGTTGTGGTCTGCACCATGTTCTAAAATTTCAGGTGTGTGTTAAGACAATGCCAAGATGGAAAGACATCAGCGTGTCAGAAACGGTGGAGAGTGAGAGGAACCCTAAGTGCAGACTCATAAACGAAAAAATGGAAATTTATTTATAACTAACAAAACTGGAAAACAAAAAGCTGACGGGGCAGCAAAACACTAAATAACAAAACATGGAATGTGCTGAATGAATCCGTGTATGGTTCGTTCTTTGTTTTTTTCGTTTCCAAATAAAATTGCAAAAACAAAACAAGCATGTGTTTTTTTGTTTTTAAAACGAAATTAGAAAAACGGCAATTGCAAAAATAAAAAAGGGGTACTTTTTTTTTTTAACTGGAATGTTTAAACCAAAGACAAGCTTTTATTTTGTTGTTAATTCAACAGGACCTTATGGCGGAACCGGAAATGAAGACCTGAACTCCTGGCACATAACTTTATCAGTTACCAGTAGGTGGCGGTAATGTACTGATTTAATGACTTACTTGGAATATTAAATAAATCTTGTTCACGGTAAGATCATCAGCTCTCAATGAAATGTGTCGATTCCCTCTAAATAAGACAAACGTATCCATTTTTAAACTGGTAAATTCTGAAGTGCTAACTGAAAAAGTTCTTCTTCTTCTTCTTGTGGATTTTAATGGCGGTTGGCAAGAAACTGAAGGTGTACATTACCGCCACCTACTGGTAACTAAAAAAGTTATGTGCCAGGAGTTCAGGTCTTCATTTCCCATTTTGCCAAAAGGTCCCGTTCCGCCATAAGGTTATTTAGGAAGCTATTTAAAGTCCATCAGTCTACAGAGAGAAATATTATTCACAAGTGGAAAACATTTAAGACAGTTGCCAATCTTCTTAGGAGTGGATGTCCAAGCAAATTCACCCCAAGGTCAGACCACTTGCCATCCCAGACTCTACAGGCCTCAGTTTGCAGTTTAAATGGTAAAATTCTTGACAGAACAACAAGAAAAAGGCTGAATAAGTATAGCTTGTTTGGAAGAGGTGCCAGGACAAAGTCTGTTTTCGAAAACAAAAATGGTCATCTTTCTGACAGCAAAACTTGTACCAAACTGGGTCATGATGCATAATAACTGTAGGAGCCATTTATCTGCTTCTTCTTTCAAGTTTAATTAAGCGCACGTACAACCAAGACCCACCAGGAAGAACATCAACCAGTAGCGCAAAATATAGGATTTTAGCCGCTACAATAACAATGATCCAAACTTAGCCGCTAATCTACAACAGAATAGATGCAAAATTAAAAATTCAAGGTGCTGCAACGATCATGTCAAAGTCCAGACCTGAATCTGATTGAAATGCTGTGGTGGGGCCTTAAGAGAGCTGAGCAGAAACTTCAATGAATTGAAGCAGCGTTGTGAAAAAGAGTGGGCCAAAATTTAGAGACTGATAAAATCAAACAGAAAATAACTACTTAAAGTTATTGCTACTAAATGTGGATCAACAAACTGTTGAATAAAATGCTACACTTTGTTTTCCCAGTTTTTCCATTTTAGCTTCATTTTTGTTTAATAAATAGTGATATATTGGAATCTGTTGTGTGCTTTTGTACACTTCAGGTTAGATTTAAATAATTTTAGAACCTGGTAAAGACCGGATCATTTTTAATGTCAAATGTAAAACTCCAAAGTGGAAAGAGGGTGGACTTTCTTTTTCATATGACTGTACTTTTGAATACCCAATATAATACATATACCAAACCCTCCAGGATTTTGCGATGTTGCGATCGCAACTATTAACGCAAAATCAAGCGAACCCTGCGAAATCGCAACTTTTTGCAACTTTGTCCAAAACACCGCAACTTTAACCCCAAATAACTCACGAAGAAGAGATGTGACGTCACATCCTGTTAACATCAGAACGCCGGGAGCGTGCAGGAGCAGCGACCGAAGCGAAAATGTGCGTTAATGCTTCACATTTGCCCACAAAGATTTCAGCAAAGGACGCTAATGTCGGCCAGCCATCCCTAAGTGAACAACCGTGCGTGAGAGAAGGGGCCGGCAGAGAACAGCTAGCGTTCCTCTTTCGGGTCAGCCGTGAGAAGACGCCGCTAACTCCGTGGAGCACGAATATCCAATATCCAACTTAAAACTAACTTCACTGCGGTCGCAAACCAGTTTCCTACCCAGCTGCACAAGAGTGGGGGGAAGCTGTTTTGCATGTCCTGCAGTGTAATCATCGAACATAAACGCATCAACAAACACTTTGTGTCTGCAAAACGTGAGGAAAGCTGCAGACGAGGGACAATCCAGAAATGGTCATGAATGTCAGTTTATACGCTATCAAAGTTCTCAAATAAAGCACCTTTTGAGAATGTCAATGTTTGTTGGTAATTATCTTACAAAACTAGTAAGTATTTTTGGTTTATATATTAAAAGTTATGTTTTTTTTATTGATTTAAGTAAAAAAAAAAAATGCAACTTTTCAAAACAACTTTTAGGAAAATCCCCCCGCGAAATCAGGCATTTTAGCCCGCAACAATCACAAAAAATGCCTGCGAAATCCTGGAGGGACTGATATACTGCTCTTTAATTAAAAAAACATCTAATTAACCATAAATCAAACTTCTCCATGATTCATTTTCAGAGTGCTCAGCTTCCAATGACATTTATAAATGTACTGGATTAATAGGTAATATATGAATAAATTAACAATAATAATGTTCAAGTGATTTAAAAAAAATTCCTCCCTATTAAACCAAAACCACCATTTTGTCTGTTTTTCTTATCCTTCATCATTTTAGCTTGCTTGTGAAATGCAAAGTGCAGCCCTCTGATGCACAGAAGCAGTAGTTCCTGACGGACTCATCATGTTCTGAATTTACATGGTTTTACACTCGTTTTGCGTGGACTGAAAATCTTAGCCTGCACAGGAGAAGCTTGAAAAATCACCAGACAGTCACCTCCAGAGTCTAGTAATTGGATTTAAATTCTTTTTCGCCACTATTCTGCAAAGCTATTTCAGAAAAAAAAAGATAAACCTGTTCAGCCAGAGCTGTATGTTGCTCCGAGCCTCACATCCTTATCTCCTATTCTCTCTCATGTGCGCCCTCAGCCTCTTTTCTGGCAAGTGTGAATTGCGTTGTTTCACAGAGCTCAAGTAATGACAAAAGATACTGTGTGTGTGATGAAGACTTGTGCACTGCTCTAATACATGTACTGAAGAAATGTGTAACACTGTGAAGGCTGTGCTTTTCTGAGTGAGTTCTCAGTATGACGTTCTCTTTAAATCTCTTTGGTCCCTTTCTCTGATGCTTGCAGCACTACACTCTATACAACACTGCCTACAACCAAAAACATCAACAAAGCAAAATAGTTTGCTCAAAACATGCAAATCCTAATTAAAAATGTGTAACTGCTGATTGTTTTTATTGTGCATACCTCAATTTCTCCCTCATACTCGGTGGAATCCAGCAGAGCCACTTTAAAGGGATTGGTTTTAAGCCGTTTGGAGCCTTTCTGAGGAGATTTGAGGTTCTTGTTCGGGGAGGTCTTCTCAGACATGTCCTCTGTTTCCCTGTGTTCATCCAAATGCTTGGAGTTTTGTTCCTTTAAATTAAAAAACAAAAGAAATTAAATATAATTACCGGGACTTCTGGAACCATAAAACACTTAACTATAAATCAAACAGCAGGATCTGTTGTGAACAGAAGAATTTAGTAATAAAGATGGCTGAACATTAGAAAGAGAGTGAAATGTGGCAAAGTAAATACATAAAATGGAATTTCACTTACAGCGCAATGTCCAGAAATCAGAAGTAAATTTTAAAACAAGCATATTGCCTGCCATGTTGCATGCCAGATGTCTTGATTGATCTGTTAGTGCTTAAAGAATGTGAATCTCAGCTACTACCACACTAAACTTGAGTAATGGCCATTTAAGTGTTGCTAAGATCAATTAGCTGTGTTGGCCATCTTTAACTGGGTTGACTCCAAAGGTTAATCAGTCGTAGATGTACATCCAATGATTTATTTGTGAGTTTTATTAAAATCCAACCACAATTTCTTTATTTATTCTAAAAGAATTACTATGTTCAGAAATGACAGTATTCTGGCTGTTTTGGTTAAACCTTGTAAATGACGTGAAGCACAATTTCATCTGATAGCCTACTGATAGTTCTCAAGAGATGCGCTAGCGTTCAGATTATGGAACGTGGATGACTCTCAGCCACTACTACACCCAATTTTAGCTCAATATCTGTAAAACTGAGCCCTTTTGTGTTTGCTAAGGTTCATTAGATGTGGTGTCCATCTTGAATAAGTTTGACACCAAATGTTAATGAGCTTCAGATGGACATCTGATGATTACTTTGAGAGTTTAACTAAAATGTTTCCAGTGGCTCATGAGATAGTTTGCTCACTTGTATGTCCTTACTAGCCTGCCTACTTTGCTTGATACAGAAATACCAAAAAATAATATAAACAATCTTAAACAGCAATTGGCTGGCACCATTTAATCTGTAATTGCTATGATTTAAAAAATAAATCAACAAAACGCTGTTAGGAGCAGTCTTGCCCTAATTTTTAAAATCAAACCCTGACTTTAAAAAATTATTTTTTTCTTGGTGCTTTTATAGTTTAGCAGTTAACCAGTTGTCAACTTAGGTCAGTGCTGACCTGTTTGGCCATCTTGCTGTCAGAGGTAGAGTCCTGCATGACTGCTGCCCCCTACTGTCAGGGAGAACTCCTGGCTTGCTGTTTTCTCCTCCAACTCAGGGCCCAAGCAAGAAAGGTTGTTGGTTCAGAAAAGTAATACCAACCTGAGAAAAAGAGTAGAAACATGACAAATTTTACTACATTTCACCTCAGCACAGTGATCAGTTCACAATATATGTTTTACAAAGCAAACTCATGAGATAATAGGAAACAGACACATTTGTCTACAGCACAAAAACATTTAAGTTCATTCTAAAAGTTCAGAAAATTGTACAATAACCATTCAGAAAATTGTCTTTGACACTCTTTCAGTGCAAGTTTCACTGGACTAAATGAAGAATAAATGTTGGGGATCAATTTCAACTAACCCTACACCATCAGCCATCTTGAAACAGTTTGTCTCCAAAACTTAACTTGTTGTAGATGTACATCCAGTGAATACTTTCTGCAAGTTTTATTCAAATTTGTTCAGAGGTTCATACTATTTTTGGTAACAGTCATTCAAACAAACACACAAATACACACACACACACAAACAAGCAAAAATGTTATTGCACACTTTTTGTATTTTATCGGCAGGAAATACTAAAAACAACCACTGCCGCCACAATAACATGTGCAAAGAAAACAAGTCACTACTCGTTCAGTCTTTCATTGTCAAATATTAAATAACTACAGTCACACACAAGCTCACATACAGGAGATGTCTTGTGTGTGAGCTTGTAAAGGTTCAGTCTGTAGCCGGAACTATGGTGCTTTTAATTTAAAGTAGTTTAAACTCACATCGTTAGCTGTATAAATGAAAAGATTCTGAATATATGGTAGTGAAGTAAAGCAAAGACACAAGGTTGCACCTCATGCAGTCTTTGTTTGACTTATGAAGGTTTATTATTTGCTAGCTGTCATTTTTTTGTGTCATTGTTCCTAGAAGTCAGCAGGAAGCTCCGTTCAGTTGTAGTTTGCTGGTGGGAGTGGAGCAGAAATGAACCACAGGTAAAGAGAAGAGAAAAGCCAGTTTAGTGGGTTTATAGAGGTGTGCACTTCAAACATGTCACAACAGAGGTGCTCTATGAGGAGGTTTTCAGAAGGCACACCACAGTCCATAAATGCTCTCTTACAAAAAAATCCTAGCATTCCTTGAAGCAATACATATCACCTGCCACCTTTCATACCAGAGTTTTAGACTAAGATGATCTTGTGCTGAGAAACGACAGGATTGTAGCTGTTTTGGTCAAACCTTGAAAGTAACATTGTGCAAAATTTCATGCTATATTGCCAAAATGACGAGCTCGTGCGTATGTGAATGACGTTCAGTTACAACCACCTTAAACTGTAGTTCAATACAGTAAAATAAAAAGTTACAGCCATTTTTGTTTGTTAATGTTGAAAGCTGACGCACCCATCTTCATTTGGGTTTACTCCAAAACTTAATCAGTCATAGATTTACACCCAGTCATTACTTTCTGAATGTTTCATTAAAATCTATTCCATGATTCATGAGATATTTTTCTAACAAACAGAATTAACTCCAAAGGTCTTCTTTCTAAAGTTTTAAGCAAAGATCTAGTGCAGCAAGTATAACCTGAAGTATCAGTAAAACTGACAGATTAATAATAATTTTTGTGTTTTCATTAGTCAGTTGGCTGTGGCACCCATCCTGAATTGGGTAGGCTCCGAAAGTTATTCATTTGTAGAGGCCAATTATCATTTCCGGAAAGTTTTATTAAAATCCATCCAGTGGTTCATGAGATATTTTGCGAACAGATAGTTGACTAATCTAGGAAAAATTTTAAACTAAGTAGTTACACAATCTGTCAGCATTCAGAATATGTGTTGGTGATCAGTCTCAGTTACTACCACACCAAATTTTACGTCAATATCTGTAAAACTGATTGAGATGTAGAGATTTTGATGTTTTATAAGGTGAGTTGGCTTTGGCAGCCATCTTGAACTGAGTTATCAAAGTACAAATAAGAATTTGTTACTTTGTTTTATATCAGTATATTAGACAAAGTGTGTATTACTCAAGATATTTTAAGGTTTTAAAGGGAAATTTTACAAACAGTTCTTTAGTCATTTCAATACTGATGATAAAAATGGTTTTGGAAAAATCTGCCAATCAAAAAAATAGTGTAAAATTTTGATGGACCCTGAAAACCTCACTCCAGCACACATTGCAACAGCAATGCAACACAGCTTCAGAGTTTAATTTAGAAGCGTTAGTCAAGAATCTTGCGATGTAGAACTGACATACTTTGATCAAAGCAAGTGAATGAATATTATGACAGGCTGGAATGAAAAATGTAGCAGAAGCAAGAGGAAAGTTGAAGCAACAGAAGTTTGACATTTCATTCATTACACACATATTACCACATTCCAACTAGACTTATTGCTTGTGTTGTAAAGCACTTTGAGTCGCCTTGTGCTGAAAAGTGCTATATAAATAAATGTACCTACCTACCTACCTACCTACTTAATCAAATAATACATAAGACAAATAAGTTGTATTGAGAGCATAAGAGAATGTATGTTTAGTGAAACTGTTATCTTTTTGAAGTTTTGTGTCTTTAGTGTGGTTCTCTAGTTCTGTTACATGTTTGTTGAGGGTTATAGTTTGAATGTGTCTGTGTGACTGTTACCAAAACATCTCATGAACCCCAGGACAAATTTGAATTCTCAAAAGGAAATCACTGGATGTACATCTACAACTGATTAACTTTTGGAGGCAAGCTAATTCAAGATGGCTGTCGCAGGGGGGTGAGCTTAAAAACCTCAAAAATGGCTCCAACTCAGTCACTTTTACAGGTACTGGCCTAAGATTTGGTATGCAAGCAACTGAGACTCACCCCCAACACATAATCTGAATATTAGAATAAAATTTTTCCTTTAACAATTTGGAGTCAACTCTTTCTGTCTGTTAGCAAAATATCTTAAGCACTGCAGGATGGATTTGAATGAAACTTTCAGGAAATAATTTTTGGATGCACATCTACAACTGATTAACTTTTACAGCCAAACTAATTCAAGACGGTGGCTACAGCCAACTAACATTAAAAACACAAACGTGGTCATTATTTACATGGTAATTAATTACGTGGTCAATTTTACAAATACTGAAGTAATATTTGATGTGGTAGTAGCTCAGAGTCCTCCTCAACACATTCTCTGAGTGTGACATCTTATGATAATGCACATATTGTTATTTTCAAGGTATGACCATAACAGCTACAACTCACATGAAAGGCAGTGGGTGATATGCAATCCTTCAAGGAAAGCTAGGCCTTTAATTCCACTTGCTTTCAGTCTTTACGTGAAGCTCATCTACTTTTGCCTTGACAGTGGTTCAAGTAAATGGTATGTACTCAAATCTGAACAAATTAAAGACAGTAATTTTTACTACATCTCTCGTAATAAATGTTATGTTCTGCAGATGTACTGTCATGATATAGTAAGAAAATCAATTCTGTACAGGTCACATTGAAATCACAGTGCTCATGAATGCTATTGCAGAGATATTTTGTTTGCACTTTAGATTTTTCTGTGGATTATTCAAGTCAGCTTTGTTTCCCTACAGTTTAATTTCAGTCTTACAAACCCACAGGTACGGGCTTGATACAAAAATAAAAGCCATTGTGTTTCTAGAGTATTTAAGGAAACCAACTGCTCTGCCTTAGCAACAGTGGATGTTTCTATAGATCACTGAGTTAAATAGAAAAGCCTCAAAAAACGCAAAGAAGTTGACAATTCTTGTGAAAGACACAGTTTCAAGACTGTAAATGGATATGCTTTTAAACTTCATTGAACAGAGGTCAGCCACTGATATTTCTTGGGAAAGACAGTTTATCACCCAAATGTCAAATCAGGCTGTGAAGAAATGTTTTTTTTTTTTTTGTTTTGTTTTTTTTTGGGGGGGGGGGCCTCTTTGGTGCATTACTGCCACCACCTGGTATGGAGTGTGGTTTATCCCTGCAGCGCAGTCCAGCCCAGGAGGANGGGTGATCTCAGGTGAATTTATTTTATAACCTACCTTCTGAGGGGACAAAAACTCTACCCCGCTGACCCTGGAAAATGCTCTTTAGTGACATTTCATTTGGAAGGCTGAGGTAACTGGGGGCGATCTCGGCCAGTGACCACTGCACTGTTCCAAGTAATTTCCACTGGTTCAGAGGGGAAACACACCCACACCCACTCTGTCACAGGAAAGTTTCAACATATTGCACACGGTTAAAAGAGTGTGAACTCCACCTCCCCTGCTGTGGAAATTGTCCCATTACAGAGAATCACAGTAATTTGACAGAAATGAATTGCTATTCTTTGGAGACAAAAATAAAGCACTCAACACCAGAGGCCTGATATATAAAGACTTGTGTGTATTTTCTTCCGAAACATGGCATATGCTTAAATGGAGAAAATGACGTACACACACAAGATCAAGATGTATGAGACGATGCGCACTCCTGGATCCTAGCAAACAGGATCAACATAAAACCACACGAGGCACCTCCCTGACACGCCTTCATTTAAATATGCACTGCACCCAGGGATGCCACCAAGGGGGGGACCGGGGTGGCAATGGTCACCCTTGTAATTTGCGGGATTATTCTCCTGAGTCCTGAATTTTTGCTTGGTGTGCATTTTTGATTTCCTCTAGCTTTTTAGGATCACCAAAACCTTTAAAATATATTTAAAAAACTACTACATTTGAAAAATTAGTCTCCCTGAATAACAACAGATTTAAGCTGGAAAGAATAACAAATAAATACATTAGTAAATAAAAAAACTAAGATTACCAGAAAGAACTAGGATTAAATATACGTAAATGCTGGTATGATTTTTAAATCTGGAATATTACTAAAAACAGAATAAGTGAACATGTTTTGCTACATGTAATCAAAACTGTTACTATGGTGATCTAACCATGCTCAAACAAATCCTCCAACATGAAAAAATCTGACTTTCAACTCCAGCTGGCTAAACTGAATATCCTCCTTGAATACCCCTCAGATGTGTCCAAGAATTGTTTTCACATGACTAAAAGTTTCCCATCATGACCTCTAAGGGTCACCAATAAACCACAGTCTGTAGTAACATGCGTAAGCACGCTATAAAGATGGCGTAGGGCACATTTCTACATTAATTTCTACATTTGAACTTTCACACAGTTCTTAAGCCACGTTTTTGTGCATATGCACCTTTTGCACATGAGGCCCCCAGTTACTCAACAAGTTCTACCACTGCCTGAGCTGTGGCTGCCCAGTGAACTTCTTGAGTGGAGAAAAAATCTGTAGAAAATATACAACGTCTTCCCCTGATTGCATTTATCTCCCTGTGTGAGGGTAAATGACGTGAAACTAACAAGACTCTCCAAAGAGCGTGTTGAAGGTGCATGTTTTCAAAGAGAAGCTGACGGCCCCCTTTCTTCTAACATCCACATGACACAAGGCGTTGACCTGAGGCTGTCGATGGGAGCATACCTATTTTAGCTGTGCTCACAGCAACAAATCACCTGAAAACACCTCTGGTCAAACCATTTGTGCTACCCACTGTGAACATTTTTCACTCGTGTTTTGAACACATTAACAAGAACACCACAAACCATGGCACATTTCAGAACAATGTCCGAATCAATAGTTTCTGTTGCTCTGAAATAGTCATGTCTGCCAGAGAAGACAAAGCTCCTCCATGACTGGCAAACAGGAAAACACCATAAATGAGAGGCCTAGGATTAATTAAGGAATTAAGTTTTAGACTAAAAAAATTTCATTGAGAAATAACAGTGATTAGAGATGTCACCCTCAGGAGTACGCATTGGGAAGGACTCTTAGCCACTACCACAACTAAATTTAGATCAATATATGTACAATTCACGGAGTTATCACCATTTCTGAGTCAGCTAATGTTGCTCAACTGTGCAGGCCATTTTGAATTCAATTGACTCTGAAAGTTAATTAGTTCAGGGTTTCCCCCAGAAAAGAGGCTAAACTCAGTGGTAGGTGGCCGTTCGCCGGCCGTTCGCCAGCCGTTCGCTGTGATTTAGTAAAAAAAAAAAAAAAAGATTAAAGTTGACAGGAAAGTTGAAAATATGACTATTTATTATATGATATTGTAAGATATTTGTGCCAAATATTTACACAACTACAGTTTTACAAAAAGCCACTTTTAAAATACTTTTTTAAACAAAAATACTATTAAAATAAATAGATAATAATAAATAATTAATTGCACCTAATTTGAATCTTAATTTAAGTCATATTTATAAATAAATTAACATAAATGAAAAAGTGCAAACAAGGCACCAACACACATCTTTTTGTGGCGCAGGCTGCATGTTGGATCACTACATGTAACAAAACAAAACATATCTAATACTGAATTTAATAGCATCATTTTACTGGTAAACAAGGATAATATTTTTTTTAAGCACAAAACATGCTTACCATATTTGGTCTTGTAAAGCCACCTGCTGAATTTCGGCTCAACTAACCATTTTTGGTTAAACCCGCTCATTCGATGTTTATTGCTGTGGTTCTGACGACGCGCTAACTTCAGCGGTAGCTGAAGGCGGCTCGGCCTCAGGGCTCATTAGAGTCGTGCTGGGCTCCGCGAACAGCGCGTGGACCTAAGCACATGGTGGAGGTGTAAAACTTGGCGATTACGTCGGTGCAGTATTCTCCGAAAAAAAGGGGCGCCAAGTTACAAAAACTAGGAATTGCAAGACCACTCGACATGACATAGCGTGGCACCTTTGCGCAGGGGCGGGGACAGCGCAAGTGCGTCACTGTTGGCGCACGTACTCTCGCGCTGTGAGGTAGGTAAAGGTAGTGGTTTTGGGGGTGCGGGTGGGAAAAATCGTCTATAAAAAATGTTGTATTTATAATAAACAAGCGGAGCTTAGCCTGGCGGCAGGGTCATCAAAGTCTGGCGGCCCGGCAGGTTTATAATACACTGGGGAAAACCCTGCCGTTGTAGACGTTCATCCAATGATTACTTTCTGACATTTTCACTAAAATCTGTCCAGCGGTTTATAAAGTATTTTTCTAACAGACAAACAGGGTTGACTCCAACAGTAAATGCTGAAGTTAAGGAAAGGCACAATTATTAGCTTTTGAAATGTGCTTGGGATGACTCTCCCCAGCTAACACACCAAATTTTGGGTTAATATCTGTAAAATTGGATGAGTTATAGCCCTTCTTGTGTTGTTTAAGGTCAGCTGGCTGTGACAACCATCTTGAATCAGGTTGACTCCAAAAGTTAATCAGTTGTAAATGCACACCCAATGAATAATTTGTGCAAGTTTCATTAAAATTTGTCCTGTGGTTCATGAGAGTTTTCACCATGCAGCGACATGTGACAAAAAGTACAAACTACAAAACCTGGAGTTGGCTTGTGGTAGATGGGTGTCCCTCATAGAAATGTATTCTCATGGAGTTGGATTAATTGGAAAATTAGTTCAGATTGATGTCATAGAGTCAGGCAGCGGAGGTCTGCGAATGCATTAATTTCCTGTAATAGACCATTACCCACAATTGGCTCCATCAACCACCTGACAGGGACCTCTGCAGAGGGGAAGGAAGAAAGTTAAAGCGCAGTGTGCACCGTGTGTTGCCTTTGTTACAGACTCTGTGCAGTTCCCTGACAAGGTCTGCCTTTGATATTTGCCATCAGTAATAATAATTCATCAGAGCAAAAAACATAATGTTTTCTTGTAAGGTTTGAAATGCTGCTCACCCATAACAAGCACAGCGTTTTCCCTTGTTTTCTCCCCCTTTTCTCTTGTTTCTCTTTCTTTCTTTCTTTTTTTGTGTGTTCTCATCCGAGGTAAGCTTTCATCTAAGCCAGGCAGGAGGAAGAAAAATAAGAGAGGGAGAGCATGCATATCTGTGGAAGTGAACTGGCTAAGCTCTGAGATGCAGTTGCCAAGGTAACAGCATAGAGTACTCTTTCTTTCACACTCGTTTAGCCCCCCCTTTCTAAGGCAACGGAGAAGCAGAAAGACCAACTGAACAGGGAAGAAAGATGAGAGGGCCCATGATGAGACATCAGAATGACGGGAGGGGAGTGGGGGTGATGAATAAACAGAAAAGATGAGAAATGACAAGAGGGAGGAAGTAAACTGATGTGGCATCTCAACTCAAGGTATATGCAGCACAATAACCCCTCTAGAGATAGCAGAAATGTGCACAGGAATAGTTGTAGAAGCTCAGGAAGAGATGCATGTTGCTGTCGCTAACCAATGTACGTACTGGACCATGACTTAGACATACCTTTACACCCCATCGGAAACTAGAAATTATTATGCATTTACATTTTTAACGTTTTTGTTTTGATAGGGGTATTATCCTGTAAAATACGACTAAAACTAAAAGAATAAAAAATAAAAAAAATAGCCTTTGTCGTTTATTTCTGTTTCCTGTTGTACCAAACCTTTACTGAACCATGACCAAAATCAAAATACATACTGAAGAACGATTGAGGTGTACCGTTACTCCTCTTGTAAAAAGATGATTCAAATGAAAAAGCTATAGATCCTATAGTTAGATTAGAGTTGTCTGTTAGTCAAACTGTAATAGCTATGAAGTGTCATTGTTCAGGTTGTTAAGGTCGGTATGAGGAACATGATTCGGTACAGTACAACAAGAAAAAGAAACTAATGGCACATGGTACTTTTTTAAAGAGTCGAAAACAGACCTTTGTTAGTGGGGAGCATTTTAGGTAGCATGTCATGATGTCATGTGAAGCAATGTGAATTTGTTAACTGGTAAATTCACTATAAAATAAAAAAGTCATACTTAACTGTCATTTTTTTATCCAATATGAAGTGCCCAGAGGCTACGTGTCAAACAGAAAGTTTGATCAACTCAAAACAGGTGTCTCTTTATAAAATATTACTAAAAATAAAATCAAACAAAAACAAAGAAGTGTTTGCTTTAATAATATGGCTAAAACTTTATGTAAAATAAAAAGTAACAGAACTAAATAACATCTCATAGTGTGAAAATACAAACTATATGAAATGTGAAACACCCAAACTTGTCAGCTAGCTGAGAGCTAGTGTGAAGAAATGATGCTTGATATCAGGAATATTGAATAAATATATGAATATCTTAATACAGTAGTTTTCAAAGTGTTGCTTACTTGACAAAACTGCCTGCCATATCTGCTCCTCTCGCCTCTCTCTGCTGCAGCTGGCGTAATAGTGCCTCCTCAGTGCTTTTCCCACACAGCTAATATGAGTTAAACACCCAGGTGTTTACCTTAGCAACAGTATTTTAGAAAAAAATTAATTCTTTATCTTTTTTGTTCCTCTCCCTGGGCTGCCACCTTATCGTGGTGGAGGGGTTTGAGTGTCCCATTGATCCTAGGAGCTATGCTGTCAGGGGCTTCATGCCCCTAGTAGGGTCACCCAAGGCAGACAGGTCCTAGGTGAGGGGCCAGACGAAGTGCAGCCCAAAGACCCCTTATGATGAACATAAATATTGGACACAGTGTTCCCTCGCCCGGACGCGGGTCACCGGGGCCCCACTCTGGAGCC
>NC_051433.1:25986412-25988253 GCF_001649575.2 Kryptolebias marmoratus
TAGAGCTTGGTCCGCATTGCCGGCAGTAAGTCGGACTCGTTTCCGGTGAGAGTTGGACTCCGCCAAGGTTGCCCTTTGTCACCGATTCTGTTCATAACGTTTATGGACAGAATTTCTAGGTGCAGCCAAGGTGTTGAGGGGATCCGTTTTGGTGGCCTTAGGATCGCATCTCTGGGTCTCCCTGCTTAGGCTGCTGCCCCCGCGTCCCGACCCCGGATAAGCGGAAGAGAATGGATGGATGGATGGATCTTTTTTGTTCATTTTTGCTCACTGTAGTACGAAAACACATCCTGTTCACCAAAGATTTGGGGTAGGAAAACCAATTTCGCAGGGAGACATAACTTGACACAACACTGGCTAATTAGCCATCAGAGTATTTGGCTCCAAGCATTCCTCTCTTTTTTTAATTTTTTTTACAAAAAGCAGAACAGCAGAGAAGAAGGAATTTTCAGCACCACTTAAATGTAATTGGTGCAGTAAAGTGTAATAATGGGTAAGTTCTCATTTTAGAACAATATTTGTGTTTGTGAGGCTCTAAAGTATATTTTACAATGCGTGTCCTGAGCTCCTCCCATCAATTCTTAAATGATGGCAGCAAGCAAGAAAAAAAGGAAAACTTTTGAAGCTAAGTTGGAAAAAGCACTGATGTTCTTTTTTGAAGGATGTGGATATAATCAAGGCTTGAATGGGAAAAAAAAATGTTGCCATGGTACAGGGGGACATGATGTGGACATGAGTCATCTCATTATGTAATGTGTGACAGCAAAATAAGATAAGAAATATGTGCAACTTATGTAGCCACCATAAACAGAAATCTGTCTTGCATACACAAAATAGAAAATTGCATTTTAATGAAGTAAAGAATGAATTTATTAAAAAAGGGCTAGCATTGCTTGAAGGATTGCACATCTACCGCCGTCTTTCATGCCTGAGTTTTTGCTAATAGTTAGACAGCGCTGACTCCATTAGATAATGGCAAAGTTTTAAACAAAAATCTTGTGCGTGTGAGGATTTGGGATTTTTGTGCTGTTACTTCCTGGTGGGGCTGTTTCTGGCCATTGATTGGCAGCACCTTCTCCACGCCCTCCACACCTGCAGCGGATCAGGCTCGTCAGGCACCTGTGTACTTAAGGCTGCAGTGGGAACCAGACCAGCGCTGGAGCATTGTTTTTGCCTTTGTGGTAAAGTGCCAAGCCTTAGTAAAACTTCTTGTGTCTGTGAAGACTTTTCTAAGTGTTCCATTTGTGTTGTGCACTTTCTCAGGATTACCTACCCGTTGAAGATCCAGTCTGGTCTGATTTGTTGGAGAACCCGCTGTGAAGCCAAAACGACATACCTGCTCTGCCTGAACCTGTCTGCCTGCCTGGAAAGGAACCTACCTGTTGCCCCTGGAGAAACCTGCCAATCCCATTACCAGGAAGTACTCATCTCTTCGTCCTACCTCCGTACTGTGTGCTGCCTCTCTCACCGTCCTGGCTCCCGATCATTCTCACACGATTAGCTCACTGTAAATAAATTCACTTCTCGTAACTTTGGTCTGCCGTGTCTGTCTGACCTCGAACTGCTCACCGAGAAAGTCTCGAATCCTGACAGAATGCTCCAGCCAAACCAAGATTCTCAGAGCAGTTCCGGTGGCGGACAGACCGTGGAAACGCTAGTTCATCATGAACATTGTTTAGATCAGTATGAAAACCTGATTCAGCAACTATATCAGGTTCAACAGGAGACTTGTGCCACTTTAAATCAGGTTTCACATCGGATTGTGGCTCTGGATAACCGTTTAGGAACTCTACTTCCCATCAGCCCCGCTACTCCGTCACCTGTCACCACGCCCCGTCCTG
>NC_051433.1:25988313-26009643 GCF_001649575.2 Kryptolebias marmoratus
TTTCAGGTCCTGGCTCCCGATCATTCTCACACGATTAGCTCACTGTAAATAAATTCACTTCTTGTAACTTTGGTCTCCCGTGTCTGTCTGACCCCGAACTGCTCACCGAGAAAGTCTCGAATCCTGACAGAATGCTCCAGCCAGATAATTTTTGTTGTGTCTGCATTGAAGGGACGAGAGCTTCGATGGGCTCAGGCGTTTTTTGTTTCTCATCCAATCGACACAATAACTTTTTCACATTTTCTCCAGGAGTTTCAACGAGTGTTTAACCACCCCCTGCAGCGGGAGGAAGCTGCAAAACGACTGCTCACGTTACGACAGGGACGCAGGTCAGTGGCGGAACACTCGGTGGATTTTCGCATCACCACAGAGGAGGCAGGTTGGGAGGAAGTGGCGTTGCGAGGCATTTTTACTAGCTCTTTATCAGAAGTTATTAAGGATCAGCTAGCTGCAAGAGACGAACCGAGTAGTTTGGATGAGCTAATCACCGTAGCTATAAAAATCGACAATCGTCTCCGGGAACGGCAGCGAGAAAGAGACTTTATTGCCAGAGATGTTCAATCTACCAGTTTTTTGGTCCGAACAGAAGGATCAGCTAACTCTCGAGCACCGGTTGCTGAGCCAGAACCAATGCAGGTGGGCCGCACTCGTCTTTCCGCAGAGGAGAGACAGAGACGTTTTCGGGCAAAAGAATGTATTTACTGTGGGAATAAGGGACATTTTGTGGCCAACTGTCCGGTTCGGGGAAATGGTGTTGCCCGTCAGTAGGAGGGGAAAAGCTGTCGGGTCCGTTAGATTTTTCCCCAACATCTCTGCTTTCTCTTCCAGCAAATATTATCACAAGTCAAACCTCCTTACCAATTGCTGCGATGGTGGACTCAGGGTCGGAGTTAAACCTCATTTCTCAGAACCTGGTGGACCAAATGAACATTCCTACTTCTCCTTTGGATTCTGCCCGCACAGTGAATGGACTTACGGGACAATCTATCTCTCAAATAACCCATCGGGTCACCAATTTACAAGTCTTGGTGTCTGGCAATCATCATGAGTCCGGTGAGTTTTATGTGTTTTCCGCTTCGTCTCCACAACTCATTTTTGGTTTTTCGTGGCTACAAAAGCATAATCCGGTACTCAATTGGGCTGAAAGATGGGTAGAGTCCTGGAGTAACTTTTGCTCGTTGAACTGTTTAAAGTCGGCTGGTACTAGGTCCGTTAGGGAGGTGGAGGAGTTGGTCGAAGACATAGATTTATCCGACGTTCCTCAAGCCTATCATGATTTAGCATCGGTTTTCAGTAAACGTAAGGCTCTCTCTCTTCCCCCGCACAGACCTTACGACTGTGCGATCGAGTTACTTCCCGGGGCTCCTCTTCCCCCTACCCGTTTGTACCATCTGTCGGGGCCTGAAACTGAAGCCATGAAAAGCTACATCAACGATTCATTAGCTTCAGGGATAATCCGGCCGTCCACCTCTCCTTTGGGAGCTGGGTTTTTCTTCGTGGAAAAGAAAGACAAATCTCTCAGACCGTGCATAGATTTCCGGGGGTTAAATCAAATTACAATTAAAAACAAATATCCATTTCCATTAATCGACTCGGTGCACGAAAAACTACATTCGGCGACAATATTTTCCAAATTAGACCTTCGAAACGCATATCATCTAGTGAGAATAAGGGAGGGGGATGAGTGGAAGACGGCCTTCAAAACTCCGTTAGGCCACTTCGAATACCTGGTGATGCCGTTCGGTCTCACGAACGCCCCGGCCGTCTTCCAAGCCCTGATTAAAGATGTGTTGCGAGATTTTCTCAACATTTTTGTTTTTGTGTATCTGGACGACATACTAATATTTTCGCATGATCAGGAGACTCATGTAAGGGCCGTTTTGCAAAGACTATACGAGAATAAACTGTTCGTGAAGGCTGAGAAGTGTGCGTTCCACGTTTCCACTGTCTCTTTCTTGGGGTTTATTTTTGAAAGAGGGCAGTTTCGCACCTATCCCGAGAAAGTCAGAGCCGTCACTGAGTGGCCCGTTCCAACCAATCGGAAAGAACTACAGCGTTTTTGGGGTTTTGCAAATTTTTATCGTCGCTTCATCAGGGATTACAGTAGAGTGGCAGCCCCGTTAACGCAACTTACCTCCACACTCCGCACTTTCACCTGGTCCCCAACAGCAGAGGCAGCGTTTGATAAACTAAAAGCCTTGTTTTCCTCAGCTCCCATTCTCTGTCATCCAGACCCAGAAAAGCAGTTCTTGGTGGAGGTTGACGCCTCGGATACTGGGGTCGGAGCTGTGTTGTCCCAACGGTCATCTGCTGATGGTAAGGTCCACCCGTGCGCATTCTTCTCTAGNAAGTCTTTGGTATCACCTGAATCCTTGTTTTATTATGATTGGACCATTCTGGCATAGTTATATAGTTATATTTAACCTCAGGCTTCAAAAAAGCCGGTACCAAAAACTTACACAAACCATAAGTAAGAAGAGTTTTACTTTGGAGGGAACAGTATGAGGTAGTGTAGTCAGAGGGTCATAAAAGGTGACATGAAATCAACAACAGCAGCCCATTCAAAGTTATTCTGGTAGATTTTATTCTTTAACATCTCTGTTTTCTGACCTCTCCCTCCAGCAGCCAAAATGTTACTGGTTACTGACTTGACAACACACCTGCACTTCATTAGACTATACCATGAAAAAACAGGTCAAACCAAACAACAAAATCTAAACATAGAAACAGAAATAAGATTATTAATCCAATTTACAAACACATCTCCATAACTAAATGGTCTGCAAAATAACAAAACAATCATATTTATCTAATGGTATAGTAGTGTTAAGCCAAGTCCCGATGGCAACGTTTACATTAAAGCATTATGACCAACTATAGAGAGATGAAGTAAATAAGATATATATTTAAGGGACAAGAGGTGAATAAACAGCCATAACCCCTTTGTCACAAACAAGAACTGGTGGAGTGGAGCAGTTAAGTCGACTTCTCCTTATTTTGTTTAGCAGACAAATCATAAGGATCTTATGATCTTAAGGATTTTCCAAAAACAGAGCATGGGAGGGGAAGGGAAGACACAGAGGAATCTACAAGGAGCACAGGAAAGTTTTAACAAAATTTGGAGTAACAGGCAAAACAGAACCTTTACAACATTGTAGTAAAATGTAGTATTAACCACAACAAAGCCGCTGATTTACCTTCTAACTTTAGTAGTTATATAGTGTCTGCTTGTGACTGCAACACATTGCCTACATTTATTTTGTATTTTTTCTGTCATATTTACTTTCAGAAGAAGTAAAACTGGACAGAGCTTCAGAAAAGCATTCAATAATCACAAGTGCTGCATTAAAACCAACCAGTCTCTGAATATATGCTGGTGTCAGAAAGAAAAAGTATGACTGTGTTCAGTCACAGCACAAAACAGCAAATCACTAAAATAAAATATATTTTTCTTTATTTACCTTGTAGTAGTGGCTTTTTCAGACACAAATAAACAATCAGCAAGCTCCAAAACCTTGGGCTATCATAATAGAACGGCTTTTTTACTGAGTAGAACTATATAAATGTCTGCACAAAACCAGAGAATGTCAATACAGTTTGTTAAAAAATTTTTTAAAGCACTCATAGAAGAAATCTCACTCATTTATGACTTTCGGCCCACTATAAGTGCATTTCTACACAGACACTACCCTCTGTGGTAGTTTTATTTTTATTTTGCAAACTTCTGGATGTTTTTGAATGAAAGGTGGACAGACACGTGCGCAGCTGTGAAGACTTTAAGACTTTAATTTTCTGTTTAGTATGTTTTAAAAACAAATTGTGTTTTAAAAAGTAGCAGATAAAACAATCAGCTGTCAATCAACTTTCTAAATTATGTAAAATATGTTTTCTGGTTTTTTAATTCAAGTTTTTTTATAGTTCAATCATTCAAGTTACTTTAGTCATTTATCAGAAAATGTTCTGTACAGTACATATTTAAAAAGAGTTTGTGAGTCATAAATGACTGATAAAAATTAACCTTGAATATACTTTTGTTATTATTAGATGAGAAGCAAATTGGCAGACTGTGAGGATTTGGGATTTTTGTGCTGTTACTTCCTGGTGGGGCCGTTTCTGGCCATTGATTGGCAGCATCTTCTCCACGCCCTCCACACCTGCAGCGGATCAGGCTCGTCAGGCACCTGTGTACTTAAGGCTGCAGTGGGAACCAGACCAGCGCTGGAGCATTGTTTTTGCCTTTGTGGTAAAGTGCCAAGCCTTAGTAAAACTTCTTGTGTCTGTGAAGACTTTTCTAAGTGTTCCATTTGTGTTGTGCACTTTCTCAGGATTACCTACCCGTTGAAGATCCAGTCTGGTCTGATTTGTTGGAGAACCCGCTGTGAAGCCAAAACGACATACCTGCTCTGCCTGAACCTGTCTGCCTGCCTGGAAAGGAACCTACCTGTTGCCCCTGGAGAAACCTGCCAATCCCATTACCAGGAAGTACTCATCTCTTCGTCCTACCTCCGTGCTGTGTGCTGCCTCTCTCACTGTAAGGACCTTGCACCTGAAAAAGCACAAACGTTTATACTTACCTGTTTACCTCTGGAGGAACGTCCATCTCATTACGCTCTCTGCTTTCAGGTCCTGGCTCCCGATCATTCTCACACGATTAGCTCACTGTAAATAAATTCACTTCTCGTAACTTTGGTCTCCCGTGTCTGTCTGACCCCGAACTGCTCACTGAGAAAGTCTCGAATCCTGACAGTGCGATCAATTAGAGCTCGGAGTATGAGCTGTCAATGTGTCCTAGCTACAACTACACCCAATTGTAGCTTGGCTGAGCTATAGTCTTTTGTGTTTGCTAAGGTTGATTAGCTGTGACAGCCATCTTGAATCAACTTGACTGCAAAAGTGAATCAGTTGTACACGAAATGTGCATTCATTGATTAATTTTATTAAATTCTATTTAGTGGTGCATGAGATATTTTGCTAACAGACAGAAAAATGCACACTCAGTCAAAACATTATCGCCTGCTTTTTTCCAGCATGTGATTAAGAGTCAACAAAAATAAACTACAAATTCCAAGTAGCATTTTAGTTGAAAACTGCCAGAATCCAGAACAACATTACGTTCACTGTATTACTAACTGCAAGCTCCAGCTAACAGGCTTTTTAGAAGCCTGATAAAACCTCTCACATTTTATAAACTTCATCATTCCAACAATGAGCTCATGTTCAGATTCTGAGTTATTTCAAGTCTTTTTAACATTGTTGTGTTTCATTCTTTGCAACAAACCATTTAAATTGAACTAAAGTTCTAGCTTACTGTCATTTGCTTTAGAGGTTGAAACTCTTGTTTTCTAGGGAATTTATATCCAAATACCACTTAGTATGTATTAAAATGTTTTCACACTAATATGAGATTTACATAGACTCGATTCTTTAGGCTAAATTGGTCAGCTAATACTGTATGAAGAAGGTATCAGATTAGGTCCATGGACTTCAGTTAAAATAAAAAATGAAATGAAATGAAATTAAATTAAATTTCTAGTGACAACCTTGCTACTTTTTTTTGCTCATCATGTTGGCTTTTCAGGCTTGTACTTGTCGGTGAGTTGGTAGTTAAACTGTGGACCAGACGTAGCAATTACCATAAACTCTAGAAAAGCTGCTCTGCCTAACAAAATTATTATTAATGTGAGAAAAGCTGCGCTGCCTAAAAAAAATTTCAGTAAAATTGTAGAAAAGATGTGCTGCCTAAAAAAAAAAAAATGTAGTAAATGCTAAAGAACTGAACTGCTTAACCCTTCTATAGCCTTCAGGTTATATGGACCCAAAGTTACAAGGTCTTCTCTTCATCTTTTCAGTTACGAGGGCTTCAGTAGGGTTAAAATGTGTTGTAAATTGTAAATATTGTAAATTGTAGAAAAGCTGTTCCATTTAAAATGAACTACTGTAAATGCTAGGAAAGTTACGCACCAATAACGTATGAAGAGCTTTGCTGTCTAAAATAAATGAATGTGAATATGGAAAAATGTGTGCATCTCTATACATATATATATATATATATATATATATATATATATATATATATATATGTGTGTGTGTGTGTGTGTGTGTGTGTGTGAGGATGGGGTTGGGGGGGTGTAAGTGTTTAAAATTGATCTGGAGAGCATTCTGCTATTTGGAGACCTGTTCATGGTTAATGCAAGCTCTCTTCAAATTCCTATGCTATTCTATAAACAAATAAATTACTCAAATGCCAAAGCCAGACTCATGTTTGAAAAAAAGAGAAATAAAGAAAATACAATATTTGGCCAGAAATTAGCAGTGTGACAGAGTTCACAGCTGTCTACAGTGATATTGACTTAAATTTCCGTCCCTGTTTTAAGGTCAGTGGACATCCGGTACTGTAAAGGGCAATATCAACTCTGGCACTTTTTCCTCAAAGGCAGCCATGCTTCTGTCTGGCATGTCACTGCCCAGCTGATCCAAGGCACACTCCTGCCTGTCAAAGAGAGTTCATGCTCCGAGAGAAGGAGGAGTGCTCAAGGAAACAGCTCTCAAACACAAATAACCCACATAAACACACAACCTGTCGCTGAGACTCTGACAACTCGTGTTAACATTGATGAGACCCACTCATTCGTCCCCCAGAGCATTTTTTACAAAGCACTGTGGGTAAAAAGATGAAGTGTCTCCATCTACTGCAATGATACCATTTCCTTCAGACAACAATGCCCCCCTTGTAGCTGCAGTGCCCTGTTATACGTTTCCAGGAACATTCTCACATTTCTGTGCTACATGTAACCTTCAGAGAAAACAAAGATCCACTTTTTCCTCAGCAGTATACTGCTGCAGTATGCTTGTCTTTTCCTAAATATTGGAATTCAGATATCAGATGGCTCTCGGATGAATATTGGCTTGTGCATTCGCGACGAAGTTTCCAAAACACCTGGATATGTTTGTGGGTGTTTTCAATCTCCCTGCAGGGTAGCACATCTGTGTCGCATAGATTTTGAGCATATTAACAAAAAAAAAGTCACAAGACCAGTAGTAGTAGCTAGTTTCAGTCATTCTGAAATAGAGACCCCTAGTGATTGTGAGAACAGCTACCTTACCTCTCTGACAGCTCTGTCGCTGTAGATGCCAGACACTGCACACCACACAAACGACAAATCCATTTTTTTTTTTCATTGTCTTAAACCCACACTGGCAATGATGTTGAGCATGAGCAAAGGCAGCAGAACTGCACTGACACAGTTTGGTAGTACAGTATGCAGACAAGAGTTAAGAGCAGAAAACTGAGGAGATGGGTGTGGAAGCACATGGGCGGCTGAAAAGGCATCATTGTGTAGCTTGGGGGCAGGGAGACACACGATGACAAGACAAAGCTTGTTTGCTTGTAATTGCACTGACAAAGCTATGCTAAAGACTCAAAAACCACAAATATGACACGCAGAGGGCCTTACCCTTCAGTGCTTGTTGTTGAGCTGTTCACTGTTAGCTATATTTGTCAAACTTTATTTCAGAATTAATGGCCTAGTATTCCTAGAAAGAATGCAGATGGCCCGTTGCCTATCATTCCAATGTTTTGGACTAAGATCATCTTTTGTTAAGAGAGAACAGAATTATAGCCTTTTTGATAAAACCTTGTAAATTGCATTATGCACGACCCCATGTGATATTTTGAGATCTTGCAAGATGCGTTAGCCCTCAGAGTATGTATTGAGGATGACTCTTGGCTGCTAACACACCATAATTAGATCAATATCTGTAAGATAAAGTTATAGCCAATTTTGTGTTCCCAAAGGTAGATTAGCTGTGATAGCATCTTAAATTGGGTTGACTACAAATAATAATGACTTGTACATGCAATGATTACTTTCTGGAAGTTTTACTAAATTCTATCCAATGGTTCATGAGATAACTGCTGGGGATAGGCACCAGCTCCCTGCGACCCGGAATGGAGAAGCAGGTAAAGAAAATGGATGGATGGATGGATGGTTCATGAGATATTTTGCTAACAGACAAGGAGTGGTGACTTCAACAGTTAATGCCAAAGTTTTAAGCAAAGATTTTGCACTTGTATAGCACTCAGGGTACAGTATGTGTTGGAGATCATACGCAGGTACTACCACACCAAATTTTAGCTGAATAGTTGTATTTTTGGCAAAGTTATAGGCATTTTTGTTTTAAGGTCAGTTGGGTGTGACAGGCATACTAAAGTCAATTGACTCCAATAGTTAACCAGCTGTAGATGTAGACATGATTACTTTCTGAGAGTTTCATTAAAATTTGTCCAGTGGTATCCGGGATTGTTTGCTAACAGACACAGTTGACTCCAATAGTTTGACATTTTTTAGAAACAGGTCTCACATGATCAGTGCTCGCGTTATGTGTTGGAAATTACTTTAAGATACTACCCCACCAAATTCAAACTCAGCATTGGTAAACTTGGCTGGGTTTTAGCTTTTTTTCTATTTCACAAAGTTGCTCAGCTGTGGTAGCCATCTTAAATGGGGTTGACTCCAAAAGATAAACAGTTGTAAATGTACATCCAGTAATTACTTTCAGCAAGTTTCATTAAAATCCATTCAGTGATTCATGAGGTATTTGGCTAACACATAAACAGGCTTACTCTAACACACGCAAAAACATGAACAGAAACATTACTGCCCTTTCGCCCTCAGTAGCAAATGATAACAAAAAATGTTCTCAGTACACAGAAATTAAACAAATTTTGAACTAGGTAATAACAGTGCTGTTTTTCTCCCTTTGATTCTGTCAAACACATCAAAAATGCATGAAACAAAGATTGATATGGACACATCTGTTGCTCCTGTTTTATCAGTTCCTGTCATAATGAGCTGCCACAGCCTCAAAGACCAGAGTGGAACTGTCTCAGCAGGAAGTGCCCTCTGTGTTCTGGTTAATAACAGACTGTCACAACGGTGGTACTTTCCAAACCAGAATCTCCACTGCTAACATTTCTGTGCGGGAACATTATTTCCCGTTGTTTACACCAGTTACAGCTGGTTACTTGCTGTTACTGAAAAGTGCTGATGTTGCAAAAACAACAAACAGGTAAGAGCAGTTTTGATAATATTGTCTTCGGTCATTTGCAAACTGAATCCAGCAGCATTTGCTTTGTGTGCTGCAGCAAGGTTGAAATGAACACACCAAACCAAAAGAAGCATTGTTACAAAGATAAGATTGTTACTGCATCACTTCTTAGATTAGTGACTTTTGACAACTTAAGGAATCAATCTTTCTAAATATAGAGTCCCAGTTTTTGGGTTTAAATTATAGCAGAAACCTACAGCATATTAAACTTAAGCTTACCCTCATTTCCAAAGAAATTGAGATGCTGTGTAAAATGTGAAAAAATGAGAGTGCCATAATTTGCAAAGCTCCAATATTTTATTCACAATAGAACATAGTAAACATATATATATAAATTTGGAAATTTGGATTTAAATATTTATAGAAAAAAATAAGGTAAAATTTGAATTTTATGTTAGCAACAAATCTTTAAAAAGTTGGGCCAGTGGCAACAAAAGGCTGTAAAAGTAAGTGGAACAAATAAGAATCTGCTGGAGGAGCATTTTGCAACTAGTTTAATTATTTAGCAACAGGTCAATAAGAGGACTGGGTATAAAAACAGCATTCAGGGTTACCAGTTTGCACAAAACAGCTTCTAAAAGTAGTGAACCAATTTCAGAATAAAGTTCCTCAACAGTAAACAGGGCAGACTTTGAATATCCCATCATCTACAGTTCATAAAATCTTCAAAAGATTTCAAGAATCTGGATAAATCTCTGAGCTCAAAGGACAAGGCTTAAAGTCAATATTGGATGTCTGTGATTTTCAGCGCTCAGGGGCCACTGTATAAAACACAGGTCTGATTTTGTTCTGGACATCACTGCATGAACTTAGGAACACTTTAACAAGTCATTGTCTCTAAACACAGTTCACCGTGCCAGAAATCTCTGGACCAAAGCGCATTCAAAATGCACTAAGGCAAAACGGAGAACTGTTCTTTGGTCAGACAAAACCAACTCCGTACTAAAGAGGAGAGAAACCATCCACTCTGTTATCAGCGCACAGTTCATAAGCCTGCCTCTCTGATGGTATGGGGGTGCAATAGCATCTATGGCATGGGCAGCTTATACAGCTGAAAAAGTAACATCAATGCAGAAAAATATATGCAAGTTTTAGAAGAACATGTGCTCCCATCCATTTGAGATCTTTTTTCAGAGAAGGCCTTGTGTATTTAAGCAAGACAATGCTAAACCACAGACTGGATAGGAGAAGAGTCCAGTTGCTGGACTGACCTGCCTGAAGTCCAGACCTCTCACCAAAAAAGACCCAGGACTGTTAAACAGCTAGAATCCTCCATCAGACACAAACAGGACATAATTCCCTCCAAAACCTCCAGCAGCTGCTCTCCTCAGTTCCTCAATGTTTATAGACTGCTGGTAAAAGAAGACGGGATGCTTCACAGTGAAAAACATGACCCTGGATCAATTTTTTTGGCATGTGTTGCTGCCATCAAATTCATAATTACCTTCTTTTTTTATAGAAATGGTACAATTTCTTAGTTTAAACATTTGATATGTTTACTCTGTTCCACTGAAAATAAAACATGAGTTTATGAGATTTGTAAATCAATCTGTTTTTACTTACATTTTACACAACTTCCCCCAAATCTTTTTGTAATTGGGGTTGTAAAATATTGTTTGTTCTTATCCGAGAAGTTCACAACAAGTTGATCTGTGAATCAGTTCAAGTCCCATAAAGAGCTAAATCTCTTCAATTTTATTTAAGAATTTCCTGATAAACCAAACTGTCTGAAGTTTGGCCTGAGCACAACACACACTTAGTCTCAACCTCATTTTAACATTTCCTTTGAAGAAACACACAAACACACACTTTCCCTTTGATTATTCTGTTCTTCATTAGTTCTTTGTTCATTTGTTGTTTTTTTGTGTTTGGTTTGGCTTTCGCTAATTTTCATATTTTACAAGCCCCATGTATTTTCTTCTGCACTAGTCCTGCTCTTTACTTTTGTCAGAACCTTGTCATTATGTAAAAAGAAGGGGGGTGGGAGAAAGCTTCCAATCAGCTGGACCACAGATACTGCTTGAGTGAGCATCTGTTTACAACACAAGCTTTAATTTAATCTTTCTTTCTTTTGCAAATTAGCTCCTGATGAGATGGTAGCCTGACACATCAGGCTTGTCTGATTAACAAAAAAATTCTTTGGAAAAACTAAAATTACTGAAGCCCTCCTAGTCTTTACTCATCATTCAGTCAGGATATGCAGTGGGCATTTGGGGACAAGGCACTAAAATTTTAACATGAGCTGAAACATGCATGTGTGTATACACATCAACAAAACTGAAGAATTACAGACAATTGTAGGTCATTAAGTGCATTGCTTGGGTCTATTTAAACTTTTATTTCAAATTACAGTGATTCACATCCACCCACTCTAGGTTTAAGGCACATCTTATGCAGTGAGTAGCACCTAGAGTATGTGTTTTGAATGACTAAATTACTAAGGTGACAAATTTTTTTGAAAAACACCTGAAAAATTGACTGAGTTACAACTATTTTGTTTTTTTCTGAGGAAAAAAGGTAATCAAATCAAGCAGCATAATCAATAATTATTTCCTGAAAGTTTCAATAAAATCTATCCAGTGGTTCATGAGATATTTTCTTAACAGACAGGGTTCACGCCAAACAGTTAAAGGCAAAATTCTAAATAGAGATATTGTGAAATCTCAAAATATTTGTTGGGGATCCATCTCAGCTACTACCACACCAAATTTTAGGTAATTATCTGTAAAGATTTCCTAACTTAAAGCCATTTTTGTGCTTTTTTATAAGGGCCAATATTTTGTGGTGGCCGTCTTAAATTGGGTTGACTCAAAATTGAATCAGTTGTAAAAGTGCATGCAAGGATTACTCTCTGTAAGTTTAAATTGAATTTGTCCAGTGGTTCATGAGATATTTTAGAAACAGACACACGTAAACACGAGCAAAATCATTACTGTCCATCTTTGCCTTTCATTGGCATCTAATAAAAACACAGGCATATATAAATCATGTAATCTGACATATTTGACAAAAAAGCAACAAAAATAATTGTCCCAGTTCTATATCTCATTAAGTATGAGTGTGTTGGTTTAATTTTACTCATTAGAGTTCTAAATTTTTACTGAATAACATTACTATATAAGAAATTTGTTTCCTGGTAAAAGATTATTTGCAGCAGTCCCTCCTACTGTACGTATATCCTAGAATTTACCAGTCAGATAAATAGTTAAGTCTGTTGTGAAATCTCTGCCATTTAACTGGAAAGTTGCAAGTCTCTCCTCCTGATTGTGTTGCAAGAATGAACACAATCATTTGGGAGGGCCCTTAGGACAAAAAGCATTATTCCTCTTAAATACACCATCAAACACTCTCACACACGCTAACAAATGCATGTGAGCAGGTTTGATAGTGTATGTGAGAGAAAGAATGTAATAAAACTTACAGAAAGTAATCATTGTATGTACATCTGCAACTTATTACATCTGGGAGTCAACGCTAACAGGTTGCACAAGAACGTCATTTATAATTTTACATCAACTATTTGGAGTCAATTCTTGGTTTGCAAAATATTTCATGAACAACTGAAGACATTTTAATGAAACTTATAGGAAAACAATAAATGTTAGTACATCTATAGCTGAATAACATTTAAAGCCAACTCATTTCAAAATGGCTATCACAAACAAATGACCTTAGAAAACACAAAAATATCTATACCTTATTCAGTTTTACATGGATTGTGTCAAAATTTGGTACAATAGTAGCTGGGAGTCATTCACAACACATCAAATGCTATTCCTGCAAGATTTCTGCTAAAGCTTTAGCATTCATTTCTGGAACCAACATTCTTTGTCTGTTAGCAAAATATATATATAACTTTTGGAGTCAATTCAGGTCATAATGACTGCCACACCTAATCAACATTAGACAACACAAAAATGGACATAACATAGTCAATTTTATAAGTACTGAGCTAAAATATGATGTGGTAGTAGCTGAGAGTCATTCACTACACATACTCTGAGCATGATTTCTCATGACATTGCATGAAATTTAGCATAACAGAATTTCAAGGTTTGACCAAAATGACTACAGTGCAATTTGGTCATTTATCAACATAAAATGACCTTAGAATAAAACTGTCTTGAACAACAATATGCATGCCTTCATGGAATGCTAGGCCTTTAATTTCAGTTTTATGTTCTTTCATGCAAACATGACAATGAGACCATGTCAGCTCAGATTTGTATTTATAATAGTATGCTAATAGTCATGCTCAGCAGTTTGCAAGTGCATGTCCTTGAAACATGAGTGCTGTCCTCTATGGGAGAAAACAACCTCAAGCCTCAGTTATCCACTGTAGAAAGGACACAACTAACTCTGCGCTACCATTTATACACACAGAACCTCCAAGGAAGATTTCTGATCTCTTTTCACCTTAAAGGTCATAGATGAGGCCATAAATCTACAGAAAAGGGTTGATCTTAGACAGGTCTTACACCAGGATTCCTCTGTTTGCCTTGAGTTATAGTCGTACTGCTTTAATGTATTTACCTCCAGGAACTAACATAGACAAGCTGGCAACACACAGGAAGTGATGTTGGGATAACTCAGAGGGCACTTTTTATACCATTAGTCTCTACTTCACTTAAAGAACTGAAGGCCTAGCATTTCTTGAAGGAAGGCATATCACCTGCTGCCTTTCATGCCAGAGTTTCAACTAAAATCATCTATGCTGACAAGAGAGGGAGCTGTCACCATTGGGTCAAACCTTGTAAATGACATGCTCAACATCATGTGATATGGTAAGATCTACTGAGATGTGTTAGTGCTTAAACAGTGTGGTTCAAAATAACTCTTAGCTACCACCACACCAAACTTAAACCTAATAGCTGCAAAATCAGCTGAGTTGTAGCCATTTTTGTCCTTGCTAAAGTTGTTTAGATGTGGAAGCCATCTTGAATGGAGTTGACCCTAAAAAATAATCATTGGCAGATGTCTATGTAATAAATCACTTCACAGTTTCAAATAAGATATTTTGCAAGCACTAAACAAACACACACATGCGCAGACAAAGGGAAAAACATTATCACCTTTCTACTTTTTTTCATATCAACCCTCACATGTAAACAAATCATTGCAAAAAATGGTGATTATCTGATCTTTTTTATGAATAGACGAAAATAACATCTGCTATATTAACCTCCAGGACATTTCTATACATCTTCTTTATTTATTATTTATACTACAGCGGGCTTTGACAGAAACAAAACCACATCAGAACACTACTGCTGCGTGGTCAGATGGGAACAGTTCAGGAAACTTAAGAAGCTGCTGGATGGATGCTATTTTGGCACAAATGGACCTCCTGCCAGCCCCCCCAGTGGAAGCACTCTCTGCCAGCTGAATACATCGTGCTGCTGCCCAGCTAGCTCCAGCGGCACTCAGCTACTGCTGGCTAATGGACTGCTTTAAGTGCTGAGGGGGCTGAGTGACTGCAGCCCCTGTGCAGCAGCAGGACCGGCACACTGCAGGTGCAGACCGGCAGTGAGGCAGTGGCTGGTGTGCATGAGTCAGTGTGAGTGTTTGTTTTCCTGCCTAAGTCCCCACCCATTTCAACTCTGATATGTGCAGATCTTAGCATTGCTCGAGGAGAACAGCCTGCATTCGAAAAATGACTTGGCTCTAAGCCAGCACATTTTCCAACAGCAGGATACAAAGAGGAGCCCGTGCCATTGCTATCTAAGGCTCTTGCACTTGAATGCAAAATGCCGCAGTGTTTCGACAATGTGAGGAAAGGACACACACACAAGGGGGAAAGGGCAGAGGAGGCTGTGTGTAGGCTGTGCTTCTGTACCATGTTAGCAATCTGAGCCACATGGAAGTAATTATTTCCCACAAAACGCTGCCATAACAGAGACTGCAGTATCACCCGATGCCCTTGTCACAGCCCACTTGAAGCTTGATCCCCAGTGCCGAGGAGAGAAGGTGGCACAAGGCCACACCATATGGCATTAAAGGTGTATCCTTCTGCATGAGAGCTGTGCTTTGAGAGGAACGATTCTGTGTGTTTGACTAATTAGCATCTGATCTGGGAGGTTTACTCTTAAAGGTACTCACTGCAAAGTCAAGAAGACCGGACAAAAAAGAAACCATCAAGGAAGAAACAAAATACACACAATAATTTTCTCATATTGATAATGGTTAATGTTTCCTTACATTAAAAACTTGTGAGCAAAATTTGTGACTGGCTACCAACTATCACATGTTTGTTTACCTACAGAAACAGCAGAAGTAACTGACAATAGGTCAAAAGGTAAACTTACCTGTAATTCAAACTTGCATATCAATATATCTGGGAAAATAATGAAGTAAACCTTCAAACTACACCATTTTATTACAGATCAGGATACCATTTTTATGTTTGATTTCATACTTTGCAATGAAAACCTTTAACTTTAGATGAAGACATAAGGAAGCATATTTCAGGCAATTCCATTTCATGTCTTTCTATTTCCACTTCCTCCCCAGCAGTGTCCTCTGTAATCTGATAGGCCGTGAGTAATAAGCAGTTAGTATGTTATCGCCAAACAACTCCATTAAAGCTGCATAGATCTCTAGAGGTGCAACGCAGAACAACGCTCTGTAATAACAGTGGAAGCCATCACAGTGACATGCAATTATCATGTAAGACTAGCTTTAACAAATCGGAACATCAGCTCCTGAAATTACCTCTGGAAAGTTTAGCATTTGCATTAAGCTTTTAAATGATACCATATGGATGAGTGCTTTTTGTGTTAGTTTCAGCTGGTATTGGAGATCTGTTTTCATTAAAAACACACATGCAAGAACATGGAAACTAATAAAAGTAAACCAAAACTGAATTGTGTTAGCTAAAGGTCTCTGTTAAACAGAGCAATCAGAAGATGTGTTAAAGATTAATTTTAAATATTCTCTTTAAGCTGTCATCAACAGAGTCCAAATGTAGTTAAAATTTAGTTTCTAGCAAATGTATTCAAACGTAACTAATAAGCTGCACTGAATTAGTAACTCGATATCACCAATAAAACACTAATTACTTATCAACTCTAATATGATTGCAGCAAAATACTGAATATCTGATCACAACAAACAAACAGCTGGAGTTCCAGTTCCCTGAAATGAAGCTCCAACAGGAGGTAAAGCGAGGGGTAAAATCATTTTAAGTTATGACTGCACTCTGTAATGAAGACCTTTACACTATCGGTTAGACTTTTTACCACCTGTTCCATTCTGAGTCTTTACCTGCTGTTGTGTCTACCTTTTATTATTGTAATATAATGTTTTAACTGTGTCTGTTCATGTGTCTGCAGCCAAATATCTCATGAACCACTCGGTTTTAATAAAACTCAGAAAGTAATGACTGAATATACATCTAAAACTGAAAAGTTCTTGGAGCCAACCTGATTTCAGATGGCGGCCAAAACTAACTGACGTTAGCAAGCATAAAAATGTCTATATCTCAATCAGTTTTACAGATATTGAAAGGAAATTTGGTGTGATAGTAGCTGAGAGTCATCTCCAACATGTACTTCACATTCTGAAAGATATCTGCCTAAAACTTTGGTGTTAATTATTGGAGTCAACCCTGTTTGTCAAATAACGAAGTATCTCATAAAACACTAGATAAAACACTAGACTTAAATGAAACTCTTAGAAAGTTAGATCAACTGATCCAGTTCCAGATGGCTGCCACAGCTATTTAACATTAAACAAAATTACAAATAACTGTCAATTTTACAGATATTAGGGTCAAATCTGATGTGGTGGTAGCATCTGAGGCACAACCCAAGACATACTCTGAGTGTGAGGTCTTGTAATATTGTGTGAGATCACACACAATGTCATTGTCCAAATTAAAAGAAGAAGCCTATAACTTTGATCTTAGTTTAAAATTCTGATATAAACGACTGCAAGCAATGTGCATTCCTTCAAGGAAGCATATCTTTACTTTTCTTTTGTTGTTTCAGCTGACATTCCATAAGGTTTTCTATACAGAAACACATTTAAAACTGTTCAATTTAATTTGATAGATTTAATTTGACTATTGTCACTACATATGGTGAGGATAAAAATTACTACATAATTCTGTTCATCTAGGGTTTTACATTTTATCATGAAGTAAAAAATGGTTCCTAAATTTGATTTCTACAAAATTTGAAAATAAGAAAACACCTTAGTGAACAATCTTTCAAAGTTACATTAAGTCCTTACCTATTTAGCAACAACTAATCTAAAATGAAAAAATAAAAGAAGGTGTAAAAGGAAAAAAAAATCCACTGATTTTTCTTTCATAAAATGAGTGTAAGTAGCAGCCAGGTGTTGCTAATCAAATGAATTGATTAACTGATCATGAGTCTGAGTGCCTCTATGAAAGCAAATTTTTGGCAGATTGCTGCATGGTTAGAGCCTTCCGTCGTGTTAACAAAATGCCAAGGAGGAAAGATTTGATCTTAGAGAAGCAATTATTGCTGCCCATCAATTTGGTAAGGCTTATTCGGGCATCTGCAAACACTGTGGAGTTCATCACTCTACAGTGAGTAGGACTATGCACAAGTGAAAAACAGCCAATATATATTGCCAGTCTTCACAAGGGCAGGCATGTTGGAAAGTTCACTCTAAAGTCAAACCATACAGGGCCAAGAAAACAAGAGAGGCCTGAGATAAATGATAAATGTTAAAACCCATGAAAGGACAATTGGCCTGTGTGAAAAGGTGGCCAGGAGAAAACCTCCTTAACCTTCCTGAAGCCTTCAAAAGAGAGAGAGGTAGAGAAGGCCTTATAACTTTGGGTCAATTGGACCCAAAGGACTGCAGGAGGGTTAAAATGACACATGACAGCCTAGCTGAGGTTAGTAAAGTGTCATCTGAACTACAAGACTTCTGGAACAATGGCCTTTGGACAAGTGAGACTAAAATGGAGATGTTTTGCTGTAATGCACAGTAACCTGTTTGACAAAAACTGAACATACTGTATCAGCAAAAACCCCTCATACCAACCATCAGCACAGTGATAGAGGAGTGATGATTTAGGCTTGTTTTACAGCTACAGGGCCAGGATGTGGCCAGTACCTGAAATGACCATGAGTCAAACTTGACTCAAGTTAAACTTGAGTCAAATGTGAGACCATCTGTCAGACACCTAAAGCTTGGACCAAGCTGGGTTATGAGTTTTGCCGATGATCCCAAACAGCAGCATCTATAGCACACTAGTTTATAAAGAAAACACTCAAACCCAGATTTTCTAGTGACTGCTATCTGCCAGATTAGGTCCAAAATCTGAAACCTCTGTTTCCTACATTTCTGCATCATAGTAACAAAGCAAATAGCTTTAATTATATGCCGGCACAAACACGCCCATCAAGTTCAACAGGTGTGTGTTGTAACGCCTGGGTTTTGAGTATTCTGCTTCTTACCTCTCCTCTACAGGGTGTGATTGACAGGTGGAGCTTCCAGCTGGCACTCGTTTGGGGGCAATCAAGGAGTAGTATTCCCTGAGGTTCCCTGAGACAGATGCCAGACGGTTACTTTTTGACCATTGGTACCAACCAGCCAGTTGTTTCAGCCAACCCTGGGAACAAGACTTTTGAGCTCTGTTCACGTCCTGCTTTTTCTGTGTCTCTCTGCAGCTTTGCTCCCGTCAAGAAGCTCCAGGACTCTGCTCCCTGGTTCCCCTGCACCCTGGGCTTCCTCTACTGTCTCCCTCCGACTGCTCCAATGCTCCTGCTGCCCACCCAGCTGGGCTTCGGTCCCCAAGCTCGCCTGTCTGTCCACCCTCGGACCATCCACTTCCAACCTCCTACCCTGGGCGAGCACCACGCTCTCATGCTCACAATAGCATTTTCAAAAGCATAAGTTACATCAATTCATTTTCTTTTCCTGCTAGGAGCTGGAACCTATCATTTGGGCTTAACTGATCGTCACTGAGACTAGATTGATTTGCACATAGTTGGAATGGGTTCCAGAGCCATCTGCAAAAAGCTTGATGAGACAATCACAGATGTTGGAGCGATTATTCAGAAATTGAAGAAATATAAAATGATCATCACTGGCCCTCGGTCTGAAGCTCCATGCAAAGTTTCACCTTCTGGGGTATTGGTGATCCCGAGAAAGGAGCAGCTGGTAATGATCTGAAGGCAATTGGAACCACAGTCAGCAAGAACATCATCAGGAACACAGTGATGGATTGAAATTTTGAAACATCTACAAGGTCTCAATGAGGCCTCAACTAGTCTGTGGTCCCAGCTGCCTTGTGATCAATAACCCTCTCTTTTTGTGCTGTTGTGGACTGAGCCCTCACCTTTTCACGATCACCCTCCTACCCAAAGAGCCAAAAGGTGACTGATGGGTTTTTTATATTTATTCCATTTCTGAATAATCTCACCAGTATTTGTCACCTTTTCACCAAGCTTTGTGCTGGTGGTCTTGTAGCTCATTCCAGTCTTGTGCAGCTCTCTTATCTTGTCTCTGATGTCCTTTGACAGCTCTTTGGCCTTGTTCATGGTGATGTAGCTGTAGAAATGGAGGAAATTGATTCTGTGGACAGATGTGCTTCAGTCAAATAGCAAGTTGAGGTCAGAAGTGTCTGAAATTGATTGATTAATTGACTGACAGTCATCTATGTACCACATGGGCACATAACTAATCTGTGTGAGTCAAAATTCTGCCTGGGTTGTAGAGGATCAAATACCTATTTCCCTCCGTGATTTGAAAACCAATTTCTAACTTTTAAATAATGTTTTTCTTCAGATTTTTTGTCCTGTTGCTATTCATTAAAATGAAACTACCATAAAAATTAGAGGCTGTTCATTCCTTCACAAGTGGGCAAAATGACAAAACCAGCAGGGGATCAAATACTTATTTCCCCTGTTGTATGTTACTTGTTTTAGTATTCACTAACAGACTCCAACCTTCAGTTTAACAGACCAGGGTTTCCCCAAGCGTATTATAAGCCTGGCGGGCCTCCAGGCTGTGGTGACCTGGCCGCCAGGCTAAGCCCTGCTTGTTTATTATTAATACATCGTTTTTTATATTCGTTTTTTTCCACCCCCAAAACCACTACCTTTATCTACCTCACAGCGTAAGGGTGCACGCGCTAACAGTGACGCAATCGCACTGTTCCCGCCCCCGCGGGAAGGTCCCGCGCGGTGTTGCGTTGTGCACCTTTTGTAACTTGGTGTGGACTGCGCGCGCCACGCTCCATTCAAAATGGATGATTTCAGTCCGCTACTGGAGCTCGTTCTCCTGTATCAGCATTTATATAATCCCTCTATGAGAGATCACAAAGATAATCAAACAGTTCAAAACTCACAGAAGGAGATTACTGCTGCAGCCGATAAAAAGGAGTGCTTACAGACCACAGAGGGAAGAAATATTAGTCCTATGATGGGCGAATCACAAGTAAAGCAATTAAATCAATGAAAGTCAAACTGAATGCTTTAAGTTTAAACATCCTCTGTATCACAGCCAGAAACACAACAGCTCTTCCTCCTGAATACATGCAGCCATATTTAATGTGAAACTATCTGCTCTCTTTTTTTACCGTATTTCCACTGGTTATGTAGTGAACTGCCCCCCGTCTTTTTGGAGAAAACTGCACCGACGTAAGCACCAAGTATAAACGCCTCCACTGCGCGCTCAGGTCTGCGCGCTGTTCGTGGAGCCCTGTGTGACTCTAAAGAGCCCTGAGGCCGAGCCACCTTCAGTCACCTGGAGTTAGCAGATCATCGGAGCCACAGCAATAAACATCGAACGAGCGGGTTTAACCAAAAATGGTTAGTTGAGCCGAAACTCAGCGGGTGGCTTTACAAGACTGAATATGGTAAGCATGTTTTGTAGTTAGTGGAACTATTATCCATGTTTACCAGTAAAATTATGCTATTAAATTCATCAAATGTGACTAAAATTAGGATTCAAACTAGGTGCAAAAAATTTGTATTTATTTTAATTGTATTTTTTGTTTAAAAAAGTATTTTAAAAGGGCCTTTTTGTAAAACTGTAGTTGTGTAAATATTTGGCACAAATATTTTACAATATCACATAATAAATAGCCATACAGGTGCTGGTCATAAAATTAGAATATCATGAAAAAGTAGATTGATTTCAGTAATTCCATTTAAAAAGTGAAACTTGTATATTATATTCATACATTACATACAAACTCATATATTTCAAATGTTTATTTCGTTTAATTTTGATGATTAC
>NC_051433.1:26010215-26081609 GCF_001649575.2 Kryptolebias marmoratus
AAATAAACATTTGAAATATATGAGTTTGTATGTAATGTATGAATATAATATACAAGTTTCACTTTTTAAATGGAATTACTGAAATCAATCTACTTTTTCATGATATTCTAATTTTATGACCAGCACCTGTATTGTCAACTTTAATCTTTTTTTTTACTAAATCACGATCGGCCTGCGATCAGCCACCTACCACCGGGCCTCTTTTCTGAGGGGAAACCCTGTCAGACTGTATCTTAAGTTTTATTTTGAAGTTAGACATTAAAAGTCACTTCTACTGTTGGATCATGTGAGACAGTTTTAAGGTTTGTTGTTTTTTTTCCTAGACAGCAACAATCTGAGTCATGATATGCCACTGCATTAGGCCAAAGTATTGAATTTGTCATGAACCTCGGTGCTGTCACACACCTACGGCTCCAAGGCGAGATGAGGACCAGACAGCAGCAGGTGAGGTAAAAAATCTCTTTAATCAAAAATCTCTTTGATCAGCAAAACATAGACACTTCCAGGCCTCCAAGAAACATAGTGCCATGAAAAGACGAGGACCCGACACCCAACTGAAACACTAGTGCCCTTAAATACTATACCAACGTAATCACAAAAATCACAGACAGGTGAGCCAAAACCAAGACATGAAAACCCACAAAGGAAACAACAAAAACCCGAACCGGAACCAAAAACCCGGAATCCTCACAGAATTAAACTCAATATACTGACTAAACAAAGTTTGAAAAATATTTCAGTATATATCTTATTTTACAGTGCAATGAAGCTGCAAAATGTCAATATTAGTTTTTGGTCATACCAAGCAAGCCCTGTTTCAAAGTAAGCAGTAGGGTTTGGTTCATTAGTAAAGCTATTAGCTGTTAATCCTGTTTTAAGGATGCAGTTATGCCTAAAACAGACTTTGAAAACAAAAGGAAAATAAAAAGCAGAAAATCTTATTTTTCCTAAGCTTCCAAGTGAAATGTCTGGATTTCTTTTGGTAGATGATTGGCTTCAAGAATCAATCAGTCAACAAACATGTCATTCAGTTGGTTTTCTCCTGCAGGCAAAGAGTGGATGTGGTTGTGTTGTTTCACAGCTGACTGACCTGTGCATTTTGAATTTTTTTTTCTGCACCAGCTCTAAGTTTGAAAACAATAGGCATTGTATAAAAGGGAAGCCAGGAGACTGTTCGACATCTCATTAAGATGCTTCCTCGCACCTCTTTTTGCCTCACCGGTGACAACCCAAATTGAAGCTGAAATTGACTTTAAAGCCTATTTATTTTCTCCACTCAATATTCATTGCGGTAATAAAAGGACTNCCAAGAAACATAGTGCCATGAAAAGACGAGGACCCGACACCCAACTGAAACACTAGTGCCCTTAAATACTATACCAACGTAATCACAAAAATCACAGACAGGTGAGCCAAAACCAAGACATGAAAACCCACAAAGGAAACAACAAAAACCCGAACCGGAACCAAAAACCCGGAATCCTCACAGAATTAAACTCAATATACTGACTAAACAAAGTTTGAAAAATATTTCAGTATATATCTTATTTTACAGTGCAATGAAGCTGCAAAATGTCAATATTAGTTTTTGGTCATACCAAGCAAGCCCTGTTTCAAAGTAAGCAGTAGGGTTTGGTTCATTAGTAAAGCTATTAGCTGTTAATCCTGTTTTAAGGATGCAGTTATGCCTAAAACAGACTTTGAAAACAAAAGGAAAATAAAAAGCAGAAAATCTTATTTTTCCTAAGCTTCCAAGTGAAATGTCTGGATTTCTTTTGGTAGATGATTGGCTTCAAGAATCAATCAGTCAACAAACATGTCATTCAGTTGGTTTTCTCCTGCAGGCAAAGAGTGGATGTGGTTGTGTTGTTTCACAGCTGACTGACCTGTGCATTTTGAATTTTTTTTTCTGCACCAGCTCTAAGTTTGAAAACAATAGGCATTGTATAAAAGGGAAGCCAGGAGACTGTTCGACATCTCATTAAGATGCTTCCTCGCACCTCTTTTTGCCTCACCGGTGACAACCCAAATTGAAGCTGAAATTGACTTTAAAGCCTATTTATTTTCTCCACTCAATATTCATTGCGGTAATAAAAGGACTGAGGCTGATCTTGCTTTTGGGATGCTCAAACTCAAAGCAAACCCACTCCTTCTGCAGTCAGGCTCCTATCAACAAGTAATCAAGATGACAATGCTGAAGTCTCACTTAAAGAATCCAAAAGTGTTCAAATCAACACTCGGACAAACTCTAAAATCTTTTGAGATCTCATTACAAGTATCTCACTAACATCAAAATAAGCAGACTGTTAAACCCAAGTGTGCTGAGAATTTGAGGCACTTTATTTTGGTAGAAAAAAATTCTATGGAAACCATTTCTCGCACAAAATGACCTCCAAAACAGTTTGAGCTTGCATATTAAAATTGTATTCACCGGAAGCCAGTAAAATACAACACAAGAAACGAGTCACAGTGAGGGCACCAGTGACGGAAAAAGACACAGCCGTGTTCTTTCTGTGACAGTGAAAATATGTTTTCACGCCTTTCTATGAAACACAAGCTCCTTCAGATTCAAGGTTTAAGATTTTAGCATTTCACGCCCCATGTTTACAACAGTATGGATCATGGGGAAGGACACAAAAGAAAATTTGTAACAAAAACATTGTGTCATTGCTTGTCAAATAAACTCTATTTTCCTGATTTTTTATTGATTTCTAAACCATACAAAAGTCATTTTAACATGTTGGTTTAATTTGGGTCGTGTTTAGATTTTCACATTATTACTTTATGTAATAATATGATATTAGTATTTGTACCGTTAGAATTTTTTTTGAAACTTTATAGCAGCTTCACTCCAGCAAATGAATCTCCAGACTATCTGAAAATTTCATGATTTCTAGTATTTTAGTTTTTGTCTTTGGCTTTGTGTTTTGTTTTGTTTCTTCTTGTGATCTCTTTTGTATTGAAGATTCTTGTTTTATCTTTGTATTGTCTGAGGTTATGTTTTCTTTCATGTTTCGGTTTGGAGTCTTTGATTTAATTATTTTTTGTTGTGGGTTTTGGTTTAGTTCTTGTCTGTTGTCTTCTCCCACTTGCCCTCAGTCTGCTCCTGCTTGTCTGCCACGCCCATCTCCACGTGTCAGTAGTTGTTATCACTCACCTGTGCCCCCTTTACCACGTTATCCTCAGTGTTTAAAACCCGGTCACTTTCTCCACTACCCTGCTGGTTCATTGTCCTTGATTTGCCCACGTTTCTGGTTCCTTGTCTTGTCTTGCCTCGCCTCGCCTCACCTTGCCTGATCATTATTTGCATTTTTGGTTTTTTGTTTTAGTTTGTTTAGCTGCCACGTCAGCCGTTTGCGTTCTTATTTTGTTATTTTAGAATAAATTTTCAGTTTTGGAAATGAGTCCACACTCCGGGTTCCTTTCGTTCTCCTCGGCTTCTGACAGAAAATGCTATTTTCAAACACTCATCTCTAACCGTTTGTTTGGCAAAAAGGTGCAGTACCAAATTTGAGTGAAAAACACATTCTTGAGCAAGCTGTAAATATTTAGCAAGGAAATTGGTCTTTTATATTGACATATGAATGACTGTGTTCGTGTTGGTGTTCTATACAGCTTTGCACATAACGATATGAAAGGCTGTTGTGTTATATCAGACAGACAGACCTCGTGCAATACTGCCAGATCCTAAATGAACTGTTAGCACTTAGTATGTGTTGAGGATGCTTTCATCTACTACCACACTGAACTGTAGATGATTATCTGTAAAATTATCTACAGCCTTTTTTGTGTTGGCATTGTTTGATTAGCTGTGACAGCCATTTTGAATTGGGTTGACTCAAAAATATTAAATACTTTTTGTGTCCAGTGGTTCATGAGATATTTTGTGAACAGACAATCAGGGTTAATGTCAAAGTTTTAATCTAAACTGTTGTGCAATGTGTAGCACTCTGAGTATGTGTTAAAGATAATGCCCAGCTACTACTATACCAAACTGTAGCCTAACATCTATCAAATTTAATGACTTATAGCCATTTTGTGTTGGCTAAGGATGATTAGCTGCAGTGGCAAACTTGAGTTAATTTGACAACAGAAGTTAATGTGTTTTTAGTGCAAATCCAATTATTATTTTCTGAAAGTTCCATTAAAATCTTTAGACCGGTTCATGATATTTTGCAAATGTTACAGAAAAACACATAGACACACAAATATGAGAAAAAAAAAAGTTATCTCTTTTGTTTTCAGGTGCTAAAAATGGGCAACATTGCTTCTGAAATGAATCCACTTCAGTCTTTGTTCTGCATCCGCCCAGAGCATGCTTCTGATAAAACTCCATCCAGTTTTTTTTTTTTCAAACAATCTGGTCCTGTTTATGCCACATTTCACTCTGCCATTACCACACTGTTATTATACGAATATAGTGAGCCTTTATTGTGTCACATTCTCACATCTCGGGAGGGAATAAACAACAATCCAAGAGTTAAACCTGGGAGGAGAAACAGGGCCTGAGCTGACACACTTATGCAATGAGAAGTTACTTCACAGTCTGTGAGGAATCCTGCAGACTCCTCAATGCCTCCATGAGCGTGCATTCCTCCTGACAAATCACACAGGGGAGTTACAAACACACACATGTGCAGGAAATACAAAACTCACCCAACATCTAAGCCGAACAGCTCAATTCTGACTTGGTTCACTCAGGAGGCAAACATGTACACAAAAAAACCCAACTTGGGCCCTTCAGACAACTTTGTTGACAACCAAGCACACATTCAAACAGTCACCAGTGATCATATGAAAGCATCAACACTCTTCCCCTCTCTGCTTCCCTCCCAAAACCCACGATAGGAACCGTGTACACGTGGAGCAGAATGGAAAAGAGCTGTATTACTTTCGCATGTGTTGTGTTGCCTGTGCTACATGGATTTTGACATGTCACACTAGTTTTTCAGGTAAAAACATAAAAACACAGGCCACGACTTACTAACAGCTTTGCATATGTCTGTCAACCAAACAGCAGGGAGAAGGGATCTTATTTATTTATTTTGAAATAAGAGGATACAGTGATAAGCTATGAAGCCCACAGTATCTATTTGTTTAAGAAATATCATCGTGAACATGATTTTTCTTTATAAGAGTGTATTAGAGCCACTCGGGGAAAAAAACAAGTTGTTGTTTAGTTTTGTTTTTTGTTTAGGATTGAGATTAAAGTTGAAATGTCAAGATTAAAGTAGAAACAGTATTGCCAAATAAAAGTCGAAATTTTATTTACAGACAAAACAATTGCAATGTTAAGAAATAAAGTAGCCTTTCAAGACTAAGAGGAAGTGAAGGCTACGCATAAAGAGTCTCAAACAGCCACTGAGGGTTGACTTCTAAATACTCTCAAAATTCCTGCTGGTCCAGGCTGAAGTATCTGTTTTACTGAGGAACAGTAATGAAAATTGTTTTCATTAGCTTCGGATGTTTACAGAGAGTTCTTTTAGGTTAACACTCACTGTACGTGTTGGAGACTCTTATTTTGAAGAACTGAAACAAGTGAAACAAGTAGTCCTTTTCAGGATCACAGCAGAGCTCACTAATTTTGTCTTAATGCTGAACAATTTTTTTCTCAACATTGTGACTTTTTTCTGTCAATAATATTTGCCCTAATACGCCCTTGTGCCTCCCTGCTACAGTGAGATGTTGTTCATGCAGTTTAAATAGGTTCCTCTGTAGTTACTCTGTAGTTTTTTAAACATGTTATTTTTTTTATTTTATTTTTTGTCTCTGTCGCTTTTGTTGTTGTTGTGTTTTAGTATTTATGCCAGTGGTTTTATTACCACCTCAAAAAATATTGACAAACTTTGGAAACCAGTACAGCTTTGTACAAATGCTGAAATGTTTACTCTACCCACACACTGGGCCTTAATGCTTTGCTGCAGTTCTAGAGAGTCTAAACATCACCAATGTATTTGTTGAGGTCTACTGAAGCCAAAGTTCCTAATTTCTGCAATTTGTCTAAACTGCAGGTCGGCTCAAGATGAGCCCTCTACCTCTAAATCATCACCTGAGCCAAAATTTGAGACCAATATCATTATTTGTGTGCGCTTTCATTCCACACTTTCCCTGCATTTTTTGCCCCCTCCAAGACCTCCACAGATCAATAGCAGAAGGTATTACATGTTATTTCCTGTTTAATATGCCTTTCATAGGTCTACGTTATAATTGAAACTATAAGTGGAGAAATGGTCAGTTATAAAATCTATCAATCTGTGTGAAATAAAGGCCAATATGGAGCAAGGGGAGGGGGGAAGGGGGGGTATATGAATTATTGAGGAGGAGGGGGGTCTAAGTGCTGCAAGCATCCTTCCCATCCATCTCGATCATCAAACCCTCTAAATTATCTAGCAAAACGCTCTGCGGCAGCTCCTTACCATGTGATGCGACTTGTCAGTGTTAAAATCTCCTCTCTGTGCACTGATGTTCTACATTCATGCTGATGTTGGCTTCTGTTTATTAGCAGAAATCATTGGAAATTTAGGTCAGCAGTTTCTTTGCTGGCTAGGATTTTACTCCTTTTTTTAGAAAACACCCTTCTAAATAATGTATTTCTCCTCTTAAAGGCAACTTTAACATGGCTGTCAGGGTGCGACGAGCCACCCTGTGACACCTCAAAGACTGCAAGATGGAGGAATTTCAGCTAAAACCAGAGAAAATGTATTTTTCTTCAGTCTTGACTTGAAGCCTTCAGCAGAACTTTGAGACTACCTTCAGGCAAAAGCTGCAATAACTGCACAACAATAAGTCTAATCATTTGTGTTGATGTGAATTTTATTCTACTTTCAAAGGTGAATATTGTACTTTATCCTTAATATATAGACACCATTAAAAATATTTAGCTAAATGCTTTTCAATTTTTAAAATCATGCAAAGAGTGTAAACATGTACAATGTACAATGATTTCTAATAATTAAACTTCCTTTCTACACTGAGAGCTACATTTGTGGATTTTCCTTTTGAGTATTTATTATATTTTTAATGCTGTTGCTGTGGTGTTTGTGCTGCTGCTAAAAGAAAAAGAGCTGTATAAAAACAGAAATCTTTAGTCTTAAATCTATTTGAGCCTAGATCCCAAATATTGCTATTTCCAGTATGTTTAATATATAATTAATGAATGAGTCAATCTCTTATCTAAAGTTTATTTCTGACGGAATCTATGAGGTGAATTTGAGTTCAGTATCTGCAAAAGTGGCTGAGCTGCAGCCTTTTTCATGTTTTCTATGGTCAGTTGGCTGGGATGGCCATTTTGAATTGAGTTGGCTCCAAAGGTTAATTACTTGTAGATATCCACCCAGTGATTACTTTCTGAAGGGCGGCTGTGGTTCAGTGGTTAGAGCAGTTGTCCTCCAACAATTTAGAGGTTCAATTTCACCAGTAAGCAACATGTCAAAGTGTCCCTGGACAAGTCACTGAACCTCTCACTACCTAGGATGTGTGCCCCATCAGTGTACGGATGTGATCTAAAGCACTGATTAGACTCTATAGAATGAGTTATTCAAATTACCTTTGTAGAGAAGTACCAAAATATGTAGTGTTGTATGAATGTGTGTGTGGATGGGTAAATAACACAGATTGTGTTGCAAAGCACTCCGAGTGACCTGGTTGACTAGAAAGCTGTTGTGTAAGTACAGTCCATTGAAGCTTTCATTGAAACACATCATGTGTTGCCATGTGTTCATGAGATAGTATGCTAACAGACAAACAGTGTTGACTCCTAACAAACAAAGCCCTTGTGCAATCTGTACTTGCACTCAGAATGTGTTGGCAATGAGTCTCAGCTACTACCACGCCAAAATTTTAGCCCATTATCTGTGGAGATGACTGATATGTCGCTATTTTTTTTCCTAAGATCTGTTTGCTGTGGTAGCCACTTTGAAAATGGTTGCACTTCATAAAGTAATCCAGTGGTTCATAAGATATTTTGTATAAACAGACAGATGTACACATACACAAAACACAGACAGACAAAAACACTATCATCTGCCTTCACCTTTTGGCAGTGTTCCATTATAAGCATTAGTGGCACTATAGTATTGGACAGGCAAAAGAGCTGCCTTGCTTCAAATTACTACAATCAAATACTTACTTTTTGATATGAACTATGTATCTATAACAAGCAAAAGAGATATTGGATAAGATGGAGTTTAATTGTTTTGACAGCATATGTCTTTATTAATGTGTCCAAATGTTCCAATAACACAATTTAATGTTCAATTTATGGTGTATATGAAATATTAATAAATATGGTTGATTATAATATGTGGTAAATAATTTGGATTACCTACAAATATACAATATTCTTTAATGACTTCAGGATATCCCTTAAGGCAGACATATGAAGCTCAGTGTTCAAAAAAACAGTTTAAAAACAACTGGTCCATGTTCAAAAACAAATGAAATCCAAAGAAAATATTTTACTCTTTGAAGAAATTAGAAAAAAACAGAGCTTTGTCACAAATGGAGAAAAGTCTTTAAGTTTTTTATTGCTTTTCAAAGTCAACCCCTCAAATTTCATTTTTACTCATTTTGAGAGGAAAAAATATAGGTATGGTTTTGGGGCAGTGGCAGCACTCATGGGCAAAATTAGCAGGAAATTGAATTTTTTTAAATTATCGAGTAGCTTACTCTTTGCCCAAAGGCCCTGCTCTCTGTGAACGTTTTCCAGAATAAAGAATTTTAAAAAGTACACCTCAAGTTACAGCCTTCCTAATTTGTGGGTCATTCCAGAATTCTCATAAATTTTGAACTTCTAAATGTTAAAGAATGCCTTAAAGTTAGCATGATTATCAACCGACACTGAAAGACAAAGGTGGACAAGCACGATTTGCCCTTCTGTGAGTTTGTGCATCAGTCTGTTACTAAAATATCTCCTGAACCATTGAACAAACTTTAATTAAAATCTCAGGAAGAAATCATTGGGCATGATTAACATGATTAACTTTAAAAGTCAACTTGATTCAAGATGGCTGTCACAACCAACTGATCTTAAAATAGACAAAAATTACTAAAACCCAATCAATTTTACAGATATTGACCTAAAATGGTGTGGTAGTAGCTGAGATTGATCCCCAATACATATTCTGAGCAATAACAGATTGACAAGACCTTGGTTTAAAAGATTTGCCATTAACTATTTAGAGTTAACGCTGCATGTTAGCAAAATATCTCATGAACCACTGTACAAATTTTATTGAATATTTCAGAAAATAATCATTAGATGTATGTCTATAACTGATTAACTTTTGGAGCCAATCCAATTCAAGATGGCTGCCACAGTTAAGTGACCTTAGAAAACACACAAATGACTATAATTCAGAGAATTTTACAGATAATGTCTTACAATCTGGTTTGGCAGTAGCTGAGAGTAATTTGAAATGCAGATTCTAAGAGCTACTTTGGTAAAAGTTTTGGCATTAACTGCTAGAGTCAACCTTGTTTGTTTGTTAGCAAAATATCTTATGAACCATTGGACAGATCTTAATTAAATTTTCAGAAAATAATCATTGGGTGTACATCTACAGCTGACTAACTTTTGAAGTTGGTTCAAATCAAGATGGTCACCACAGCTAATCAAGATTAGCCATCACAAAAAATATTTTACAGATATTGAGATAGTAGCTGAGTCATTCACAACACATACTCTGAGCTTGACATCTTGAGATATCGCATGAGAATGCACATAACAGTATTTTCAAGGTTTGACCAAAACAATCACAATTTCGTTGTTTCTCTACATAAGATCATCTTAGTTTAAAACTCTGACCTGAGAGGCGATCTGCATTCATTCAAGAACTGCTAGACTTTTAATCACAGATCTAGTGTGAAGACATTTATGACAATAGGGGTAAAATGTATCCCTAATGTCATAAATGCTAAGCTCTTGTTGGGCAAATGAATCCATGATTTTGTGTTAAGTGTTCAATCCTCTTTAATATAGGTGAGATACTTTGACAAAGCAGCAACAGGTGGGACGCCAGTGATCAAAACAGCAGCACACCAACACAAAAACACCTTTCAGTTGTGTCTCTTTTCTTTTCCAGGGACAGCTGGCAAGCTGCCACGATGAAATACGAGAGGTTGAACGTGCTGACCCAGCACTGTAGGTAAATGACTATCTGTCTAGTCAGCTTTGCTTATGGAGGGAATGAATGTTAGAGCGCACTTACACAGCCTCTAACACGCACAATCTTACACTCGCATACCAAAACAGCAACACTCACTGCTGGCTCTCCAGGGATCCACAGTGAATTATTGAGACTGACCGGGAGCAATGCAAATATAATAACCTAAATGGACATTTTTTTTTCCCCAAACCATGATTTTTACTAGACCTTTCTCCAGGCACTGTCTGCCACAGCAAGAAATAAGAGGCTGAGCTGCATGACTGGTGTACAAATTAGAGTTGGAGATTAGCAACGTGCCAGTGCAGTGCTGCTCTTATCATATAAAAAGCCTGTTTACATATATCCTAGCTGCTCTTTCTTCCTGGGTTGTTTAATCAACCACTAGTCTAATCTGCACTTTAAGAACTAATATGTCACAAATTAAATCATAATGTTTCACATGATACCCAAAAACTTAATAAAGTATGGATTCCAAAGTTAATCTGAGGGTAAAAGGGATCTTTAAGCACAAAATCAATTTTAAAGATGTCAGTCAAACTCTGGAGGAAGAAATGTTTGAAGTGGCAACGTGATGGGGATCTGGAAACATGACAATAATCTCAATTCATCAAACTACTTACAATAAAAGGATAGTCTGGTGATCGTTGAAATTGAATAGTTATCAGTAATTAGTTCCAGTGACATTGTTATGAGCGGTGACATCAGTCATAGAGCACATTGTATGGAGAAAAAGGCAAAAGTCTTTGTCCAGGCTAGGCTAATGGCTAGCAAAATGAGGACTAATTTTTTTAAATAGTTTTCCAGGCTTATAAAATGGCTCATTCTCAAAAATATACAGGTGTAAAAGACTACTATGTTAGCTAATATTAAACCTTTGCAGTTTTGCATGATACTGTTTGTTTAGTTTGACACTGTTTGCTCAACTGAACAGCATCTGTGTAACTATACAAATGTGGGACTCCTAAGGCTGTTGAATGTATCAGTCCACCGGGAGCTGAGTCAACTTCTTTCACATCTGTATGACATTTTGGAGAAAGAGTTGTTTCACAAGCCTAAAAAACAATATAAATGGAGATTCGGCTAGCCATTAGCCTAGCTTGGAGGAAAACATCTGCCCTTTCTTCATACTCCATGTTGTGTGACTGATGTCTTAAGGTACACACTGTTAAATATTTGATAGCATAGTGCTATTTCACTACTGTTCTACGAAAATATTCAAAAAACACCTAACTATTTGTCTAAAAGATATCTAACAATCCACAAAGTCAATAAAACCATTTCAGTTCCACACCCACAAAAAGGACTATCAGAGAAATGGCAGGTAGAACATGACTGATGTGGCCTTTGAATTGTCCAAAGGTTTAGACAGCTTGTTGACCACTATAGTTTATACTTTAATACTATTGTTTTTGTTTTGTTTTTGAATTATTTTAATGAAAGAAAATCCTGAGCTTTAACATACATCTAACTATTGTGTCTACATTGTCTGTGGTTTACCAGTGTAGGTTCACTATATAGTATATGTTAATAATGTCTCTCTCTCTCTCTCTCTCTCTCTCTCTATATATATATATATATATATATATATATATATATATATATATATATATATATATATATTCTAAATAACCATGTTTTGGAAGCCATTCTGGAAAGGTTGTTCACACTGCAAATGTTTCTGCATTCCTTTTATGATTTCAGGCCCTCTGAAGCAATCAATGAGAAATAATCGTAGACACTGTTATCACTTACCAACTTCTTTTTTAAAATTTTTGTCTGCTTTCTTAAGGAGTTGCCACAGCAAATCATCTGACCCTACCCCTAGCATCCTCCTCCTTAAAGCATCTCTTCTTTTACTACATCCATGAACTGTCTCTGGGATCTTCTTCTCTGGAAGCTCCATAATCAACATCTTGTCCAGTATATTCAATATCCTATTCTACTTCATTCTCTCTTTGGTCTGTCAGTCTCCCAGAAATAGTTCACTCTGGCTGTGATACACTTTGTGTTATACAACACCAATCTATATAAAAGGTGCAACAAGCTAAGTATTCTGTCTCTTTGTTTGACCATATGTAACCTTTACAATGATGCTTTACACCAAGACTTTGTACAATGTTTCCCTTATCTTTTGTAACACAAACCAAAAAAAGATGTAAAATGTATTAAATTGGCAGCATGCTGGTGGAGTGGTTGCCTGTTTTAAAGGCCCCTCGGTTAAATGTCAGACCTGCTCTAATGTGAAATGGGAATACTTTTGATATGCCTTTGTAGATTTCTTTTGGCTATCCTGCCCTCCTCCCACATAATAACTCATGGGTTGTTAAAATTAAAACCACTCCCACCATAGCTTCTAGCCTGAACACTATTAGACTTTATCCTCTGTAAGTGCAGAGTCTTTGCTCTTAAAAAGTTTTTTGACCCTTTGGTTGAATTCATCCGCTGCAGTTGACTTATTTTTAAGTTAACATTTGTCCATCTAGTAGAAAATATCAGCTATCTGCTTCCAGTTCTCTCAGCCTAGCCTCAATAAACAGCTCTTACGCATGAAAGGTGATACCACTGACAGTCTGAAGCAGTTTTGGATTTTGAGCAGAAGTTTACACACCCATGGTTATTGAAAAAGCACTGTGATAACCTCGGGAGGACGGCTAAATTGAGATTCTATCAAATGAGTATGAGGGATGACTCTGTGGCAGACACCTGTGATAGATGTGACGTGATAAACAGGCCGAAGTCTATATCTGACATTGATCTGCACTTTGGTTCATGCTCTCGACTCCTCCTGAAGTCTATTGAGTTGAATAAACAAAAGAGTGGGTTAATAACTTGTCTCCATGTTTGGTCGATGCTGCCTCTAAGTCTGACGAAAATGCCAATGTCATGTTCAATACAAGAACCATAGAGCGCTGAAGGTGTAACTGAAGTGTGATGTTCCCAAGAGAAAGAATAAAACCCAAGACGGACAAACAGAAGTTAAAAAACAAATGGTTGCTGGCTAGCGGACTCTACAGACAAATCAATTGCAACCTGCCTGGTTTCCATCAACTAAAAAAACATCATTGATACAAAATAATTTCTGCCTGAAACTGTGTGAAAAGACCAAATCAATTTGGCCGTCAGATAGACTTTAGGTCAAAAGTTAAATAACTTCATCCTTGGATGTGATTTTTACAGCTTTTTTTCTGACATTAAACCTTTCTTGGTGGTACTTTTCAGAAAGTATGTCATTTAAAACATAATGTATCATAATGAAATAGTATATCTTTTCAAAAGGAACAACAATACAGTTCAATTTTTAAAAAAAACAAAAGTATGTGCAGGTATTTGGCATAGTCCCTTTATTAGTAAAGCTTGATTTCCACTAATCACAGTATTAGAAACTTAATGTTTTATGCCTCACATACATTGTTTCTGAAACTGATTTTTCTGCTTCTTCATAGTCATCATGTTTTCTTGCATGACTGAAGAATAGTGTTTCAACAAGTAATATAGTTTTTCAGTACACAAACAGGTCTTTTCTAGTTCTTACCATAGACTGTAATTCCAACAGCAAGATATCATCCATCTCTTTCATTTGAAACAGCCTATTTTTTACTGTTGTCCACATTTACACACAGCCGCATGTCGTAAACAGATTTGTAAAAACTGGCATATCAGCCAGACCATACTTTAAATGTCCTGCACTGCTCTCTTCACAGTTTGAGAACCACTAAACTAGAGAGAACAGAAGGATCCAGGTTGTTCTTTTTATTCAGAGTTTGTACTACAACATGTTGGAAAGCAGCAGGGACACAACCAGACATCAGAGACAAATTATTTAAATTAACAGTCCATGGCTCAATGGTGTTAAAAACATCTCTAAAACAATGTGGTGAGATGTCGTTAAGGTACAGAAAGATGGCCGCAAGTGTTGAAATATTCACTTGTGATGTTGAGAGGACCTGTTTAAATTTTTCAAATAGCTTGGCTTGTAGGAGAGGTAGAGGGATCTGATGCTGATTAGATGTAAAACACCTAATATTGGAACTTATTTTAATATGAGAAAGTTTTCACAGCATGCAGGTTTATGCTCAATAGCAGCAGAGTCACAGGGGTTCATGAGACTGTTAGAAAGAAAGTGAGCTTTGTGGCTGTTATTTGAAACAAGGTTTGATCAACATTATGTTTAAGCAGCTCTAACAGCTCCAACAGTCCGGTGAGACTTAAAGACGCTCCTTCTTCCATTATCTCTCAGCATGCCTGCAAGCGTGACTGAGATTGCGGCTGGTCTCATTTAGCCACAGCTCAGTCACTGAATCTGAGTGTTTATTCCTCAGAGGACCTACAGAGTCCAGCAATTCAGTACAAGTAAAAGCTCATCAGTGTTGAGATTATAATAACCATCTTCAGTGCAGAAAACAGTCATTAAAAGCAGCAGAAAAATAAGCCACCAAACCGTTAATAGTTCCACATAACGCACCAGGGCACACGGTTTAACCTGAACAGGAACGGTAAACTGAATGGCAAAATTAATTGATATACCTGGGATGCAGGTGTCAGCGACAGAGAAGTCCAAACCAAATGATAAAGCAAGGCCCAATGTGTGCCCTTTCTCATGTGTCAGGACATTGACAAACTAGGTGAGGTTAAATGAATCAACAAGGTTGTAAAATTACTAACCAAAGCTTTGGATTCACAGCAGACATGGATGCTAAAGTCATTAACAATCAGGAATCTGTTTTATTTCACTGCTATTCCTGCTTCAAAATCTGCAAAATCCTGACTAAAACAATAAAACCATGTCACAGAAACAACCTACTGTGAACTTGATATCTGTGGCAGCAGCCTCACGCTAACATGGCGGGATTTTCTACTCATAGCTTAATCATAGCTCCATACTGATGGGATCCAAGAGACTTGTACCAGGCTGGGCAAACAGAGCATGGTAAAAGGGGGCAGGAGTGTGAAAGAACCTACAGTAATTGGTGAATGCTAAGACCTTTGCAGCATAATGAGCACCTTCAAACATAGAGGTTTTGCAAGTTTTTTTGTGGTCCGGCCACAATCTAAGAGGTTGTGCAGGTCATAGAAAGATCATCCATGACAAGAGCGGAGTACAGTTTTAATGGTCCTGTGTATGACATTTATAACAAGGGTTCTCAAACCTGACATTCATATGTCCAAATATGAGGTCTCAATATGTGCTTGTTCCCACGTTTTTTTCTGAGGATAATAATGATCACCTATAATTTGGCGAGGACAAAATGAATGCAGTTTTTCCCGTCCACTCATCTTTTTTCAACTGAGTTTTAAGAATCCGCCTTTCTTTTCTTGCACATTTAGATAACGCCATGGCGATGTGACATAACACCTTCTCCTCTGCTGCCTTAGTTTCTGATCAGGACAGTGACAGAGGCTGAAGCTGCTACCTGCTTCAGTGCTAACACCCTTTTCTTTACACAGCAGAGGGAAAACAGACTCGGACAGCTTGTGGCCTGAAGGGTCATAGCATTTTTTGCTGTTACTGCAGCCTACATCATACATTTACTGCTAAAAGATAAGCACATTATAGATAATGTTCCTTTGTTTCAATCATGTGTGCCAATTACTTTGAGAATCATGCATCTATGACTTCAAAAGCCCTATTTCAGCTCCACTATTTCAGTGCATTTTAGGTGCATTAAGGCTACCACAAAAAAATACAGACTGACAGCTCTATAGCTGCAGTTTTGTTCATTTATTTTGTCCATTACTTGAGTAACAGAACTGTCCCTTCTTTAAACAGCTTACTCTAAAGGTAACCACTATAATGCAATTACATAATCTTGGAAACATAGTTATTAGAGTTGTATTAGATTTTAGTAAAAAGTACTAAATGTTTTCCAATAAACTTTAACACATTTGGGAATATTTAAAGAACAAATGATAGGCTGAGTGGCAGAACCCAACTGAGAAGATCAGAAACAGGATAAAGTGCAACATTGACTTCAACTAATAAGGACATTATGAGCACCATATCTTTAGCCATTTTCATAGTGATAATAATTTTGAAACACCATCAGATAAATGATTTATTAATAATCAAATCAGTTGTGTTTAATATGTTACTTGTTAATGTGCTCCACACAAAACCCTTCTCCTGTCTTGTTTTCATCAATCAAAGAAAGTACTCTTTGGGTGGTACTTTAAACAGGTTGTAGGTTGCAGCAGGCCAGCAGGAGGTTGGTGACCAGATTTGTTGCGTCTACAAGTGGGGCATGCTGACACAAATTCTTTCACATCCCTGTGGAGGGTTGGCCACCAGAAGTATCTCTTGGTGAAACAACTCCTCCAGATAACAAACTGCAGGTGAGCTCAATCAACATCAGACAATGAGACGAACAGCAATTACCACAGGTACACAGCTAAGACTTCAGAGCAAACTCTGTAAGAGTAAAGTTCAAATTAATATGACCGTCAAACAAGACTTTAGTTACTTTACTGCTTTTCTAAGTTAAAGTGACTCATCATTGGGTTAAATGCATTACCTCTCAAAACAAAGGTTTGCTTTCAGCTGTCCAACCACCAAGTAGCACCAGTAGATAGATAGATATTTTGCTGCATTTGCACCTCTTCTTAACATGTAAACTGAGGTTTTGGTGAAAAAAAAAATTGAGATAAAACAAAAAAACTTTCAAACTGAAAAAAAAAACAACTTATTGGTAGATTTGAGTGGACTACAGATACCAAGCTTTTTTACAGACAATGATAGAACAACAACTATCATTTTGTTGTCTAGAAAAGTCTATTTTAACATTATTTTTTCACATCTGTCTTGCAATATTCCAGTCCTTTTGCCATAAAACTTTGATTGCATGCTTAAATGATTAGTAACTGAGGAGAAAATATAAACTGTAATAAAAATTGAAAAATAGTTTAGAGAGACTCTTAAGCCAAACTAAGAATGTTCTTTCTCTGTACTTTGATATGTTGTTTATGTCAACATTTTTGCCACCTAGTGTTATGGCATGGGTATTTTAGCTTTGTTCATGGAAAAACCCATCCATCCATTTTCTTTACCTGCTTCATCTTGTGCGTGGTCAGAAGGGGCTGGTGCCTATTTCCAGTGGTAACTGGGTGAAAGGTGGGCTACATCCTGGACAGGTCAAGCCACATAGAAACAAACAACCATCTACACTCACGCCCAGGGCCTGTTTAGAGTAGACAGATGACCTAACATGTTTTTTGACTGTGAGAGCAAATCATTGTACCTGGAGAAAACCTATAAATGCATGGGGGACAACATGCAAAGTCCACACAGAAAAGCCAGTCTGAGATAAAAAAATGTTTCAAAAAAATTTGTGGTAGTGTGTAGACGGGGCTTTCATGCGGTCAAGCCATTTCCTCTCCCTCTTCCTACGTTAAATATTCATCCAAACACAACAACCCCACAGTGGACAAAAGCTCATGAAAAATTGGTACCCACTGTATGAAATATGAGGAATCTGAAAGTATAATAAGCGTGAATTATGAAATGACAAATAATGATTAAGGAATAAATGATGTACTACATTATCCAGCACAGAGAGGTGGAGTCCATTCTGAGTCCATTCTGAGTCCATTCATCTTTCATCTTGACACTGCAAACAATCCACAGTCCTGTGGCAACATTGATCCAACAGAAATGGTACATGGCTCATCCAGACCAGGGTGCAGCCATTCAGTTTATTGTTCGAAGAGAAAAACACCTAATTTGATTACGTTAGTGGGAACAGATTTTTTTGACTGCTGTTTGAATGCTAATTTAAAAACTCTTACAGACTAGCGAAGCTTGCATACTAATGTTTTAGGTACGTCTTAAATGTTGGAAGTAAATGCACATCGGGATTTTATTCACAAAAACACTGAAGTGAAAAGAAGAGAGAATCAGGGCAAGATTCAGTCAAGGGAAGATTTTCTGCAACATTTTGCTCCACACCTTCTGTGTTAGTGTTCTGACATGTTAATTATCAAACAGGCCCACAGGTCTAAAAGGTTCCACTGCCTGCGATGTGAGGTGTACTCTGAATGCAAAGGTGGCACAAAGGTGCAGCTACAAAGGCCATACCTGTTCCTGGAATAAACAGATTTAAAAACAGCTCTATATTAGCCACACTGAGCAACAAACTCCTGTATGTATACCTTCAAACCTGCTGTTTGTCTTAACTTCCAGAATTTTATTATTGTCCCCAGTTGTCACTGCAATCTGCAATTCCCCAGAATCAATTCTGGCTCAAGACATTTTATACACATAATCCTAATTCATAAAGATGTTCAGGCTGACGAATTCAGTCAGTTTATGCCACACTCTAAAAAAACTTAACTGACTTTATAATAAAAATATGCTTGCATAACATAAACCTATTGTGTTTAGGTTTGGTAAATGATTCACTGATACAAGAATAAAACAATAAACTGAAATTTAAAAGTACATATGCATTTAATGATTTTCTACACAATTATGTTGTTTCAAAGTAACGTGATTTGAGTCAAAGTAATCTTTTGAATGACTGAACCAACAAGGTTGACTCCATCAGTTACTGACAGAGTTTTAAGCAAAAACCTTCTGCTATAAGTAGCACCTGAAATGCCTGTTGGGGATTACTCTGAGGGTAGTATCTCACTTGGCTGAGACTACTGGTGACTAGTTGGTAAAGAAAATTTGCAAGGGAGTCTCCAAAATGTCTCAAAACATCAATGGGCATTTGGGGGTTCTCAATTTCTTTGCGTGAGTCGCAATTCAATTTTTAGCATGATCAAAAAAATTGTGCAACAAGTTTTTCTTTCAAATTATTTACAGAGTTCTTGCAGGCATCTCAAATTTAGTTTTTGGAAATTCTACAGAGTGAAGGATCTCTTTTTATGACAGAAAACATCTGAAACTTCAGCCCTGAATGTGCAGGGCTAAATAACAATCCTGATAACAAGAAATAATTATTAAAAAACTGGTCCTAATCTGCTTATTTTCTTTTCAAAAGTGTGGTCCAGTAGACTGTATCATGTGTGGGGGCAGCACAGAAAGAGCCATCATGGATGGGTAACAAAATAATGTGCAGGACCAAGAATACAATTTTGCAAACTGTGCACTTAAAAATAGGCCATGTTTTCAAATTTAGCTGCTCAAAAATTTGTCAGTACAGCTCACTGGTTGTTTGGTCAAAATCAGAATTCAGTGAAACTTCAACAGAAAATTGTGATGATTTGGGATTTTTTTTGCTGCTACTTCCTGGTGGGCCGTCCTGGCCATTGATTGGCAGCACCTTCTCCACTTTCTCAGGATTACCTACCTGTTGAAGAATCCAGTCTGGTCTGAGTTGTTTGGGAACCTGCTGTGAAGCTAAGACAACGTACCTGTTTCTGCCTGATCCTGTCTGCCTGCCTGGAAAGAAACCTACCTGTTGCCCCTGGAGAAAACTGCCAATCCAATTTATCAGGAAGTACTCATCTCTTCACCTCACCTCCGTGCTGAGTGGCGCTCCTCTCACTGTAAGGATCTTTCACCTGAAAATACACAAACATTGATACTTACCTGTCAACCTCCGGAGGAACTTCCGTCTCACTACGCCTTCTGTTTTCAGGTCCTGGCTCCCGATCATTATTACACGATTTGCTCACTGTAAATAAATTCACTTCTCGTAACTTTGGTCTCCCGTGTCTGTCTGACCCTGAACTGCTCACAGAGAAAGTCTCGAATCCTGACAAAAATGTCCCTTTGTTATTTTTTGCAATTTTCTTTTGCAATTTTAAGTTGCCAACTAGGTTTCAAACAGTTTGAGATACTACCCCTAGCTACTACCACATCAATGTTTAGCACAATATTTTTAGAATTGCCTGAGTTGCAGCCATTTTTGTATAACCATGTGATAGGGTGTGGTGGCAATCTTGAATTTAGTTAATTGGAAAAGTTCATCCATTCATTCAATTTTGTCCAGTGGTTTAAGAGATATTTGGTGAACAAACAATGAGGGTTGACTCCAACAGTTAATGGCAAAGTTTTTAACAAAGATCGTGATCAGTTAGCAGTCAGAGGATGCGGTGGGGGTGACTCTCAACTATAACCACACCACATTTTAGCTCAATATCTGTAAAGTTGACTGATTTATAGCTATTTATATGCTTACTTATTTTGATTAGCTCTGTCCAATTGTTAGTAAGTTGTAGATGTACATTCAATGACTATTTTCTAAATATTTTAAAACCTGTCCAGTGATTTATGAGATATTTTGCTAATGCTACAGAAAATAAACACAAACAAGCTAAAACCTTACTGCCCGTCTTTTGCCTCATGGCTAAAGGCAATAAGTAAAATACATGACACCTCGTACAGTATGCAACTCTGCTTTGACTCATGTAATTTTATCTGCTCATGTTTGCCAGAAAGCATCTTGTTTGTTAAGCACAAATGCAAACTAATACTCAACCGCATCAAAATTTGCATATTTTTAACTGCACCTTTTAAGAAAGATTCACCAGAGATAGAAACACATAATCTACAGTACCGTCCGTTTTGCCCTGAGCTGCTTCCCTTTCTGCTGGACACATTTTTCTTTTGACTCTTACTATTTTAACAGCATATGACCTCTACATTAAGGTTTTTTTTTCTAAGCTTGTTAATCAAAGGAAATTTTCTGTCAGAAATGGGGCGGCTGTTCTGTCCTCACACTTGAGCCAGTCCTTAGCAATGATTGGGCAATCAGCTGCTTTTAATGGAGTGTGAGTAAAATACACACAAATTAAAGTCAGACTGTTGGGTTAAATGTGTCAAATGTAATGCTGCTCATCACAGATGAAAGCAAAGTTACTACAGTGAGGACCATGGCCCTGTCACCAGCTCCAAAAATAAACCAATTGTAGATGTACATCCAAAGTTTTTTGTTTTTTTTCCTGAAAGTTTCATTAAAATCTATCCAGTGGTTCATGCAATATGTTGGTAACAGACAGACAGAGGCTGTTGAATGTATCACCAGGAATCGAGTAAACTTTTGGACTGACCAGACACTGTGATGAGGCAGACTGATACATACAGACACATCATTTGAGAAGTTATTAGCCTAGGCCGGATAAAGACGTCTGACCTTTTCTCCATAGTCTGTGCTGTATGACTAATGTAAGGTACTAACTATTGTGACGACCCTGTCAGGTGACTGACTGAGCTGCTGCAGGTGCGGCTCTATTGAGTGCAGCAGGTAGTTATTTGGGAACACCTGATTGGCTGATTTAGTCTGGAATAAAAGGGAAAGGTGTTGTGTGGCAAAGTGGGGGGCATTAGGCCTAACCCCCTCCTTGTTTGTCCTCCTTTGGTTATGTTTGTCTTGGTTATCCTAGTTTGGCTTACTTGGGTTTGGTTAACTTAATTTTTTCCTTGACAGGTTTGCTTTTCTTTACTTTTTCATTGCTTTTAAATAAATATTTAAGATATCATTTTTGTGTCCTTTTGTTTTGTCACAATCCCTGAGCCAAGTTGTGACACTATTGAGAACTATTTGACAAACCATCACTTCAGAAAAAGGCATGATAAATATGTTTAGGTATAGATACATGCATTACTGTTAGTGAAACTTGTCCTTTTATGTCTTTAATAATTGCACATGCTCCAGTTGTTTCCAGACTTTACTAAAAATTGTTGTCTGCTGTTAGACTGACATTCACGTGAATTAAATGTAAAAATACAAGCAAACTAAAAACCGTGTCTAGTATAAGGTTGGTGGAAGTTGTCCCTTCTGTCCACCATTGAGCTAACCATGAACCGGTTCAGCAGAGGACAGGGAGCAGATCAGAGGGCACTAGAACAGGTATTTCACCCTGAGTGCACAAAGAGTGAGGCAGTGGGCGCATGTCCAATTAACTTCTGTTGTTTCTATAGAGCCATTCATGCCCTTATTTGGATCAGAACAGAGGCAGAAATGGAGCTACAGGAGGTCTATGTGTTACTGGTGTGCATGTGAGAGGATTTGTAAAGATGCTGAACAAAGAGCTCAATGCTATTTACTTAAGTGTAGATGGAGACCATCGCAGAGACTAAGGAAGAGCTTCAATATCATTTTAGACTGGTATTTAAGAAGAACCATCCAGTTGTCAAGCACTGCAACTGTTGCATGTGGACAACAAAGTATGTCTTTCTAAATGGCAGCTGAAACCCACCACCAATCGACTTAATCTGTGGAATGGAGTTTCTGGCAGTGCTGTCCGTGTTGTTGGCAGAGAGGTGTCTGGTGAGATTGCAGCATAAAAACCTCTAGCAGAGGGATATCAATCATAGCATGAATTATAAACGAGCCTCTCATTATCGCTGCCAGCATAAAAACATAAGAGAAAAATAAAACTGATGGATGAGACAGAGAATCTATGAGTTATAGAATCGCACAGTGTGAAACTAATTCCACCGGCAAGCTAAAAATTGTACTAAAAACCGTGAAGTAATCAGAGAAGAGCATGCAGTCAAATAAAAAAAAACGAATTGATTACTACTGAGGGAGTTGCTGGTGCCAAAACAGTGAGTGGTTTATGATCTGGAGAAGGCACCTCACAACTTCTTAAGTGCAAGTCGGAGAGAGAAGTGAGAGTGCTGTGTAGGCAGAGATAAGGACCCAAACGCATGAATGACCAAAAATTGTGTGAGTGGACCACCCTAAAGTACAAAAACAAAAACAAAAAACACTGCTTGATGAGCAGAACGACTGCACAGTATGTTGTCAGCTGCAGGGTGGGGTTAGGAGTGACGTTCCTGCATCAAAATGAACTCTGATCATAAATCAGCAACCTTATTAATGAAGTGAGAGCACAGTATTGACACAGCAAGGAATAAGATTGTTCAGAGGAACAATGGTCATGTAGCTTATTTAACTATGATGGATGAAAGTACAAAACACAAGTCTTGAATAAAAAAATCATGCCACTGATGTAAATGTTTTAATGAGCTATTGTAAAGCAAATTACTCCTGACATGCTGAATGTTTCTTATGGCAGTTATGGTATTTCAAATGCTATATATATATATATATATATATATATATATATATATATATATATATATATATATATATATAGTAGAACAATTTAGCAACAGAGGCAACAGGTCAAGGAGAGAAACCCAGACATTTTTCTTCTTAGTAGGACTCTCCAGCTTCTCCAGAGGGATCCCAAGGCTTTCCCAGACTAGAGGATACGTAATCCTTTCAGTGAGTTTTGGGTCTGCCCTGGGGTCTCCTCCCAGTGGGACATGCCTGGAATACCATAGGGAGGTGACCAGGAGGCATCCTGATCAAATGCCTGAACCATCTCTGCTGACTCCTTTAGATGAGAAGCAACAGCTTTACTCCGCCTCACATTATCTAGGAGGCTGAGCCCGGCCACCCTACAGAGGAATGTTGTTTCCGCTGCCTGTATCCAGGATCTCATTCTTTTAATTATGATCCACACGTCATGACCATAGGTGAGGGTTGGAACAAAGATGGACCAGTAAATCAAGAGCTTTGTCTTTCAACTTAACAAAACGCAACACAATTTCACCATCACAGAACAGAGCCACGCATTCCTGTGGACGAGGCCCTAATTCATTGATTCATCTCATATTCTCATTATTTGTCAGGATACTTTGGTTGGAAAAGGAAAAAAAAAGTCACCTGGTGGTTATGTCTTGGCTCGTGGAGCTCAGCCTGGAAAAAAAGCCTAAAAAAAATGACAGGACGTTACCGCCACATGGTTCCAACACAAAAGTAAATGGTCTGCACTTGTACAGCACTTTATCTAGTCCAAGGACCCCAGAGAGCTTCACACTACAATCAGTCATTCATCCACATACTGATGGTGGCAAGCTACAATGTAGCCACAGCTGCCCTGGGGCAGGCTGACAGAAGTGAGGCTGCCATTACACTGGCACCACCAAGCCCTCTGACCACCAACAGTAAGCAAGGAAGGTGAATTGCCTTGCCCAGAACAGCCCAGAACAGAATAGATGAGACTGACAGAGTAGGGGTTTGAACCAGCAATCCCCGGTTAAAGAACAAACCCCTACCTCCTGAACCACTGCTGCCCACTAAGTCTGAAGTCAATATCTTTGCTGAGGCCTGTTTTCACAGGAAGGAAAAAGGCACAACTGTGTTGTTCCTGAATCAGTGAAAAAGTATTTTTCTCCTTCCTATTAAACACAAGTTCCTGCTGATTTAGGATTTAAAATTTTCAAGTCTCAGCCTCAGGTCTACAACCATACTGACCTTAGTGGAGATTCAACTCAAATCCAATAAGGAAGAAACACAAAAGGAAATCATGTTATAAAAAGAAAGACCATCCATCCATTTTTTACCTGCTTTTCAGGAGAGATGGTGCCCATCTCCAGCAGTCACTGAGCAGGAGGCAGGAAACATCCTGGACATGTTGCAAGTCCATCACAGAACATAGGAACCAATGCTCCACAGTTTATTTCTGTTTTCTGGCTTTTAATTTTATTCTTAAACTATCATTTTCACATTTTCTTCTCATTTTGGTATGATATTGTATAAGTGAATAAATGTGCTTTGAGGATGCTACAAAAACACTTGTTGCACAATGAGATTTCTTTGAATACATGTAAAAGGTTCATGCACTTCCTGCTGATGAACCACAGCACTATTGAAAATTTCAAATTTGGAGGAAATGAACTTTGACTGCACTTTGATTTTTCTCCCACACTCAAAAAACATGAATGTTAGGTTAAATTGAGCTTCTAAATCTTTCAAAACCTTTTCATCTTTTTAATATTATGTCCAAAAAATAAAACATCTTTAGTTTTTCAAGCCTGGATCTCCCCTTCATATTCAGATGACCTTATTTTTGCCAAACTGTCCTTGAGTCTCTGACATCTTCTAACTGAAACTTTGCCACTCTTCTTTGACAAATGTATTCAGTTCCAAATGGTTTGAGGTTTCCTTGCATCTACTACCATTTCAAAACACTTCATAACATTTTGATGTAATTTAAATCTGGGCTTTAGGACCCTCCATAACCCATTTCATCTTTCTGACAATTCCTTCGTGGATTTGCTGGTGTGCTAAGGATCATTTTTCTTTTCAAAGTCCACTTCCATTTCCAGACAGATAACCTCACATTATCATAAAGCGCTCTGCCAATTTGCATTTTGCTCTATTAGTAGCCTGATGAAAGTCACTTGACTGAAACAAAGTGGAAAATAATGATTTATTTTGACAGTAGATTACATTAACAAGGCTTCTTTTTGTCAGAATATCATGCTGCTTTTCAATTAAAGTGTCACATCTAAAAAGTAACATGTTTTGTTTGTATTACAGTATGTGCCAGCCACAGTCACCAGCATGGCTTTCCAGTATAGCACTTAGCAGTTAGCATGTGCAGTATCTATTCTCCTGTTCATATTGCATGTCATTTTATATCAATACTTTATCCCACACAAGCAAGCAACTAGGGGAATAAGGGGAACTGGGGAAATGTACTCATACTTGTGTATGCCAGTTAAAAGACATGCTGCAGCATTCTGCACCCTCTGGAGATGAGCTGCAGAGAAACCACTAACCCCCTATATAAAGTGCATTACAATAATCCAGTTAAGTGGTAGAAAAGTGAGAATCATTATCTCAAAGTGCTGCTAGGAAGAATTGGCTTTATTTTAGCCAGCTGAATCAGTTGGAAAAAGCTTGATTTTACCTGACTACCCTGATATAACGGTCAAGTTTAAGATCAACCCCTTTGACCCCCAGGTTTGTGATAACTACCTTAAAATACTGCACAAGGGAACCAACATCCACAAAGGGGTTCTCAGTGGGGCTACCAAAGATCATCACTTCAGTTTCTTTTCTTATTAAATTAAAATATTTAAAGCCATTCACGTGTTTATACCATCAAGGGATTTACAGAATCAAATGTATACAGAAAATGACTCATTTGTCATAATCAGAACATATATGTGAGTGTCAACTGCATAGCAGTGCAATAAAATGACCTTTTTCCTAAGTATGGACCCGTGAGAGCAAATATGAACAAAATGAGGAGGGGGCCTAAAACAGAGCCCTGTGAGACCCCATACCAGAGAGGAGAGGAGGAACACAGTCACAGCCACCAAAGTCAGTTGCTGAAAATATGTAGGTAAAAATCTTTAAAGGGTTTATTTAGTGATGTGTAAGAACTTAAAACCAGACTATAAAACTCTATTATTTTAAATATATTTCTCTTTTAAAAAGACCAATAATTGGTTTTAAACTATTCTCTCTTACAACAGAAAAGCTAGTCTGGAAATAGTCCTGTAATTTGCAAGACCTGTGGTATGAAGACCACAATTGAATGTTAATTTCGAAAATAAAGTTGAAATGTTGACAATAGGGTAAAAACTGTGTTTTAAGACTAAGTCCAGAGAAAACAAACCTCATGTTCCTGAGCCATATTGGGGTTTTTTTTTGTTTTGTTTTTTTTACTTAATTTTTATTTTTAACCACAAAGGAGACACTTTTACATAGTAACATTTTTCAATAACTTGCATAAGCACATTCCACTTATATAACACAAGAATGTGAGATAGCAAAGGTATTGACCACAGTTAGAACAGTGGGTACAATGATAAAATGTAAAAAGAAAGGAGAACGTAGACTGAGGGAAAAGAAAAACATAAAAAACAACCCTCTGACATGGAGTGATCATACATTTATATTCACACTGGTATTTTTTTACAGGTCTGGAAGTGTATAGCAAGAGCAAAGGGGCAGGTCTATTATTATATCACTGTAATAAAAAGGGCATGACTGGTTTCCACCGTAAATAAAGTTCTGTCTTTTGAAGCCTTGTATGTAATTCCCTCCATCAAATAAATGTCCCAAACCTTTCAAATCAGCCATATTGTTTTTGTTCTGGGGAGGCCAAATGGTATAGGTACACTTTTTCTGGGCAAATTACATAATATCATGATAAGGCATTTTCTTGAACCAGCCATATTGCAGCCGAAAAGGCTAGAAATTTTGAGTTATTTACTAGTTGTGTAAAGCATCAGATACATATAATGATGTATGTGCTAAAACAATTTTCCTTATTAAACCTATTCTGAAGTATAAAGTTACTACTCAACATTTGATTATCATCATCAGGTCTTTGTGCCAATGATAAGTTTTGTCTTTGATTATACTTTTAATCTCAAAATAATTTCATCTCAATTTTATTCTTGTATTATTATTTCAAAGTTTTGGTTCAATATTTTGACTTTAATCTCAACATAACTTTAATCTTACAACTCAAAAACACAAAAAATTGGTTATGCCTGTTTCCAACCTTTGACATTAAATGTGAAGGGGTTTTGAAAAACATTGGATTTGATACGTCTTCATAGATATATCTTTCTCCTTAGAAGTGTTTTAATAAAGGCACACTATAAAAGACACAAAGAAGATGAGTAACATTTTTTAACTTAACAAATGTTGTCATTTTTCAATTTTTCAGCTTGTGTGATAGATTTATGTAATAAAGAACAGTGGCATCCTATGATTTTAAAACAGTAATACAAGTAACAATATTAGAGCCCTGGAGGTTTAATAATGTCCTACAATTGTATCACACAATTTTCCTCATAATGTACACTGGAGTTGTTCCACAACGGCAGCATATCTATTTTGTATAACTGTTAAAAATTCTAATTTAGGCTTTAAAACTTTTATCCTCTGATAGAAGTAAAAAGAAAAAAGGCATAATGGGATTAAATCCCTTCAGGGCTTCACAGTGGTGCAGCTGATTAGCACTGTTGCCTCAAAATAAGTTCTGGGTTCAAAACTTGGCTGGGGACTTCTGCCCCTACATGCATAGGTTTTCTCTGGGTACTCTGATTACCTTCCACAGTCCAAAAGCATATATGTTAGATTAATTGCCTTCTCTAAATTGGTCCTAGGTGTGAGTGTGAATATGTTGCTTGTCTCTATGGTCCTGTTATTGACTAGTGACCTGCCCACCTCTTACACAGTTATTGCTAGAGATAGGCACCAGCTCCCCATGACTCTGCATAGAACCAGGTGAGTAAAGGAGATGGATGGATGGATGGATGGATGGATGGATGGATGGATGGATGGATGAAACTAAATCCAAAAGGTGTTCACAATATACTCCAAAGAAAGTATATAATCATCATTTAAAGCCAACTATGAAAGAACAGAGAGATCACCAAGGTGGGGCCAGAGGGGGCAATGACCCGCCTTAAATTTTTTCTGTAGCCCCCACGGCCAGATAGTCGTATTGTATAAACAGATTTTGTCTGTTAGCAAAATATTTCACAAACCACTGGACAAATTTTAATGAAATTGAGAAAATGATCACAGTATGTAAATCTACAACTGTTGAACTTCTGGAGTTGACTCAGTTTATGATGTCCACCACAGCTACTCAAAATGGCTCTAACTTTGTCAGTTTTACAGATATTGTGCTACACTTTGGTGTGATAGTAGCTGAGAGTCATCGTCAACATAAACTTTAAACACCAACAGATTGTGTAAAGTCATTGTGTCAAAATTTGGATAAAATGTGTTGGGTAAAATGCTTTATTTCAAGAAATGCTACTTTTTTAAGTGAATATAAATTTTATAGAAAATAGGACAAGCTTCAATGAGTTGAGTAGTGACTATGTTGTTCAGTTAGTAATATCAACTCTAAAGTAAAAATATATATGCATATATAGTAGGCCCATGTCAGAAGCTGACTCTCTAATGCCCACATTGCAGTAGTTTTCTAATAGCCTATATATGACAACAGCATAATAAAACTCCTGAAATTCTGTTCTGGCTTTTAGTTTTGGTGTGCCACCTGAGATCAACAGTGGCCCCCATCTGACTACCCCTTTGAAAATTTTCTGGAGGCGCCCCTGTCAAAGAACCAACAGAATTAATGGCTTTATCATAATTAGATGGTGAACTGCAAGAGGATTTGTAGCTTTTTTTCCTCCCAGATAATCTATTATTAATGTCCTTGGGGATATTTGATGGAAGAATGAGCACACAACTTGTGTATGTTTCCCAACACTATCCAGACTGGAAGTCTGAGTGTGTGGGTGTACAGTACAGTTGATCCTCCACAAGTCTGCAAACACAGCAACAATCAGCGTGGTGCAAGAAAAGCATTAACCGCACAGAAAAGACATGAGATGGGTGTTAAGTGTGCCCACAGATTAGACCCAACAACAGTAAACACACACAAGTCATGAGAGGACAGAAGTAATGCCTGGATCCGCCTTTTAACCTGTTGGACCAGTTTAGATGTCAAACAACCACCTGAAAAGAACACAGAGCATGACCCATTAGCACGGTGGTCTGCAACCTTTGCAATCCAAAGAGTCATTGCTGCCCCTTCTTTCACTAAATAAAACTTATCCAAAGCTCCAAAACATAAATAAAGCTTTAACAAACAATATTACAACTCATTAAGTGTTTTAAAAGTACTACATAAAGAAACTACAACAGAAAATTAAAAAATTTTAATAAATTGTTCACATTTATTGGCAGTTTTACTTGTTAAAACAGAAAAAAGATCAAAAACTTGCTGATAAAACTAAATCACTGAACTAAGCATGTACATGTGAGTCCTATCTATACTGTAAATTTGTGAAAAATTATTGATATAAGTATCCCCAATTGAAATAACAAAGCACATACATGTATCTTAATAATTTGTGAAAAATTATTGATATAAGTATCCCCAATTGAAATAACAAAGCACATACATGTATCTTAATAATTTATTTGAGTGAATAAAAATATTAAGTCAGTTTGTTGGATATTTATTTGTGACTATTTCTTATAATAAAAGACAGAGACCTTCATTTACTTCCATTTTTTCAAGTTTTTATCAAAGCCATGCCTTTCCTCCTTCATTCCTATTAGCAAAATGACTTGCCGTATTTTTGTAAAACATCTCATTTTAATGACTTGTAGTATAGTTACCTGTGGGCGCAAAACCATACTTTCTGTTTACTCCTCTCAGCAACTTGCTTAAAATGGCTAAGTTTCTGCTGAATTCTAGAGAAACAAAACACCCTGTGTGGCTGAAAGTTGGAATTAATAAGACGCTAACAACCCATAACCCTACTAGTGCAAACAGATCAATACACTTCTCTCCTTGTATTTATTATTAGTATCATTTTGTTGCAGATGCTTCATTCATATATTTGCATAAAACTGGACTGGAAAAAAAGCTAACACCTACCTTTTTAATGTGGGGATTGTAAAAAAATAAATAAGTTTATGTTAGTTTTGGTCAAAGTTCTAAAGAGTCACTGCTGTGGGACCAAAGCTGCATGAGGCCCCAGAGCCTTACTTGCAGACCCCCGCCTTAGCAAGAACATAGTTCATCAGTGAGGAACACACTGAGCAGCCACTCTCAGCCTGCTCCTCTGGGCAATCGCTACACAATCATGTTTCAGGGTAATTACCAGGGAAATATAAAATAGAGGTCAGAGTGTAGCCACTGTCCTTAGCTTAGCTTCATATCTTGTTAAACACAAATCAGCAGCAACTAATTTTAATCCCAGACCAACTACGAGGAGTTAAATTCAGCTCTACTTTATCTTCAATATGCAGCTTATTCATGGTGAAATATTTTTGTGGAACTGTATTAAACTTAATGGAAGCCAGTGGTGAAATGTTTGTGAATTTGAACATTTCTAAATCACTGATATCACCAGGTCTTGATTCACATTTTTTAGGCAACGAAAATGGCAAAAATGTGTCTGTATGTGTCTGTCTGTTCTCATATTTCTCATGGACAACTGGACAAATTTTATTGAAAGTTTCACAAACTAATCACTGGATGGACATCTACAACTGGGTAATGTTTGGAGCCAACTCAATTCAAGAAGGCCACCAGAGCCATCTGACCTTAAAAACACAAAAACAGCTATAATTCAGTCAGTTTTAGAGATATTAAGCTAAAAGTTGGCAGTTCGCTGAGAGTCATTTTCAACACGTACTCTGAGTGTGACATCACGAGATATTGTATGAGATAACATTATTTTCCAGGTTTAACCAAAATAGCTCCAGCTTCATCATTTCTCAACATAAGATGATCTTAGTCTAAAACACAATATTATTTCCTTTTAGAACTACTCGAATTGACATCATTACAGACTAGTTTTCCTGAATCCACCAGCTTTCTGCAGAGATTCAGTCAGTCCCACATCCTAATATTCAGGGAAATGAACACAGACAGACAATAGAATTAGTCTTCCTCCACAACTGCTGAATGCCAAGGCTTTAATTAATGACTGTCAAGTGTGAAATGGCCATCAGAAAACAATGGCTTAGTTTGAAGAAAGAGGCCAAAACAGAGTAGCTGGAGAAAAGTATTTCTGCAGCAGCCCTTAGTGAAGGCATAACAAACAGACTCTTACCCCTCTTATTCAAACTCTGCTCAAAATAGAAATTTTCCTTATCTATGGGGAGGCTAAATTCAGCACCATTTTGGGTATCAATGCTCGAGATCAAAGTCAGAAACCGACATGATGGTTCTCATCCGTGAGAGGCAGGAGGTTTGTTCAAAGACAGCAGCTGTGGCAAGGGAGACGAGCGGAGTTATGCAAAGGAGGAGCAAAAAGACCAACCTGCTGACTCACTGCAATCATGAGGTTGAGGAGAGCAGAGCCACTGCTGCTCGGGGTTGAAAGCTCCTTCACAAGGACAGAGAACGCTCCTCATCAACCCTGAGCAGGCATATGAGCGATGCTCGGAAATAGAATGGTGAAATAGCTCCCCTTTCTCCATTCTCCTCTCCGAGTGAAAACAGAATGATGCAATCTGAGGGAGGCAATAAATTCCCCAAAGCTGAGAGTCTGTGTGAGTGTAAAGCAAAACAAAACTAAACTAAACAAAAAAAAAGCTCTGAACAGACAGACAACAAGGCTAAAATTGCTTTGGGAAGAGATCCTAGATCTAGAAAGACTTGGAAGAAACAAATAAATGTGATTACTACTGCAGGCAGCTCCCTGATACATCACTGAAACAAAAATAATGCTGTGGGCTGTCCTGTTAAAAGCCTCAGACATATCTGCAATGAATGCTGCCTTATTATGAGGCCTAATTCAGCTGTACAAAAAGGACACCACTTCTGTGATTATCCTTTCACACTCAAGGACAGTAATGTTGGAACGTGAACAGCGTGTAAAACAAAATATGTGCATATTTCTACTAAACAAACAGAGCTGCAGTGCTGTTGTTCTGAAATTACAGCTGCTTCAGCCAGCAATCAATAGCATGGTGCTACTCATCTAATATCAAATATCTGCAACTTTGTTTTGTGAGATGCAAACAATATTTGAGTGAAAAATGTCTGGACTAAAGAAAAAAAAAATATCTCAGCTGCCCAACTTTCCAGCTTTGACTGCATGCAGTATGGGGGAATAAAAACAGGAGTCGTTTTTCCTGCAGGATTCTACTTTCAGTAATAATGTGTGCTGTGACCTGTTGGGTGCCATGTTAGAAGTTGACCACACGTCTGTTGTCAGCACCAAAACACAGTCTATAGTTCCTAATATCAACCCAGAGCTGGTTGCAGATATTTGATATATTTTTTACCACAGCAAAACAATCTTAGTAAACACAAAACAAGCTAAAACTCTCCCACTTATACTCTGATTGCACAATTCAAAACTTTAAAACTTTGCAACTAACTATTGAAATCGACCCTGCCTCTTGTTTAACGAAATATCTCATAAACATCAGAATGTATTTCTTTGAAATTTTCAAAACTAATCATTAGATGCACATCTAAAACTGGTTAACTTTTGGAGACAACCCAGTTCAAGTTCGCCACTACAACTATCTTAACTTAGAAAGCAAAAAAACAGATATAGCTTGATAAATATGTATAGATATTTCGCTAAAATTTGGTGTGGCAGTAGCTGAGTATTGCCCTCAATACATACAGTACTTGGAGCACAACACGTGTGGTGTTTTTGCTTACAACTTTGGTAAGAACTATTAGGAGTTAAACATATTTGTTTGTTAGCAAAATATCTTATGGACAGATTTTAAATAATCTTTCATAAAATAAACATTGGTTGTACATCTACAACTAAATAACTTTTGGAGTCAGCCCAAATTAAGATGGCCACCACAGCTTGGGTTATGCTAATCGATCATAACCTCTGTAAAAATGATTGTACCTCAGTGAATTTTACAGAAACTGACTTAAAATTTGGTGCAGTAGTAGATGCGAATCATTAACAAGACATACTCAAGCATTAACAGATCATTTGAGATCATGTCAGATATCACAATATCACAAGATTGCGCATGACATTATTTCTAAGGTAATTTCTCAACATATGATGATATTTGAAGGCATGAAAGTTGGGAAGCAATTTGCATTTATCAAGACTAGGCCTTTAATTCTTGTGAAAAGGTTTAAGTAAATCCTTGGTTTATTACCAAACATTTTGCCTATTGACAGCTGCTGGACTGATGGTGGCTGAAACTTCTTCTCCTATCGCCTAACCTCAATGTCTTGACTGTCATGTGCAGGGTTTTTTTTTTAACTGCAGCCCGACTATCACAGAAATGAAAAGTTAGTGGTCACCAGTATAAGAGGATTATAACAGCGTGTTAGAATTGGATTAAAACATGAGGCGTTGACCTGCCTTGTTAAGGAGAACATTCGGATTTAGAGACTCTATAAAATATAGATGCAAATAAATGTGAGTGTTTTGTGTGTGCAATTGGTCACTAAAGTTTAGCATTCATGGCAAGACCACACTCACTAAGCAAACAAACTATGATGAGTCACATAACATTCATCTGAGCCCAAACCAATGACAGCAAAGTGCAGGAAACACACACACATAAGAACACACACAACCTGTTGTCATAATTACAGGTTACCGTGACCTCACACAACTATGCAGCACTCCAAGCCTGCACCAAAATTTACAGCACATACGCAATCGGCTGCAAAAAAAAGAGGCCACTTATATGGCTCCTCTGTGACTCTGACAGGAAACTAACCACGCTCATTTTCCAACAGAGAAATAAAAGGGAAATAGGAAATGGCTGAGTTAACTTGCAAGTGTTGGAAATGATTGCCTTCAAAGAGACATAGAGAAGGGGAGGACTGCTTCAGATGCTTCGTATGTGCTCATTTGAATTGCAAATGTAGTTAGGCAACGTGCTGAGCTGTAAAATCCCAGCAGAAGCCTCTGGCATCTGAACTCAACACACAAACAATGACAAGTATGCATCAGTGCACCGCGTAAAGGAAAACATAAAGCGTCTTTGAGTTTGATTCACTTTGTAGTAGCTTAACATCCTACGAACAGCTGCTGTGATGAAGTCATATCTTTACAGCAGCTACAGATGTGATGAGACAATGGGGTACAGGCTGAGGCTAACAGGGTAAGAGGGGGTCTGCAGGAAGTGAATGGCTAAGTATTATATATCTGTACATTCACGCCACATACTCACATGAGTGTGCGAGGTAATATCACTCGCTCAGCAACTGCATTTTGAGGAACCTAAACCATGTAAACAGAGAGAGCTCCAGCAGTAGAAAGCACCTAAATGGTACAATTTACTCCTAGGACAACAGGAGTTCAAATAAAGATGAAACTGGTAAACAAACCCACTTTCTATATATTTCCATTTTTGCCCAAAAGCAGCCAGAGGGGAGGAAACAGTAGACAAATGCCTGCAGGATTTACACACTGATACTACAACTGCATGGCTTCATCCTAAGGACAATGTGAAAAGTGTTTATGTCTTCATCACAAGAAAATATTTGGTGTAATTTACTGTTTGGTGTCTGATCTATAGGTCCACCTGTATCACAGCAGAAGGAACTGAATAATCACTTTGCTTTCTCTGGTCTAACAAATAAAAAAATGATGCAATTCTCTGAACAGTGCACTTGATTAAGAGTGAGAAATCAGACAGTGAGTAAAGGTCTGAAGTAGTACTCTTAGATTGGACATTTTAATGCATTTAACAACTTTTTAAAAATTGCTGGTCAGTCAGCATATTTTTTTTGTCATAAGGTCCTTCAAGGTGAGACGTACGTGACTCCGCTCAACATGGGTCATTGTGGCACAATGTCACATTACTTAAAATATATTCATAGTCATACTGACACTAAAAAAATAACACATTCCCAACATTAAAGGCCTAGAATTCTTTAAGCACTGATGATGTACTGATGATGATTCTCAGCTACTACCACACCAAGCTTTAGCTCAATATCTGTAACACTGACTGAGTAGTAGCCGTTTTTGTGTTTTGTAAGGTCAGTTGGCTATGGCAGCCATCTTGAATGTGATTGGCTCCAAAGGTCAATCAGTTGCAGATGCACATCCAAGAAACACTTTGTGAGAGTTTCACTAAAATCCATCCAGTGGTTTATGAGATATTTTGCTAACACAACGGACAAATCAACATTCACAGTGGCAAAAACATTGTCACCTTTTCCTAATAACATTTGTTATTAATGCAGCAGGCAATAATAACAAATGTGCTTTACTCATCAAAACAGTCACAAACTATTAATACAAATTTTACCTTTAAGAGTTTCATAAGTCTTTACACAACTGTCTTACAAACTGCATACAGTCTAAAAGACTTCCTTCTTCGGTACGCTGCAGTAAAGCAATATTTACGATCTGTACATATCAGCTGATGGTGACAATTTAACCACCAAGTTTTCTGGCTATCCAATATGCAAATCAGGAAGAAGACATTGCTTTACACTCTTTGAACCTAACACACCCAGCTTACAGTATTAAATACCAGCTAAGCGAATGCTAACATTAGCAGCTAGTGTCTGAAGACAATTTGGTGAAACAACACTTTAATCTTCAGAAAATTTATAGTATTTTTACTTTCATTTGAATAAGCTACATATAGTCATATTTCAGTGACATCATGATGATTGAAGACTTTGCAGAGTTCTGCTTTTCTGTTTCTTTGCTGTAAATCACCACATGACAACAAAATGATTTCTTAATTTGAGATTTTGGGATCTGTATCAGAATGGTCTTGAGTTTTTCTTTCTGTCGGCAGTTTGAATGTTTGAATAAATCAAATCATGTCAGAGATAACAACAGTCTTTTAGGATCTGTTAAGTTTTTGTTTGGGATCTTTTGTTCTTGGTTTATGATGTTTCCATTACCTCTAAAGTCTGGGAAAGACGCCTGACCTGACTTCACCTTGTTCCAGTTGAAAGTCGGAAAATCAGCAGGATTTGTGCTCAGTAACCAGGCTAACTACCATTAGTGCACCACTCGATGCCAATCAATTTCACCACTTTCTGTGCTTTGAAACAATATAGTGACGTATTCACTAATAGTAGTTGGCCAGAACTGCGTGTGACTGGATTACTGGGATACAAACGAACAAAAGTGAAAAGAAAATGGTTATTACTCCAGCTATCACAAATTCAGAGTCAGCCATATTCTGAGGTCGGGCTGGACAAAAATCTCCATTTTTCTGGGTCAGATTTCCAACCTTGGAGGCATTCTAGTTGATGTTACCAAGTTGGAACTCAGAAGTTCCGACTTCTGACTACAAACGGAACAAAACATTATATACTCCCTACAAGGCAGACCGTTAGCTGATGTAGCAACATCTCATACCACCAGACCACAGGTATGCTGATTCTATCCACCATGTTGTTACTGAGGTAGACAGAATGTCTGTGCAATGACCCTGACAACATGATTCAACAGATCAAGTGACAAATGCATGACTTCATGAACCGAAGCTCACAGCAATTTCTGACGTGACAATGCCTGGTACTTTTGTGTTTGTTGGGTTAATTGGAATTTGGGGGGCCATTTGTGTGCCTCTCCAGTGTTGCAACCTGTTGTATGCTGAGTGGTGGATTTGTAAATGAAAAAATGAAGTATCAGTTTCTAAAGACATCTATGAAAACTATCAAAAAATGAAGAAAAAAAGCATCAATAAGCACCTAAAAGTAAAATAAAGAAGTTGCAATTTTGTAATTACGTGTGTCTGAGTCGCTGACTTCATGTACCAGTTCTTTTAGTGCTAACAGTATGTTGTATTTTCTCCAAAGGGACATCTACTATTTAGATTGAAGACTATAAAGAGGGAGGCACACCTCAAGCAGCAACACTAATAATTAAAGCAATATGCTAATTTCCCAATTCACTTATGTACTGACCAGGCATCTTGGGGGCTGCAGCCCTGACAGGCTGGTCTCAAGACCTTAACTTAAGGTGATACACATGCTTTTATTTCTTCTTTAATCAGAATATTGTGAGCCACTTCCTTCTTGCCTATATAAAAATAAAAAACAACTCTTCATCAGCTTTACATCGTACAGAACATCCCGTCAATAATCCCAGCTCCATTTTGCAAGACTATTGTTTTCTAGACGGTAAATGCCTGATTGTTTGTGATATGTCTGCACTGCTTAGCTGCAAAACTGTCCATGGGTTTCATAAATCAAAACAAAAACAACTATGCCACAACCAGGAAAACACAACCTACTGAAAGAGGAAGGCTTGTTCATTACCAGAATGTTTGTATAAAGTATATTTTCAAAGATTTAAATCAACATTTCATTCATCAGAATCAGATTTATTTTTTACTGGCCAAGTGGCTGGTGGTGTCTCTAAAGCAGTATAGTATTAATTTGAATTTAATTACAGTTAAATCGAAAAGATTAATTGTGAACAACTAGTTTTAACCAAGCAACGGAGTTTTAGATGCAAATCATCTTATGTTAAAAAAAATTATAGAGCTGTAGCCATTTTGGTCAAACCTTAAAATGAACATTTTAAGTAATTTCATGCCATATTGTGAGATGTCATGCTCAGAGTTTAATGAATAACTCTCAGCTACTGCCGCATAAAATTTTAGCTCAGGATCTGACTAAACTGTAGCCATGTTCGTGCTTTTTAAAGTTGGTTGACTGTGGCAGCCATCTTGAATGAAGTTGACCCCAAAGTTAATCACTTGCACATGTTCGTCCAATGATTACTCTCTGCAAGTTTCATTGAAATTAACCCAGTGGTTCATGAGATATTTGAGAGCGAGAGACTGGGGCAGGAACATTATTGCCCCCCTTTTACCCTTTCAACGGCAGGTGATGATGAATCAGTCTGCAAGACAGATACAGAGACACAGAGTGGAAAAGGGGCAATACTTGGAGACATTTTAAGAAAAAGACAACTCCATAAACCCAGGCCTGTACTGAAACGAGGCCCTGACAGCAGTGAACTAACCGTAGGCCGGCCCAACTCTGCACAGGTTGTCAGGAGACCAAACAAGAGCTTATTTGCATACATGAGTTTGTCTCGACATGCAAGGAAAAAAAAAAAACTATTGCTACACCTCTGCTCTGCAGCCAGCTTCATTACCACTGGTGTCAGCCTTTCACGCCATCATCATGTGCACATCTCTGACACATGCAGTCATGGCCACTTAAAGGCAAACTTTCCTTAGTCTTTGTTTTTGAAGCAAACAAGACTCACATTGTGCAGCTGTTGAAGGGAGGGTGCAACATAGGACACACTAAGTCCTCAGAATGTGTGTGTATGTGTGGGTGTGGGTGTGCACAGTGAGGCTGCAGCATTATTAGTAATGGGTGTGTTTTGAGAATATACTGACTAATCCAAGAGCAGATCCAGTTTGCCCTGATAGATCCAGATTGCTCATAAGCTTTTCAAAGCAGCAGCTTCAAAAAAAAGGGGGGTGAATAAAAACGCCTACCCCAAAAAAAAAACCTTGAAGGTTTATAACGAATTGAAGTGTCTGTCCAAGCAACAGGAGAGGGACGGGGCATTGAAACTGCCTCGCGTTTCTGCAGCTGACAGGGCCAGCGGGCACAAAACGACGCAACAACTTACTGCCGAGTCCCTCCAAGCGCCGAGCGCCCCTATCCGGGGCTGTGCGGAGCCCGAGCCGAGTCGCGCTGCGGTGGCTCGGTTCGGCGCGGCCAAATCACGCGCAAAGAGGCGAAAAAAGAGGAAATACACATAAACACAAGACAGTGCAGAGCGCAGTTAAAAACAAAAAAAATATATAGCAGAATGTGTCAACATACCCGCCTGTCAGACGCACATCCAGGGAAGGGAGGACCACGGATCATGTGGCGCACCGGAGGAGGGGGAAGGGGGGGAGGGAGGAGGTGAGTCCTGCTCCAGCCGCCGCTCCGTGTTTGTTCCCCGGTTGGACGGAGACGGAGTGTGTCGGTGTGTGTGAGAGAGAGAGTGTTTTTTTTTCTTCTTTTCTTTTTTTCTAGCCGGTGTAACGCGTAATCAGTGAGGGAGGAGGCGAAAGAAAGAGGGAGGGAAGCTGTCAAATGCGGGGAGGTAAGGGAAAAAAATAGAAGAAGGGTGGCGGGGAGGGATGTGTACAGTCAGTGTGTGTGTGTGTGTGTGTGTGTGTATAGGAGGAGGGGGAGGGGGGCAGCTTAAAGATAAACAAGAAGGCTCGTGTATTTCCTGCAGAAACACCCCCTCTCTGTCAGCAAGTGCTCGCATCTAAATAAACATGCGGGAAAACCGCCAACAAGGTGACATAATTTCTTACTTTGTGCAGCGCTGCTGTGTGTGATGAGCAGACCGCCGGTGTGGGAGGGAAACACAGGTTGGTCATGTTGCGTTTCAAGCAGATCCGTCTTTGTTTTCCCTTTTTAAATTATTTTTATTATTATTTTCTAAATGAAATATTTAAAGCTGTTGTTTCTCGCTGTGTCGTCAGGAAGCCCTCTCCTGATTCCAGCCCGTGCAGCCAGCAGCTCTGCTCTCCTCTCTGCATGCAGTCAGCAGCACAAAGGGCAGCCGGTGCTGGAAACATGGAAACACAAGTGATCAGAGCTCGTCGGCGAGGCATCAGTCCTCCACTGTGGCTGCTAAATTAACATGCTATTATTCTGAGAGGCGAGGCTGGACTGAAATAATTAATTACTGACAGATTGCCGCTGCTGATTTGATGAATCACTCAGAGACAACAGAGCAGAGCTGCAGTGCTCAAACACTTGCAGCAAAATAAGAGAATTAAAAGAACCACTGCCTTCAGTTTTGGAGTATGTGTTAAGGATGACTCTCAGCTACTGCCTTACAAGAATTTAGCTCACTATCTGTAAAATTCACTGAGGTGTAGTCCTTTTTGTGTTTGCTAAGGTTGAACAGCTGTAGCAGCCATCTTGAATTAGACTGAAGCCGTAAGGTAATCAGCTGTAGATGCACATCCAGTGATTACTTTCTGTGAGTTTCATTCAAATCTGTCCAGTGGTTCATGAGATATTTTGTTAACAGACAAAGTTGACTTTGACCAGTCAATGCTAAAGTTTTCAATAAAGATCTTGTGCAATGTGTAATGCTTGGAGTATGTGTTGGGAACAACTTTGAGCTGCTACAGCATGAAATTTTAGCTCAGTGTCAGTAACATTGACTGAGTTACAGCCATTTTTGTGTTTGCTAAGATTGATTAGTTACAGCGGCCATCTTGAACTGGATTCACTTTTAATCAGTTGTAACTATAAATCCAATGATTAACATGGTTATATTTTGAGAAACGACATTGGGCTGAAAATAATTACTGACAGATTGCTGATGATGATTTGATGAATCACTCAGAAAGCAGAGCTGCGGTGCTCAAACAGCAAAATAAGAAAATTGCTCTGACTCATATCCACTGTGTATCAACGCCCAACATCAGTCCATCATTAGTTTTATGAGCAGGTGGGTAATCTAAGACCCCTGTGGGAGGACCAACCCTGAGGCTCCCAGGGCAGTGGATCTGTGACTCCCCCAATGTTCCAAACATGTTGTTGAGTGTTGTCATTTCTTCACTTTGCTTCCAAAGAACAAGCTTTTATTATATTTTAATGTTTTCTTGAGAAGAAATTCCCCAGGCTTTATTCCAGTCATGGTCAGGTAAAAGGACTGGTCTGACTGTGAGTTAAGGTGGAACTAATGGCAGGCTTCTCGCCTTGTTTTTGTATTCCTTCTTTTTATCGCCCGCCATTGAATGCTTAACACATTGCACAACATTTTTGCTCAAAACTTTGTCAATAACTGTTGGCATCATCCCTGTTTGTCTACTAGAAAAATGTCTCGTGACAATTAAACTTTCAGGAAGTAATCATTAGATCTGTATCTACAACTGATTGGCATTTGGAGTCAACCCAGTTTAAGATGGCTGCTGCAGCTAATAAACCATTGCCAACACAAAAATGGGTGTACAGTAATTCAGTCAATATACAAATATTCAAACATTTTGTGTAGTGTGGGGATACTGCAGGAGATAACTCATAAAGGTTTTGCCAAGGTTTAACCAAAATTGTTATAAAGCCATTATTTCTCAACGTGAGATGATCTCGATGCTCAGTACCAGCTCCAAATAGATAAACTTAACCTTATCTTAATCTAAAACCTTGGCATGAAAGGTAACAGGACAAATGCATTCCTTCAAGGAATGCTAGGCCTTTATTTCTTTATGATCTCAGTCACTCTTTTCCAACAGACTTTTTATCCGTATGGTAAGAGTAAGGCCGTACAGTTCCATAGTCAGGTTCAGACACTAAAAAGACTTGGATAGGCTAAAGTGTCACACTTTTAGAGTGATGGAAAGACGAGAATTTAGACATTTAAATAATTACTTTACAACAGTTTTTACAGAGGTATCCAGGGTGGTAAGGTTTTACTGTTACAAATGCAAATATAAGTCATAATGTTGCTTTAATAAATAGCCCACAGTATATTAATTGATGTTTGTACTGTATAATAAACCCTTCAGTTTGTGCTCTGCTTCACTGAAGCCTAGCTTTCCATATGTTGTCCTCAGTATGCCAGTTTGTCTGCAGCCAAGAGTGATGCAGACTGGGTAGGAACGACTTAAATTCTGAGAACATCAACAACTGCTCTGTTTGTTATTCTGTTTGGAGCAGATGAAGCCCCGAGCAGCTGTAGCCTCAAGCAAAAACAAGAACTTGTCAGTGTCATTAGCCCAAAACAACTCAGCTGACATCACCTGTGGAAATTTATCAGTGTTCTGAAGCAAGAACATGGTACGCTTTCACTCTCCTGTTAGTTATGTGTGAAGCCCGCTGCATAACCCACATGAGACAGCAACAATTAACAGATTTTAATAAACTCATTATTACCAGATGATGACTGATTTAGCACCTCCCTGCACAATTTATAGTAATTTATCATTATGTACTTTTTAAGTCTTTATGAAGAATCATTTATAAAGTTACTTCTTTATGGTTTAATTAATAAATGGTCCTTTTTTCTGTTTCTTGCTGCACAATAATTAGGTCATTATTAACTTGTGTTAAAAGTCTAATTAAACGAGAGTTAGCTTCACATTTTTCATTTGTGTCTTTGTTTCCTGAAACCCAGTATTTAGTGCTCTATAATTATTTTGGTGGCGGGGAGGCTGATACCTACACATCACACAACTCAGAAAATATGACTTGTGTTATTTTTATTATCACCAGACTGGGATGATGGTTATGCTCATATGTGTTTGTGTGTGTGTCTGTATACGTGGTCAATTTAATGCAATTTTGTAACATTTTTAATGCTATTGTCAGTAAATGCTCAAAATTGCTCGTTTTTTTTTTTTAATGCCATTTTTATGCCATTGACACTAAATGCATATACTATTACACATTTCGTTTTTTTGTTTTGTTTTACAGAGAAAGATTATTAAGTCTTAGTTTGCAAGCTTTTCCTTTAAATTCTAACTTAATAAAGCAAGCATCGGGGAACCAAAAGAGGCATGGAGCCAACCTCAGCTGCATTAACTTGGAGCATTAACTAATTTTAGCAATTTTCTTTGCTGTTACCAATTTTTTAAACTACTTACAAAGTTGCTGTGCATCATCATCAGTCTTCCCTCGGTAATAAATCTGTTGGTTGGTTAATCCTTGATTCAGAAGTCACACAGAGGTGACTAGAACGTGTATAAGTACTGGCTTGAGGTGTTTTGTGAAAAAGCCTATTTATACCAATTGTCCCAAGCTTACTTTTTTTTTTTTGTTATTTTGTTTGTTTTTTTGTTTTTTTTTAAACCTGCAAACTCCTTTGCCATCAATGAGTTTCAAACATGTCTTAAATTATTTGTCTTCCAGCCACTTTAGCTGGAATTTGCATTTACCTAGTTTGTCTCTGCTCCTGACATCCTGCTTTTCCTTCCATCAAGCGATCTTGTGACAGTTGCGTAAAAACTGACCAGAAACATTTACCAAAATGGTTCTGCATGTTATGCTAATATACTTTAAGGCATTAATTTATAGCCCAAATCCCCTGATGAGCGAGTCCATCTGAACAATTTCCAAAATTACTTATCTAATTTTATTTTTTTTTAAAACTAATGAAATTTTTATGTCATTAAGACAAATTTAATGCTTTTTAATACAATTTAAGGCCTTAAATTTTTCTAAATCCATTTATTGCTATTTAAACCTCCCATGGCCTTTGGGTCAAATTGACTCTAAGTTACAAGGGCTTCTCTATCTCTCTTTGTCTCTCTCTCTTTTGAGGGCTTCAGGATGGTTAATGCTTTTTAATGCCTCGTGGAAACCCTGTTTCTGGTATAATCAACAGCACAGGTAGTCCTTATGGGGGCCAGTGCTCAAACTTAGTCAGTTTCATAAATATTGGGCTAAAATCTTGTGTGGTAGTAGCTGAACATTGTCCCCAACACATACTGTAAGCACAACACATTGTGTAACATTTTTGCCTAAAACTGTGGCTTAACTGTTGGAGTTACCTCGTTTGTCTGTGAGGGAAATAGTGTTGCCAACATATGGTGATCCTAGTCTAAAACTGTGGCATGAAAGGCAGTAGGCGATATGCATTCCTTCAAGGAATACTAGGCCTTTGATTCTTTTTCAGTCTTGATCATTTTCACTTTTTTCAGCTTCCAATTTAAGGTTTTGCTGTTCACTTGTGTCCCCCTTTCCGTGTTCATAATTCTTTCTCTGAGTTGCATCATTAAAACATTTTCACTCAGAGCACTGTGAAGCGAATGTGGCAGCACTTGAGCCTAATAGTTTGTAAGACATAAAAGTGTTGTTATACTTTTGAGAACAACCATTTATATGAAAAACCTCAGAGCTCGGGACGAGTTTAGCTTGATCAGACATGTATGTGCATGGCATCATGCTGTAAATCAGCAAAAATGAAAACCCATCAACTGTTTAGCCCGTGATCTATGCTTTGAACTTCCTCATACACATAGGAGCTTTTTTTTAAATAATGCGAGTGGACAAATCAATCAGACCTACTTCAAAGCCAGTCTGTTTAATAATGAAGTGTCTGCCTCCTCTGCTAGAAGAACAATAACCCGTCAGACATTTCACAACTAAAGAACTGAGAGCAGATAACCAGACCTTTGAGGGAAAAGGTAACAGACACAGGGATGATTCAACAGGGTGGAAATGCCTAGTTAGAATATTTATTCCCAAACAATTAGATGTCAGAATGTAAATAGTATTGATGCAGGGCACTAGGCTTCCCACGGTGTAATTATCTGAACCAGCTAAGTAAGCACTGAGACGTGACGCAGTGTTGCAGTGCTGCGTTCAGCCACTGACTCAAACGTCTCTTTTGCAGTGTTTCACATCCACTTTAATATTTTCTTAGATCGGGCTGTTCTTTTTGCATATTTTACATCCTGATGCACTTTTCATCAAAGCTAACATAAGAGAAATTTAAACTCTACTGACAGGGTAGCAGACATAGCTCTACATTGGTCTTGATTTTATACAATCATGTGTTACATCATTTTCTTTCAGTTCAGCCTAACATTTTCATGTTTGTTTTGTGTGTGTGTCTGTGTGTGTAGTTATTTGTTTTATTAGATATTTTATTCCTACATCCTTTTAAATTAGCCCTAAGCTGTACAAGCATAGGAAAAAATCAGTTCTAAAATGATTCAAATCTAACCTCAAGTGTACAAAAATTCATGACAGATTTCACCATGTCATTATTAAACTAAAACAAAAGCCAAAACGGAAAAACTGTGAAAAACTAAGTACAACCTGCTGCTTCCACAGGATTTAAAATGGAAAGTATCAGCTAGGTGGTGCTGATCAATGTAATGTACTGTATAATGTTTTTTCTCTTTATTTGCTTCTTCTAGGTTTAATACCCGGAAATATGGGATCTCTTTTCATTGTTATGCTGACAACACTCAGATATACATGACACTTAAAAAAGGAGCCTTTTCAATTAAGCCTCTACTATTGTGTCTTGAAGACATTAAACCTTAGATGGCCCTAAACATCTTAAATTTTTATGACAAGAAAAAAAAAGAAGTGATTTTTTTTTTGTCCCAGTAGCTCCTCTAAAACATCTCCAGTTCAGTTAGGGCCCTTGGTGTCTTATGTAAAGCAGTCTGTTTCAAACTTAAGTTTAAAAATAGACGGGGATCTTAAATTAAATCACCAGGTTGGAGCAGTGGTCAAGTCCAGTTTTTAATCACCTTAGGCAGCTGGCAAAGATAAAGCTAATTCTTTTAAAACAGCATTTTGAAACAGTAATGCCTTCATTACAACTTGGCTCAATTACTGTAATGCTCTTTACCTTGGAGTTAGCCAGTCCTCCCTCATGCGTCTCCAGTTGGTCCAGAACGCTGGTGCTCGGCTTTTAGCTGGAGTTGGGAAGAGGGAGCACATCACTTCTATCCTGGCTTCCCTACACTGGCTGCCTGTCCATTTTAGAATTAATTTTAAGATTATTTTATTTGTTTTTAAAAGTTTACATGGTCTTGCCCCATCTTACATCTCAGAGCTGGTTCACCCATTTTCTCCTGCTTGTTGCCTCAGGTCAGCTGATCAGCTGCTCCTGGAGGTACTGAGATCTAAACTGAACCTCAGGGGTGACAGAGCTTTTAGTGTTGCTGCTCTCAAAATATGGAATGATTTGCCATTACATACAGTATTAGAAGTGCCCCTTTATTCTCCACTTTTAAAATTCTTCTTAAACACATTTTTATTCTTTCTTTGGCTTTTAACACAGACTTTTGCTGCTCTTACCTCCGTCACAGCGTTTCATTGTTTATATTGTTGTTTTTTTCTTCTTCATGTTTTGAGTATGTATTGATTTTTATCTGTGCAGCACTTTGTTGCAGCTTTTGTTCTTTTAAAGTGCTTTATAAATAAAGTACTATTAAGTTAAGTATTGGTTAACTGATCATCATTAATGTGAGCACCTCAATAAAAGGTATCTGGAGTATACAGGTGTGTCATAATAAATAGGTAGCTTTTGACCAGGGTTCAAAAAACTGATGAAAGGAGTTACAGAAGAGCAGGCAACAGTATAAAGAGTTTTTATTGTGAGGAGAAAGAAGGGCAATAAGACAGAAGGTGATCTGCAGAGAGAAAACAGGACATAATTATTTAGTGGAGGTCAGTCTTCGATGAAGGTATGGTTAAAGGTTAAGTTTGGGTTCTCACACTTGGTGTCTTTCCTTGTAGGTTCAGAGGAGGGGATTACCAGGATCTCCTGTTGGGTCCAGAAGAGGATCTCCAGGATCCAGGTGGGGTTTCCTGACTGAGCATATGAGGAGAGTGGACAGGTCGGGGAAGTTCAGGCTGAGCTGGATTTGATGGTTGTCAGAGAGAGCCAGCTGGAGAAGTTTCAGTCGCCACACCTTCACTCAAGAAACCAGGGTAACTTCTATAAAAAAACACAGGTAAGTAAACACATAAGTACTAGTTACTCAAAAAAGGCAGTAAAGGTTGTATGACCAAATTGATCCAACAAAGAATTGTACAGCCTTAAGTTTGGTAAGGAGCAATCAGTAAGAATTGCTGACAGCTTGTGGCACCGCCCCGGGAATGCCTACTCAGCCATAACTCTGGAGCGAGATGATTAGTGGAACCAACAGAAAACACACCCAAAACAAACGGAAATCTTGACAAGATATGTGTTAAGGCAATCCCAAGATGGGAAGACATCAGCAGTGACTTGAGAGAAGCAACTGTTGCTGCCCATCAATCTGGGAAGGGTTAAAAGACAAAGACATTTCCAAATAATTTGGAGTCTGAATCTTTCCAGTCAATTGTGTTAGAAAATATATTTAATTTGTAATCTATCACATGATTTCTGAGCTTCAGTACATTTTTTAGCTTTAGGTTTAAGAGTTCCATTACTACAAAACAGTGCAAGCAACAAATATTTCATTACCAAACAAACAAACAGGTTTAAAGTTCCAAAAATATCTGAAACTCAAAATAAAACCAGAACAAGAACAGGACTGATGTACGCAGATCTAACAACAATCTAACAACTGACTGAGAAACTAAGCACATTATATCAGGGAAGAGTTGATTACAGAGTGAATGCAGTGGAGATGATTACAGATGAACAGCAAGTGTGTGTAACAGTGGCTGGGGACATAGAATACAAATCCTAAAAGTGCCAGACTAAACAAGTATCAGCAACACTGATTGCTAAGAACAGAAAACGCTGGCAGAAATAAACAAGGTAACTGAAACATACTGAAAAACAAGATACAGAAATACTAAATATACTAACAAAACACTATAAAACCCCAAAACAAACAGGACAATTAAAAAGACTGTACAGTATGGCTTGTCTGGAAGGGTTGCAGGACAACGTCTCTTCTCTCTAGAAAGTACATGGCAGCATGACTTAGGTTTATAAAGTTTCATCTGACTAAATCACAAGACTTCTGAAACAATGTATTTTGGACAGATGAGACCAACACAGAGAAGGTTAACCATGAAGCACAACACCATATTTGGCAAAACCCAAATACAGCATATCCACACGAACACCTCGTACCAACTGTCAGCACAGTAATGGAGGCATGATGGTTTGGACTTATTTTGCCAGGATCTGGACACCTTGCAGTCACTGAGTTGATCATGAACTCCTCTGTAGACCAAAGGTGTTAGGATCTGAGTTTTTGAATTATGTTTTGTCTTCATGTTTCAGTAAGAGTTTATTGTTTGTGTTATTTGTCTCTTCCCTGTGCCTCAGCCACCATTCACTTCTCCTCAGTCACTCTCTCTCTCTTCCCTTTTCTCACCCATCTACACCTGCCTCTAGCTCCATAATAATCTCACCTGTGCCCACTTCCACTAATCACCCTCTGCCTTTAATACCCGGTCACATTCTCTACCTCTCTGCTGGTTCATTGTCATCCTCTTGTCTCCCTGATGTGCTGTTCTGTTTGCTCGTGCCTTCTTGTCTCCCAGTGTTTCATCTTTAGTCTCAGGTCTGTTCAGGTTTAGTTTAGTTAGTTAATGTTTTTTGTATTTAGTTTAGGTTTTGCTGCCACGTCAGCCTTTGTTTTTGGGTTTGCCTCTTTTTTTCTAAATAAATTAGTTTTTTTTATCAACATGAGTCTGCGCTCAGGGTTTGCCTCCTTCAACCCCGTTCATGACAAAAGGATTCTGAAGTCAAATAGAGCCCATTTGTCTGACAGCTGAAGCTTGGACCTAACCGCGTCATGATGCAATAGAACTGTGATCTCAAACAGCAGCTGAACAGAACAGCTGTAAAAAGAACCAAGGAAAGACGATAGATTCTCTTTTTCCTATGACTGTATTAGGGCTGTCTTTTAGAGTACAACAAACAAAATGAGAGTGACTTTCATCTTTAAATGTCAATGTCAAATTTGACTGTATAGCATATTTAAAAATAACAGCAATTCACTAAAGTGCTTCACAATTTACACCAACCATCATAACATAAAAGAAAGAATAAAATAATAAAAATAAACTCTGAAATTTTACGTAACATACAGAACACAAGCTTAGTAAAAGTATCAGAAAAACAGCAACTCAAACTGTTTTAAAAGCCAGTGAAAACAGATGTGTTTTTAAAAGAGATTCAAAAAGTGAAAGTGAAGATGCCTGTCTCATGTCAGAGGGCAGGTTGTTCCAAAGTTTAGGAGTCACTGCTGAAAACGCCTGATCTCCTCTGAGCTTCATCCTGGTTTTTGAGAGAACTAAAAGCAGCTGATCAGATTATCTCAGTGACGACAAGGAAAGGTATTACATTTAGGAGCACATGATACAAGATGTGGTAAATATGCCTTTCTCTAAAGTTGGAAAATGCATTTTTCTGTTACAGTTTTCTGTTTCCTGGACTGTGACCTTGTAATACTGGTTGTCTTTTGGAAGCAGCAAAATGACAACTGCTGTTGACCTTGTGTATATTATTTATGCTACCTTTTGTATTTTTAAGTTCTGTGTGTAAATGTTTCTTGACATTTGTGTTTGGAAAGCCATTTATCTCCCATTTGCTCATGCGGGGATAGTTAAACAATTTTAAACTCAAGTGAAATATTGTCAATTATCCTAATTACATCAGATGCTATTGTACTAAAAGCCAAGCAGTCTGTTGCTTTCAGTTTAATCAGATCAAAGTCAAGACATGTTTGAGTATTAATGCAACTGCTTAAAAAAAACACAATTAAGTTAAAGTGATGTCATAAAGTATAAATTATACCAAACTCTGTTTAATACATCTGAGATGTTGACTCTTCAGTTTATTTGATTTGTGTTTTAATTGTGTTTATCATAGTTTACTTTGTTTTTTAGGTTATTCTTAGGTCTTGTGACTTATGTTACGTGCAGCACTTTGCTCCTGGGGTTGTTTAAAGTGTCTTATAAATAAAGCCAGTATGTTATGGTAGTAAACTATTTAAAAATGTCCTGATTTATAGTGTAAATGCTGATTCAACTTTCACACTGTTATTTTCCAGAGGGAGGGTTGTTTTTTGTTTGTTTGTTTTTTCCATAATTTTTTGGGCACCCACTTTGGCATACTTCCTGTAATTTTAACCAAAACGTCCAGCTTGTTTATAAGAAGGGTGATATGACCTTTGTTTTGTTAAATTTTATACTTTTCAAAATATCTAACTTTGTTTATGAAAAAAGTTTCCTAAAAGAACATTGAAATCTCAACATTTAAATCCTTCAAAAACATTGTTCTTTTTAAAATCTATTTAAGCATACTTCTGTTAATATGACTACTGCTAATGCTACTACTGCTTATGTTAATTCTGCTACTGATTGTACTACTACTGTAACTGGTAATGCTACATATACTATTTCAAAGATGTTTTCTTTTAATGCTATTTCAACTAATGCTTTTGTTAAATCTATTAATGTTAATGCTAATACTGTTAATACTAATTAACAGTATTAGCATTAATAGTATTAGCAGTAATATTAAAAGTTAAAAGCTAATGTTCTCTAAATTTAACAGCACTTTAGCTACTTTCAGGACCTAGCTTGGTTTTTACTATTTTTAGCTAGCATTTTACTACTTTTAGCTATTAGCTAGCTTTTGCTTTATAGTCACCAATTTGCCAACCCTCAGACAAACAGTCAATATGTTTTATTAAAAAAATTCTTGAAATGTGAGCGGCAGTGGGCTCCTATAGTCACGTGTAGGTTTTCATTTTTCTGTAATGTTTTATATGGGAGATATGACAACTTAAAAAAACACACTTCCAGTTTTGAATAGAAAAGTCACTGCTCAGATGTAAGGAAGCCTATTAAAGCTCAGGATGACCAAGACAAAAATTATCATAGTTTGACATGTTTCAATAACCATTGCTTCCACAAAATCAACTTTTGGCAGTTTTTTAAAAAGATGTCCACACAACCCAGGAATCAAATCCGAATAAGTCTTGGTGAAAATTTCTAACTGAGCTTTCATACCTTGCTGCATTAGCCTTATCTCATTATATTAATTCTACCCACAATAACTGATTAGCTGTATAGTATTGTGCAATAAAGCACTGCACGTTGCACTCAACCTTGGAAAGAATCCTACTTTATCTGTTTTTTCTCATTGCTGCCAGTTTTCTCATCTGCTTATGCAAACCAGTCACATCCAAAACAATTTTCCTCCCTACGCTCCACGGTCTGGTGTGAAATGATAAACTGGGCCCTTCCAAGTGATTTACAGTGGTTTTGAAGAGAGTCAGAGGAGACCTGCAGCATCCTGTCTGATCCTTTTTCCTCACCTCCCTCCCTTTGCTATCTGTTGGCCAAGACATGACTGTTACTCTCTCTGCATTTGTTCCACCGACCACGTGACCACTCATGTGTGTCACTATTTACTAAGGCTAAAATGCTGTCTTGAAAGTTTAAAGTTTCAAGTGTCATGGACAAAAAGAGAAAAAGGAACCATATTTTTGATTTGTCAAGAATGTTATAGTGCATGTTCTTCCACCTTTGCAGAATTGTTAAAATCAACAAAGAAATTGAGTGATGAGAATGAGAAATCTACAAAGCGGATCTATTTTGACATGACTTTGCTCATTATTTGTATTTGTCAGTGTCTCTTTCCTGTCTCTCAATCCCCAGCCGGTTGAGGCAGATGGCTGCTTATTCTGAGCCTGGTTCTGGTTCTGCTACAGCACACATGGGCATTTTATGGCTCGTGGGCCACATTAGCTGTCTTCAGCCAGCCCGCAGTGGGTCAATGGAAAAACTAGAAATCCTATCTAAATCATAATGGAAGCAAACCCAAAAATATCAGCCTTTATTTTGAAACTGGGTTTTTCAGTGCCTCTATTTTGAAGGCCAGTGGGCGTTTACTGCTTCAGCCTCAGTGTGCGCTCTCCACCTGCACTGGTGTTTGTGAGACATTTGGGAGTTATCGTCATGTCAGCACACGAACAAAAACAAAAGAAAAACTGATACAGAATGTAGGCGGCACGGTGGTGAAGTGGTTAGAGCTGTCGCCTCTCAGCAAGAACATCGCAGGACCACCTCCAGGCCTGGGGCCTTTCTGGGTGGAGTTCACATGTTCTCCCTGTGCACATGTGGGTTTACTCTGGTTTCCACCCACATACCAAAAACACGCATGTTAGGTTCACTGGTACCTCTAATTTGTTCCTAGGTGTGAGTGACAGTATGAATGGTTGTTTGTCTCGTTTGTCTCTATGTGTCCCTGTGATGGACTTGCGACCTGTCCAGGGTGTCCCCCGCCTCTCGCACAGTGACTGCTGGAGATAGACACCAGCTCCCCGTGACCCAGAAAGGAGAAGTGGGTAAATGAAGATGGATGGATGAAGCGTTTTTACTGAAATCAACACCAAAGCAGTGAGCTTAGCTTGTAGAGAACAAAAGCTGTATTTAGGAATTGTAAATTAAATCAGCAGCATCAGACTAAACAGATAAATACAGCAGAAGCTTTGCTGTTAACCTCTTTAAACTCCACCTAAAAACGCCTGGCAAAAGCATACTCAAATTAAATGAGATGCTGTTCTTTAACCCTTTGGAGTAGAAGCCAAAGCTTGGTATCTTTGTAAAAGTGCCACTGAATTTTTTTTTTTACCTAAGCTGTAAAAATTATTTTAACTGTAACTATAGGCTATAAAAAGCATGGAGACATTTGTACCAAGATTTACAGTTCCAGGAATCGCCTATTCTGTGATATTTCACAAAACAGAAAAAAGAAAAAAGAGTGAGCTGTTTACTGATGAGGAGTTTATCAAACAGTGTTTGTTGAACTCTGCTGTGTTACTATGTCCTCAGAGCAAAGAGAGCAAGGAGAGCAGAACTTTCCATACTTGAGAAGGCAGCAAACCAAGACACCAACTCCCTGTCACTGAGCATCACCTGCAGGTGTTCTCCACATCTACCTCAGGACTAAAACATGACCTCAGGTCACATGTTCAAACCCAATAAAAGCTTAATTTCTATCACTGAAGAAAAGAGAAATACATGCAAATAACTATTTATAGTTGGTAATTTAATGCTAATGTTTTAAATGCTGCAAAACATGTAAAAAAATTACAAAAGATTTTAATTAATTCATTATTTATGTGAAATTTAAATTCTTAATGTGGCTGGTTCAGATTTTTATTGTACTGTTACAAAGTATACTCATAACAGCTAATGAAAATTATATTTATAGCTAACAATAAACTTGTATGTGGCAAAATTGAGTTCAGCCTGCTGACCCAGCCCTCCACAGCAGTCCCAGTTCCTTATGTGTCTCTTTGGATAAAAAATGTGCTGGAGGTTTTTTTCTTGTTAAAATGAAATCTGTCATAGTCTGGTATTTTCAGTTTGTTGTTTTTGATTATTGTCTTGTTTCAGTTTAGTTTTCCTGCTCATGCCCTGTCACTCTCCACCTCCCCAGTACTTTTCCTGTTAGGTCTGCCACGCCCATCTCCACCTGTATGTCATTGTAATCACTCACCTGTGCCCACTTCCCATATTATCCCCTGTGCATATAACCTGGTCATTTTCTCCACCACCCCGCTGGATCATTGTTGTTGTTGTTGTTGCTTGTTAGATGTTTGTTCCTGTCGCTCTTAGTATTGCCTTGCCTTGTTTCATCTTACCTTGTCCCGCCTCTGTTAATACCTGGATCTTTTGTTAGAAGTTTGTTTTGCTGCCACGTCAGCTTGTTGTTTTCTAGTTTTGTTGTTTTATTAAATCAGTTTTTGTTTTTTTGAAAAATGAGTCTGCGTCTTGGGTTCGCCACGCTCAGGCCTCGTCGTGACAGAAATCATTCCTTTCCACTGTTGTCTCCATGCTGCTCAGGATGGGGGACTGAGACGAAGTGAAGATTGACACAATCTGTTGACTAGTTGGATTTAAATCTGGAGCTGAATTAGATTATTGGTTTGAACTTGTTTTTTTCTTTTGTAGAGTGCCCTGAGATGACTTTTGTTGTGAAATGGTGCTCGATAACTAAACTGATTCAAATGACCTATCTGAATTGCTCCCTTAGAACTGTACTATATGTTTTTCTTCAGTTGACCTGACGATATATTAAGATGCACAGGTGGTAGTACTGGTGTTACTTTGGGTGTGAAACTGCCTGGTTAGTTCTGATAGTTACGGCAGCAGCGCAGCTTCTTCACAGCTGCACAGGAAACCAACTGTGACATCCTGAACTTCATGATTGCTGCCCACATCTGGTCATTAAAACAATAACTGGCAGTGACACCAAGAGCATCTTGACCCCACAGGAGTAATATGGTTAAAACCTCCCAAACGTCAAAGTTTTGATCCACAACAAAAACTGGAAGTGCAAGTTTCAGAATATGGTCATCTTTAAAATCATTGCTGTAATAGCTGGAAAATTGAGATTATCTTCAGCTCTTTTATTGACTTCCACTGACTGTGGGGACTAAATTTAAAGAAAAACACAAAAGAATTAAAAAATTATCCCCTTCTCCCTTTTGATGCCTGAGTTTCAGACTATTATCGTCTCTTGATGAGAAATGAGGGAGTTAGTCATTTTGGTCAAACCTGGTAAATGATGTTATGCGTGACCTCATGCGATACTGTGAGATCTCCAGAGAATGTGTTGAGGACGCTCATCTACTACCACCAGAATGAGCTCAATTTCATTTTTGTGTTGGCTAATATTGATTAGCTGTGGTGGCCATCCTAAATTGGGGTGACTCCAAAAGGTATTCAGTTGTAGATGTTCATTCAGTAGTTACTTTCTGAGATTTTCAATAAAACTCATCCAGTGGTTCATGACACAGGCAAAAACATTATCACACTTTTACCCTCTGCTGCATGCAGATAATACCTACTTTGTCAGAATCAGTGGTCCTCGAAGACAAAAGCCCCGCCTTAATAGGGTCAAATCTCATTTTTGGGGTATGGTCAGCATCAATAATAGTTAGGGTTTCAGTTTGGCTACTGAAACAAATGAAAATCAATCCGGATAGAAATATGAACTTGTGTGTGTTTTTGTGAATCGATGAATTAATGAGAAATATTGTAAAGCACTTTGTGGAACCCAGATGAAGATGAAGAATTAGATAAGAAGTAAAAGTGCTGATCATTTAATCAGAACAAAATAAGACTTTTCTTAGCTGGACATGTTTTTATAAACTGCAATTTCATCAAACTAATGTGTTGTTTCAGAATAATGTGTTGATGTTATTTGTATAGTGATTCAACTGAATTTGACAGACTGTCACTGAATTGGCTTTGATTAAACTGTATTCATTCAGAATGAGTTAAACAGAGTTAGACTGTGATTGTCTTAAAGTAAACAATTTGAATGAACTGAACTATATTTAGCTAGAAGTGGATTGTGTGACCTTCGTTGTGAATTAGCCTTGTGCAAATCAATATCAATTCAATTCAATTCAAATAATCTGAAGTAAATCTAATGTTCTACAACCTCAAGTTCAGTTTAAAGTTTTATTTGAGTCATTGGGAAAAAAAACAAATAATTATTTACATCAAACTACCTTTTCTTGCAACATCTTCAAACACATTAATGAACTTCCTGTTTTTTATGTAAAACCTTTATAGAACAAAAAAAATTTGAAATAAAAAAGTTTTACTATTTTACAGAAATATAACACAACTAGAGACATCCAGAGAACACAAACCTACACCTAGGCCAAAGGGTGATTAGAAAATAATGCAATCCAGATCATGATCTGGATAACCACTGAAATGTAATCCCATGTTTTTTGTGACAACCCCAACATTTCCTGAAAGGTTTATCCAAATATTTTCATTAGTTTTTATGTGATCAACGAACACAACTGAAAACATAACTTCCTTGGTGAAGGTAACAAAAGGGTCACATGTAGGAGCATAGAGAAATTTGTAACACAGGGGTTACCTATGACCTTGACCTTTGACCTTGAACTTTGACCAGCTCACCACCCAAAACTTAATAATTTGTTCTTTGAACCATGTTTGACATTTCCTGAAAATTTCATGAAAATCAATTCACAATTTTCTGAGTATTCTTGTACAAATACAGACAGACTAACAAACAGGCGCTGCTGAAAACATCACCTCCTTGGCGAAGGTAATAAATAATCTGAAGTGAACTGAATGATGATCTACAACCTTAAGTTTGTGTTCACATGGGAAGATGTAGTGAGATACAACTAAATGTAAGCTGTAAACATATTCTTTACACAATTTTTAGGCCTTTGTTATAAATCTTTGGATCAAAGCAGCAATTATGTGTTGTGTCATTAATTCAGGTCACTTACATCATTGGAAATATACTCAGATTTATAGATTTGTTGAGTAAACAACACATGCTGCAGTAAGGATAACAAAAATCAGTAAATGGCTGTGTCCGCACACAACTGGTATACGTAAGCTTTGCTTTTTAAACAAATATTTCATCAAATTTGCAGGAAAAAAGAGCCACAAGACAATCTGTTGGTAGATTTGGATATAAAGGTTCTGTTAAGTTGTACTATGGGAGGTAAAGGTGCCAGCAATGTGAAAACCATGAGACAAGACTCCAGTGGATCAATATTATTATTTTTAAATTTTTTCTTAAAAAAAACACAAACATGCTGACCCCAAATCGTAAATTACAAATAAAAATAGGGAGAAAAAAACAACATTAGGATGTTTTAGTCCTGACAGCAGAAAACCACAGTATTTCAGAAAACCTAATTTCTATTTGCACTGTCATCACCTAAAGAAAGACCTTACAGCTTTTGTTTCCATCCAATTTGGAGGTTTTTCATAAGGTTTCCACTCTGTTACACAACCACAGGAGATTCAGATAGGTTCATCAGAGAATCTAATATCTAAAGTCAAAACCCATTTTGTCCAAGAGGGGAATAAATAGGCCTTAATGTGTGCACCTATTGAGCATGAAGGCTTGTGGCCACAGGAAAGGTCCTGCTCTGCTGAAACTCCAACAGATTTCAGAGATCAGTGAACTTACAACCACATGATAAATGTTTGAAGCAACACTAAAAACCTCAGATATTAAATCCAATTTTCTGCCCTCCTCTTGCTGCCTCACTGGTTTCATGTAAAAACAAAAACACAGTGTGTCAAATACAGGCCAGAAAGTTACAGACTGATCAGCCGGTACATCATCTGTGCTCTTTTCTTTTTACTTTTTGTAAAGACAATCTATGCAGCATGTCATTTAAACAATGTTTTGTAATGGCACGTTACATCTTGGTGACAGATCATCTTTGGAAATATTTTTTTAGTTTCAGTCGTTCTGCCCCAAAGGGAGGGCTAACAGTGCAGAGGTCATGGATGTGTGCCTCGATCGTATAGCTGCATGGTGCTGGGGCACAGACAGCCCTTTTCTCCGGGGTACATTGCTTCTTTATGCCCGACACACTCAAGCATTGACGCAGAGGCTCCCTCAGCTCCACAGCTCAGACAGCGAGGCTCTGAAACACAAGAGCCCTCATCCAAACATGTACATCAGCCCTGTTAATAATGACTTATAGGGATATGACAGTTTTCTGTTTAACTTCTAACATTCATTGATCTATCACAAAAACTAAAGATCAGAAGAGTAGCTGCAGCTGTGACTAATGGAAACAGGAACAGGTGTAGATGGGCGTGGCAGATGAGTGGAAATTTACTGAGGGAGGAACTGGGAGACACAAGGGAGAAACACAGTAAGACACAACGAGCAACTGAACATCACAATGAAAACAAAAACAGGAAAGAACTCAAAAACAGAAAAAGCAAAGAAAAACACAGATTGTGACTTTGCTACTAAACAAATAGGGATGACTCTAACAGTTAATGCTAAAGTTTAAACAAGCCGCCTGATGGTTTGCCAAAATCTTCTTGAAGCTGATCAAGACTCTCTTTCCAAGGCCTCACCAAACTCCTCCCAGACCCAAGCCTTTGCATTAGCAATAGGCTTGGCAGCAGCTCACTTGGCCCACCAATACCCCTCAGCTGCCTCTGAAGTCCCACTAGCTAACAAAGCCTGATAGGATTCCTTGTTCAGCTTGACGGCCTCCCTCATCTGGAGTGTCCACCACTGGCTTCCAGGATGGTCGCCACAAGAGGCACCAACAATCGTGCAGCCAGAGGTCAGGGCAACCGCCTCGACAATGGAGGCAAGGAACATGGCCCACTTGGACTCAATGTCCCCCGCCTCAGCTGGGAGGAAGTTGAAACTCTGACAGGTTTCTGATGGATTCTTCTGCCAGGCATTCCCAGTAAACCCTCATTACACATTTGGGTCTATCGGGTCTTTCCAGCATTTGTCTGTCATCAATTGACAGCTCTACTCAGGTCAGATGACATAACTACAAAGTCTATCATCGATCTGCGCCCTAGGGTGTCCTGATACCATGTGCACTTATGGACACTCTTATGTTTGAACATGGTATTTGTTATGGACAAACTGTGACGAGCACAGAAGTCCAATAACAGAACTCCACTCGGGTTCAAATCAGTGAGGCCATACCTCCAAATCACACCCTTCCAGGTTAGACTGTTCTTACACATGTGGACACTGACGTCCTCCATCAGAATGATGGAGTCCCCAGCTGGAGCACCTTCCAGCACCCCCACTAAGGACTCCAAGAAGACTGGGTACTCTGAGCTACAGTGTGGCGCATAGGCACAAACAACAGTCAGAGCCCATTCCTCCACTCGAAGGTGCAGGGAAGCTGCCCTCTTGTCTACCGGGTAAAACTCCAATGCACAGGCTCAAAATCAGGGTACTCTAAGTAGCCCCACATCAGCCTAGCGCCTCTCACCATGGGCAACTCCAGAGTGAAATAAGGTCCAGCACCTCTCAAGGAGATTGGTTTCAGAACCTTCGCTGTGCACTGTGGTGATCCCGACTATATCTACTCATTACCTCAGGCTCCTTCCCTATTAGTGAGGTTACTTTCTGCAAGTTTTATTAGAATGTGTTCCTATGTTCATGAGATATTTTGCTGACAAACAGACACGGACAAAATTATAATCTTCTGCCTCCCTTTTTGGTAGCAGGTAAATTAGAAACTCTGCTTTCTCAGTCTCTTCTCGTTTTAAGTTTTACTCCATTTCACATTCTTATAGAATAAGAGAGGAGTTCAATGCAGCTCATTTTCCAGTTTGTCTCACAGGATAATTGCATTGGAGTCACAGTTAATGTGCATTGCAGTGTGTGTTTGAGGTACAGTGCCTCCTCGTGGCAATAAAAGTCAAGCAAGCACGAAATGCAGTGAATTCCTTTTATATATTCAACAAATTCCGAGTTTTATTCCGGAAAAAAATAATAAACTGAATAGGAAAAATGCAGAGCAGGTTTTTTTGTTTGCCAAATTATTGATAATATAAGTTGCACATCCACCCTCTTTCAATGCTACAATTTTATATATCAGGACATAAAAAATAATTGGGTCTTTACCAGGTTCTACAATTTTTTTCAAGTTTAACCTCAAATTTATAAAGCTACACAACAGATTCCACCCTGGCAGTATTTATTAAACAAAAATGCAGCCAAAGAGAAAAAGCTGTGTCTATTTCTGCTGTTTTCATTGCATTTAAGAGACATACAAACAGTCAGGTACAGTAGGTGTAATCATCCCAGTGGGGAAAATTTATTTGTTGCAGCAACAGAGAAAAACAACCGACTAAAAAAAGATACAAAATTAAGAAAATACAAAAGTTATTAAATTGTGAAAAAAGAAAGAAACTCTAACTGAGCAAAAACTAAAAGCAATAACTCAGTGGTTGTTTTCTGTATCAGTCTCTCACGTGGTTGTGGATGAATTTTGGCCCACTCTTCTTTCCAGCATTGCTTCACTTCATTGAGGTTTGTTTGACATTTGTTTCTGCTCAGCTCTCTTAAAGGTCCCAATACAGCATTTTATTCAGATTGAGGTTCTGGCTTTAACTGGATTGTTGCAGCAGCTTGATTCTTTTCTTTTTCAGCCATTCTGTTGTAGATTAGCTGCTGTGTTTGGATCATAGTTCTGTTGCTTCACGACCCAGTTTGGTCCAAGCTTCAGCTGTCAGACAGATGGCCTCACATTTGACTTTAGAATCCTTTGGTCTACAGAGGAGTTCAGTGTCGGTTCAATGACTACAAGAAGCCCAGGTCCTGTAGCTGCAAAAGAAGCCCAAATCAACACACCTCCACCACCGTGCTGACAGTTGTTGTGAGATGTTTGTGCTGATATGCTGTGTTTGGCTGTTGCCAAAAACTGCTGCCATGTTGTTTTGAGAGAGAAGAGGTTGTCTCCTGCAACAAAAAAGCCATAAAAGTTCAGAAAATTGGCAGCTGTCACCAATTGTCCACTTGTGAATAATCTTTTTCTCCGTCAAATGAAGGACGCTTTGTTGGGTGTGGTGGAGAGTGAGGCGAACCCAATGATGAGCTTCAGGAGGAAAAAAAAACCTAATTTATTTAAAATGAAAAAATAAAAACAAAAAAAAAAACAAAAGCTGATCTGGCAGCCAAAACAAAACCAAAAAACACTAACAAAAGTCCAAAACGTAAACATGAGAGGCAAGACATGAAAAGAAGCAGACAGCGCATGAAGCAACATCGAACCATGAGTAAGTGAAGGGGGTTGACCAGGTTTTAAAGGCTGCAGGAAATTAGGAGAAGTGGGCACAGGTGAGTGATTACAACCATGGGGCAGGTAAAGATGGGCGTGGCAGGCAAACAAGTGATAAACTGAGGAGAAGTGAATGATGACAGGAATACAAAAACACTAGGAGCAAAAACTGAACTAAAATGAGACTAAACATGAAGACAACCAAATTACAAAATAAAAGAAACAATAAACCCAAACTGAACACAAATTAACCAGAAACGAAAAAACAATAACCCTAAAAAAAACTCAAAGAAAACCCAAATCCTGAAACCCTTCCCAGATCGATGGACAGCAACAGTTGCTTCTCTAAGGTCATTGCTGATGTCTTCTCGACTTGGCATTGTGTTAACACACACCTATATGCTTCAGAGCAGCAAACTGACAAAACTCATGCTTTTCTAGAGGTGCTCACACTGATGATGATGATGATCAGTCAATCAATGCATTTAATCAGCAGCTCCTGGTTGAAACGGAACCTCTTAAATCCAGTGGAAGCAGAAAAGATTCATTTAACATGGAGCTTTTCTTTTTTGTTTAATAAATAATGACAAGGTGGGATGTGTTGTGTGTTTTTCTGTACTTGAGGTTAAATAATTTTAGAGCCTGGTAAAGACCAGATCAGTTTCTATACAATAAACTATACAGTTGAGAGGTTGGACTTTCTTTTTCTCATGACTGTGTATACTAAATGTATAGAAAAATATAAGTAAGTTTTTCCTCTATAGCCGGTTGCTTGTCTAAATTGATCCAATTGAAAAAAAAAACATAATAATCAATCCACTCCCACCAGTCTCACTCTCATTAGGCTTGCATCTGTTCAGCTATCACTCTGCCGGCCCCAGAGTTTCCTGGTTGATATTCACTGCACTTCTCTGCCAGCTGACACATTGACCAGTTTACAACCTCAGTGGGAGGAAAGCTGTCAATATGAGTCAGAGGCGCTTCTATGATTCTGCAAGGTAACTTTTCTTTTTCGATTCTTTGCAGGCCCTGTGATGCTCCTCAGTGATATCTGACTGATTTCGAATTAGTCCTACTTTTGTTCAACAGCAACTGAAAATCCAGTTTTGATTAGTGTTTCATGGGATTCTGTACTGATTAAACTGGCAAAATGAAATAAAACTCAAGATGTGCATCTTTTGTCTATGCAAATGTGATGTGATAACAAGATGAGTAGATGTTGAGTTATTTACAGAACCATACGGTCATATTCCAAAAGGAGCTGGATGAGACCAGAGTAGAGATGTCTACCCATCACATACAGCACCATGTTTGAAGAAAAACAAACAACATATCAGCACAAACATGTCATATTAACTGTGAAGCATGGTGGTGGAGGGGTGATTTTTTGGGCCTGTTTAGCAACCACAGGACCTGGGCATCTTTAAGTCACTGAGTCAGCCATGAACTCCTCAGTCGACCGAACTGTGAAGGGTTTAAGTAACAAATTCCAAGGCAGCTTGCTGAAGCTTTGTAAAAGGACTGAACCCACATATTGTGGAACCCAACCTGACTTTCTATTCTGCAGAACAATTAACTGGATTGGGTGTACCTTTTAGTGAAATGTCTTTTTTGCCTATAATTAAGGAACTTCCTCATTCCCTGAAATGTGATGCGATGATGCTACTGATCATCCATCCATCCTTTTTCTTTACCCGCTTCTCCTTCCCAGGTCGAAGAGAGCTGGTGCCTATCTCCAGCAGTCACTGATAATACAATGTACAAAAATAGATACTAAAGATCATCTAATATATAATACTAAACACAAGAAATAATAATCCTGATTTTGTTTGTTTGTTGTTTTTTAAAGCTGTGCCCTTTCTTTAGATGAATAAAGTATAAATGTTAAAAAATTTATTATCTGGAAAAACTGATCTGTTTGTTTGCTTTAAACCACAAAACACTAAACACCTTAACAACGTGAAACCCTTAACACAAACTGTTTGACTTAATGCTTCGTTTAACCATGCACACCTCCTGATGGCCACTGAGTTTCACATGCAGTTATTTCTGTCACACAACATGTTTACTCCTACATTATGTACAATATATGAAGGCTGAATGTGACAAGAAGAAAATCAGGAGATTTTTGACTTGAATATTTCAATGGTAACTAATTATAAGACTGCATATTGCCCGCCTCCTTTCATTTTAGAATTTGTCTAAGAACATCTTTTGTTGAGAAATGTCTTGAGCTTGTTTTAAAAATATTGTTAAGCATAATTTCATCCAATATTGCCAGAAGTTGCAGTTAGAGTATTTGTTGTGAATGACTCAGCTACTACCACATGAAAGTTGAGTTCAATATCTGCAAAACTGACTGAGTTATATCTATTTTTGTGTTGTCTAATCTTGATTAGCTGTGGCGGGCCTCTTAAACTCGACTGACTCCAAACGATAATCAATTGTAGATGTACATCTAGTAATTACTTTTCTTTTTCGATTCTTTGCAGGCCCTGTGATGCTCCTCAGTGATATCTGACTGATTTCGAATTAGTTTCAATAAAATCCATCCTGTGGATCATGAGATCTCTTGCTAACAGACAGATGGAGTTGACTGCAAATAACTAATGACAATATTTTAAACAAAGATCTTACACAATCTGCTAGTGCTCAAAATATGTGTTGGGGATCAGTCTCAGCTACCACCACTCTAAATTTTAGGTCAATATCTGTAAAATTGACTGAGTTGTGGACATTTTTGTGGTTTTTAAGGTCACTAGACTATGGCAGCAATCTTGAATCGAGTTGACTCCAAAAGTTAATCAGTTGCAGAGGTGCATTCAATTAGTATTTTCTGCATCTTTCATTAAAATTCATCCAGTGGTTCATGGGATGTTGTGCTAACAGACACACACACACACACACACACACACACACACACACACACACACACACACACACACACACACACACACACACACACACACACACACACACAAGCAAAAACATTATCACTCATACTCAGTTCATCCAACCAGAGTTCAGATTATACTCTCATTCAGCTCTACACACTTGACAGAGACTTTATTACCTTGCAAAACTAAAAACCTGTAACAGATTCAGACACATCCAGACATCTCTTTCGTGGACAGACATATGTCATATCCTGGGTGGCTGTTAGCTTATTCATGGAAAGAAAACGTTTCCGCTGCTTGAAAATGACCGCCTTTCCATTCTGAGGGCTCTGCCTTGCCTGAGGAGAGCGGTGAATTTGCCCACATGTGACCACAGGAGGCTCAGACCATCTGTGTCATCCCATTAACCTTACTGCCAGAGCCTTTCCAATCTCTAATGCCCTGGTTTATTTTGAACAACACAAGTTCATGGAAAATTTGAAAAGACAGAGAGAGCACTGAAGTACTTCTAAAGGAGTTGGAGGCCACCTTTACAGGAAAAATACTTTCATTTTTAGCGAACAGCTAAAATGTGCCTAACGCATTGTTAAATGTTTTGAAAATCAACCTTTAAAGGATAGTTTGGTCACTGATGAAGAGATGTTCTGTCACATAGTTACCAGTAGTTATTATCTTATAAGCTGCAAAATCAGTCAGAGCACAGAGTGTGGAGAAAGGCAGAAGTCTGCATCTATGACTGATAATGTCCTAACTATTGGGGATTATTTGGCAGAACTTTGGTCAAAAATGACCAAACTACCCCTTTAAAACTTTGCTGGCTTGGCAGCACACTACACATAAAGATCTTCAGGATCTCCTGCAACCAAATAACACTTTTATTCCTTCTTGGCTCACAAGCTACAGATTGATATTGATGATGATTGCAGTGAACCAGCATGTATTTCATTTCATGCATTTATTTTTATTTTCATTTCTGATATTTTCTTTCTAAACACTTGGGTTAAAACCAGTTCTGAGGGGTCAGCTCTTCGTCACAGGGTTGGGGGTTCAATTCTTTCAGCCCAACTTAAGTAGATTCATTGTGTCCCCCATAGTTCAAAGATTCAGAAAGGACAACAGGTAATGGTTTTGTTCATTACTTACATGTTTACAGTATGACTTAATACTGTTCTGTAAAAAACTGTTTCATTACATGAATTTTCCAATATACTTCTAGGAACTGCATGTTCTTTTTGTAGAGTCACAAGACTGCCACATCAGGAAGGAGGACATCTATGTTGTAATAATAAAATAATCATGCTGTTTAATCAGCATCTTGATATGCCACACCTGAGAAGTGGATGGATTTTCTCGGCAAAAGAGAAGTGCTCACTAACACAGACTTACACAAATTTGTGAACAATATTTGAGACAATTATAGTGTAAATAGAAAAAGTCTTAGATCTTTGAGTTCAGCTCATGAAAACTATATTTTTGTTCAGTGTATGTTTAATACTTTTTATTTTACATTTATACTTTTTACATGCATGTGCTTGTTTTGCCTTTGTATTTATGCGCACTTCCTGCCTTTGGGCTGCAGGGGGCAGGAGTGCACCACTTTCCTGTGTTTAGAGGAAGCTGTTTGACACATCAGCCTAAGATTATACTCGATAATAGACCTTCATGATTTAGGATTTCAGGGATTATTTGAAATAAAAACATGTTTTCGTTTTGTTTTTGGTTTTAATTTTTTATTTAAAAAGGCAAATTTCCATCACATTTCTTAATTAGAGCTTTACCCTTTTGTTTGTTTTTATTCTAAAATTAACTGAGTGACTGAAAACAAACTCTACAGTCCGCTGCAATTTCTCCTAACCAGGAGTTTGCAACATTAATCATCGACACAGCATTTTTCTTCTAATACAATTAGTACAATTAATTACTGCATATTAATGCTAAACTTAAGAACGAGCTTTTTCAATATAAAATTAAAGCTCTGTAATAAATTGACATTTATTGGCATTTCTACATGTTAAGACAAAGAAAAACCCCAAACCTTTGTTAGAGGGATGATTTTTTTTTTTTATTATTGTCTACACATTCATTGATAAAAAAAAAAAACCTCCAGATTGTGCAGGTCTATGTGAATTAAAATTTTAAATATCCCTCTTTGAAATACTTTAGGCAGTCACAGCTGCTGTTCGACTGAGAAAACAGAAACAAACTAAACAAACCGTTTCATGCGGAAGCGAACAGGTTTAATCAAACTGTGCAGCTCCTCTCTGTGCTAACTGAATGTGTAACAGTTTATCCTTATTCCCGCACTGAACTATTACAGCTGTGCTAATTCTCACCTGCTGCCAGAAAGTGGTGGTGGGTGATATTGTTTTTGCTTGTGTCTGTCTGTTAGCAAAATATTTCGTGAACCAGTGGACAAACTTAATTGAAACTTGCAAAAAATTAGCGATTGGATGGACATCATTATTTTTTGAAGTTAACTCAAATTATGCTGGCTGCCACAGCAAATCAACATTAGCCAATACAAAACTATCTATAACTTGGTCAGTTTTATAGATATTGACCTAAACTTTAGATTGGTAGTAGCTGAGAGTGATCCCCAACACATATTCTGAGCCCTAGCAGATTGTACAAAAAATTAGTGTGTGATTCCTGCCTGTTTCTCCCTATGTATGATAAAAGATTGAAACCGTATCCACTAACTCTTGATAACCACACATGACATGGTCAAAAGCCTACTGTAAGTACTCGCCAGTCGTTCGCCAAAAGACAGGAAGTGACGATAGCTCCTGTTTGGAAGGTCGGACCTCTGCTAAAATTTTAAGACGTGCTGCTGGACTCGTACTGATCTGGACCAAAGGCGAATTGTAACCATTGCCAAAAGCGCCACCTAATGGACAGTGTGGGAACGAGGCAAGAGCGTAGGCGACGGTCGCTTGACCTCCCGCGGTCACAAAGCCGGAGCGGCGCTGAGCTGCGAGGGCCACCCAACGCTGCTTGCAGCTTTAATTATTTTTCTTGTCCACATAGAAATGCTAATTTGGGGGTCTAAACATATTCAAAAAGTCCCCAAACTTTACCCTAAATTCTCCCCCGTGAGAAATTTTAGTATTTTAATGGAATCAGAAATAGGCGTGGCCAAACTGCCCCCTAACGTCAGATAGGACAAACCGTACATCGTAGACATCTAAAACTTGGTATGTAGGTAGAACACGCCAAATCAAAAAAAAAGTCTCTTGGAGGTATGCCCTATAATGTATAGGGAGCCAGGCCTCAAAGTTCGCCTTCTCGCCATAAATTTCAAAATGATATAACTTGGTTGGTTCAGTTGAGCTGCACCAAACTCAATACAGTTCATCCTAGTCCACCCCCCAAAAGAAATCATGTGTGGGCGTGGCCTAATTCCTCTACAGCGCCCCCTAGAAATCTTTAAAGAAGCAGCCCCAAGCCATAGTTTCCCTGACGATCATGGAATTCGGTACACATGTGCACCTTGACAGAATGTACGAAAAAGTCTCTTGGAGCCATGGTTCAAACATCACAGGAAGTTGGCCATCTTGGATCAAAGGTCGGATTTTTACCCCATTTTCGGTGATTACAGCCCTCACATTTGATCGAACTCCTCCTACAGCTTTTGACATACAGGCTTCAGAATCACTCAGCTCAGTCTTGAGACATTGAAGGTCAAAAGTTGTCAAAAGCTACAGCAATGCATGTGGGTGTGGCCAAACCTCAAAATATGACCATTCGCCATGAAACATCACGGTGTAATAACTTCAACATACAAGGTCATAGATTAATGAAACTTTCTGTGTGTCATAACAGACTAGTACTTATCACATTAACATGGTCAATTTGTGACATCACTGTAGCCCTGTCCCCTTTCAACAGGAAGTAACCTGTTTTCCATTAGGAGGTTGTCCTTTCTTCTCTTTCACTCATACAAATTTAAGCCTGTGTCGGATGACAGAACAACGTGATGCATAGTCCCTGTCTCAACATTGACTGGTGCCTGAATAACGTGGGCGTGACAGAATGGCGAACGCCAATCACTCGCCATTTGCATACAGTTGGCTCTAAATCACACATGCATTATCCGATTTGCACCAAACTGGATATGAATGACCTGTGTTAACCTCTGAAGAGGCCAATAGGATTATACTGGAGTTTGACTCCAGTGCGCCCCCTATAATAGTCGAAGAGTTATATCTCCCTGATACCTCATCCGATCTGCATGATATTTTTTGTGCATCACCAGTGAGCACTGTTGCACACGTTAGTGTGGTAATTTAATGACAACACTTAAGCCCCGCCCACTAAGGATTTTTGGGTGACTGTAACTCTGAAACGGTGCAAAGTAGGTAGGTCAGACATTACAACGCGACTCCCCATGGGTCAAGTATCAGCCTTTTTAACTTCAAGTTCACAAGGTCAAAGGTCAAGGTCACAAGAGCCCATGTGCTCTAACTCTTCAACCGTTTGACATAGGAAGGTCAAACTTCACAGCATGGCACAGGACTGGTACTGATCCGGACTGAAGGCAATTTGGGACATTTGCTGAAAATGCCACCTAGTGGACGGTGCAGGAAAGGCGCAAGAGCGTAGACAGCGGTCGCCAGAGCTCCCGCGGTTGCAAGGCCAGAGCGGCGCTGAGCTGCAAGGGCCGCCCAACGCTGCTTGCAGCTTTAATTTGTTTTATTTTTTTCATTCATGTTGAATGTCATGTAATGTTGAATTTAATCGATACAGTGAGGTAAAATCCGGTGCAATTAGAATTTTCCTTTTAAATTGCAGAAATTTAAAGCTGCCTTACCGATACATTCATGTCGCACATAAGTCGAGAGCGCACATATTTGATTTCCAAGCAGGATTTCATCTTTTGCTTTTAAATCTTTTAACGCTTGCTCTCAAAACTTCTGCTCTCTTTCAAATATTCTCTTTTCTCTCTCTCAAAATTTCTGCTCTCTTTCAAATGATCTCTTTTCTCTCTCAAATATTTACAGCAGAACTGAGTTTTCTCAGTTAATTCACCTCCCTTTTTTGTGTTTTTTTGTAGTAATTGTGGTTAAATCCACCAGTGGTTATAAGTCAATAAGTTATATTTCATCCATCCCTTCATCGTCTAAACCGCTTATCCTTGCAGGGTCGGTGTGCTGCTGCCCAGCTGATGCTAATTAGCTATAGCATGACTGATTCAAGCCATCCTTAAGGTGAGTTTAGCTGTTCTCTAGAATCAAGATAAATCTATACCATTTTCAGAAGTGTTTATTTAGCAGCAGAGAGTGTTCAGTAGTTTACTGTAAAATGATATAAAGCTATTAGCATAAACAATACGGCTTGCTAGCATCAGTGTAGCTTTGTGATTGAACTGGTGCTGTGTATTACTGCGTTCACACAGAACAGTGACCTCCATCTATTTAATGAAAGAAGAGAATCTGTGTTTAGGTTTCTGTTGGGAAATTTCAGCTGTTGCTGGTTTATAATCTGATCCTGTCGCATCAGGAGCTACAAACTGACTCAAAGCTAAGTTTCAGTGAAGCTGTGGTCTGTTTCTAGGCTGCTTAGTTTTTTCTATCCCAGATCAAACCAACTGATTAAAGCTGCATATGAGCATTTTGTCTTCATACAAATAAATGTTTTATAGAGCAATTAAAANTAAAATATTATTAAAATGTTATTTTTGACATCTGATTGTCTAAAAGACAACAACAGCTGATTCCCAGTCTTCTGTGTAGTAACTTCTATTTCAGTCAAAACTTATTGAAGAAAATGTGTCAGTCAGTAGGACACAGTTTAACCTCCAACCAGATATTTTACAGATACATGGAGACCTCCTTATTTTAAAATAAAGCTAACTCAAACTGAATTGCGTAAGTTATTGTTAAATGTGCTGAGCTGCGCTTTAAATAAAGGTAACTGATTAGCTAATTAGTGTCACATTGGTAAGCAACTTGTCAGATGTATTTATTATCTGTTAGGTGCTTCCAATATTCTTTTGATTATTTTAGCATGTATAATATTTATTTTCTGGTGGGAATAATTGCTGGGATTTTGTTTAATGAAATTAATGCATAGTTATTAACTTATTGATATACATTTTCCCCTTTGTTTTCAAGATATGGAGAAAATACAGGACCTGGTGTCTGTCCATTAATTCTCCTTCAGCCTCATCTCCAGGCTTTGTTGGATCCATCAGCTTTTCTGTTTCTGGTAATGTCTGCTGTTTTTGAAAAACAAATGTATTTGTAAAGCTGCATACAGATTCATTAATTTTTTTTTTTTGAACTGGAGCTGATCTACTTTCTCAGCTAATTGTACTAATTGGGGTTTCGTCATTTCTTTAGCTTTAGATGAGTTTATAAATGAAGAAACGCACCCTAGAAGAGTCTCCCCCAGCCCAGAGGAACACTGTCATTCTATTGGCTGGAACAGTTGCTAGGCGACGGTGCTCAGCTCCACGAGAGAGCAGAAAAAATCCGCAAGCGCAGATCCGATCCGTGAGAGAGAGAGAAGTTTTGCGTGTGAGGAGGAAATCTTTGTACAAACACAAACATTTGAGAGAGAAAAGAGAATATTTGAAAGAGAGCAGAAGTTTTGAGTGCAAGTGTTAAAAGTTTTGAAAGCAAGAAATGAAATCCTGCTTGGAAACCGAATATGTGCGCTCTCGACTTATGGTAGAATTCTCCTCCCATACACATGCACGTTCCTGGATCGATGTAAACGGGTTTATCTTATCATTCCTAATATGATGAAGGCGGCAAAACGGAAAAACACAACACTCACAAAATAAAACGCATGAAGTTAAAAAAACAAAGACAGGAGTCAAGCAGAAAGGAGAAGGAGACAAGAGGAAAACAAACAGGAAGCGAGCAGGGAGAGCGCGCCTTGGGCTTTTATACAAAACCCGAGGGTGTACATTTCTATCTAGATAGTCCAATCACGACTGCTGTTCTTAAAAGAAGGCAGGTCTTTAAGTGGGCATTCGACCAATAGAAATTACACATACTTGGAGGTTAACCTTTACACTTTCAGACAAAGAAAAGGTGCGTGGTCCGAACTTTACACCTTTTTGCCTTAAAGATAGAAGAAATAAATCTAAATAAAAACAGAAACAGATTTGATCAGCAATTACTTTCAATTCTTCTTAAATGGAAATTGAGCCTTTAGAAATAAATGAATCACAGTCAACAAGTACTGAAAGAAATCATGTTACATGTTTTTAAATCTTTTGTAATATTACTGAATTGCTGATACTGGTTGGATTTCACTTAAAGACAGATGTAAAATGCTATCCTAGGTCACAGGAAAATAATGTTTTCATATGAAATCTGATACGCAAATTTATAAAAAGCAAAACAGAATATATATATATATATATATAAAAGGCTGTTAAAGATGAAAAGTATGAATCTCGTACTCTTCTAAACAAGAACCTATGGTAGTTTTTGCAACTGAAATTAAAAGGTTAGGCACAATATCGCAGAAAATTGAAGATTGCAGGGCAGAAAATTACTTTTAGCAGGTTAGAAAATTACTTTTAGCAGGTAAGAAAATGAACATTTGATCAGACAGGACTATTCTGTAGTGAAGCTGACATCTAAATGAGTAGCACATAGTAAGTGTAACCCATGTTAAAATCTAACATAAACAAGAATAAATAGTTGCCCATGTTAAAATCTGACATAAATAGGAATAAATAGCTGATTAAAAGTCTATGAACAGAAAATAACGCCGCTGCCCCTTTAAGGAACCAGCGTGACGCCTGGGTGACGCTGCAGTGCACAAACCTGAGAGCAGTGGCGGCTCCAGAGATTTTTTTCTGCAGGTGCTAAGGGGGTGCTAAGCATTTTATTGAGGGTGCTAATGAAGGATTATTTGTTCTTACAGTTCTCAGCACACACAGACGCAAGCACAAACATATATAATCATATATATATGGTATATAAATGAAGAACAGAATGAAATATACATATCTGTGATAGGCCGATATCTCTACCTAAACCTCTATCACAGAAATAAAGAAGCTTCCCACAACATGAACATGTAGCAGTGCACTGATCTCACCTAAGTAAAGCACCCAAATGTGATTCTGCGCCTCTCATTAGGCACAATAAATTGCTGAGT
>NC_051433.1:26083008-26093567 GCF_001649575.2 Kryptolebias marmoratus
CTTTCCTTTCAACTCTGTGAGCTTAATCGACAAGTCATTACTTTTTACTTTGCGCTGCAAAACATTTTTTTACCGCATCAGTATGACAGACGTTAACGCGGAAAGCAGCCACCGGAAGCACTGTTGCATTTTGGGCGGTGTAGTTCTTTTAACCTGTGTTAGTAGGCTCTCTGAAATAAAACTACATAATGGCAGTGCATGTACACATCCCCACATGTTAACAACAAATTAAACAATTGCAACGGCTGGAAAAAAGTGCGGGGGATATAGGGCATACATAAGGGAAGTGGGGGACATGTCCCACACATACCCCGGTTATGCCTTTGCTTGGGGGTGCTACGGGGGTGCTTTGACTTTTCCAGGGGGAGCTATAGCACCCCCTAGCGCCCCCCTGGCGCCGCCAGTGCCTGAGAGAGAGAGAGCAGAGGAGGAATCGGAGGAAAAGAGCGGTGATTAACTAACGGAAAAAGTTAATATTATTGTTGAGAAAACATAATTTACATGGTCGGGAACTGACGGGGATTTTATGAGAACTAAGTTACATCAGTTTTGGTGAGATTTGTGTTTATTTTTTTCCACGTTTTCACCGTGTTGTACTATCCTTTTGGCGGAGAGCTAATGCTAAAAACGTAGCTGTTTGCGAAGAGACGCCCCGTCATAAACTGTTATTCGGTTAATATATTGGTTTATGAAGAAGAATTTATTTGTATAATTTGAGAATTCTGTTGTGTTTGTGGCCTGTTACACAGGTCAGGTTTTTTTGTTCGGTTGGAAGCTCGGTCGGAGCAGGATTGGTCTGCCACGTGCCACGTGCCACGTGCGTATTCACAGACGGGATTCAAGATGGCGAGCCAGACCTAGAACTTCAATTAATCTATTCCATCGTATCAGGGAGGGACTCTCCTGCATATGGTAATTCGCTGCCAAAGCGGCAGAAATATCGGGAACTAGTTCAAACCGAAATGAACAAGATTGAGGACTGATTGCATTATTATTATTTTTTTGGACTGAATCAAACTGAGACTTTTCATTGAACTGAACACCTGAATTTACATTTGGACTTGAACTTGAATTTAAAGTGCCATACTTAGATTTTCATATGTTTATGTCTCTGAATGTGATTTGAATAATTGTGGTCCACTTTGATTTAACTGTGTTGAAGGTATTTCCTCACCTGCAAAAGACAAGAAATTCAGTTAACTCAGAGAGAAAAATAGGAATCCTAAAATAGGTGCAACCTAGGAAAAAGAGATTGGTCTAACTAACTTCAATTAGTCTGACTAAAATAACTTAGGGGAACAGAGACTGGTCTAATTAAATTAGATTAGTTTTACTAAAATAAACCAGGTGAACTAAAGAGCAAAAAGAGAGATTGATATACTTTATTTTCTTTTTCTTTCCTTTTGGGGTTTCATGTATTGTATGTTATGTGTGTGTTTTGCATTCAGTAAATTGCCGGCATTTTTCCACTTAAAGCAGCGGTCTCTGGTGTTATTATTCTTGCTCCCCCACTCCTTAGAGCCTAGAACTGGCCCAGTGGCGCAGTTAGTGGTGTGATACCAGTGCTACATAAGCCCAGATCAAAACAGAAATGGGCTGTGTTTTTGAAATGCTCATAATGCAGCAGGGCTTCAACAGCCTAACACTTGTTGCCACAAACTCCCAGAAGACAGTTTTATAACAGATTTATAGAATAAACATAGTTTTTGTGTCACAAATACTTTGTGACAAAGTGATTTTCACAACCAATTAATATTACTTGATTTACTGAGTAGAATAATTTATTTAAAATAAAAACTCCATACCGTAGCCAAAGTTCTAGTTTTTACCAAATACTAACATTTAAAGTGATTTATATGCTTATAAAACTGATTAAGTGCTAATAATAAAGCCCTTTGTGAACTTGGAATAAGTGATAACATGAAATGTTTAATGACTTTGAGGGTGAGGTTTTCGGGAAGAAACCGGCCACTTGCACGACCTGTTATTGTGCCACATCCACTGTTATGTAATTGAGTCAATGTACAACAATCATCAAACTATTCACTCTATTTTTAATTAACTCCTGCCTCCAAGAAAAGCAGGCAATCATGCAATTGTCAGTGAGTGAGTGAATGTGTGTGTATTCTAGGTATTTCCTAAATACATCAGACACTCAAAATCATTTTCAGCATTAGTTTTGTCTAATAAAGGTTCAAACTAATCAACAGTTTACAGATTTAGGATTTTGTTGCTTTTTTTTTTGCATCTGTGACTGCATCAGCAGAACCTGTGAGCCAAGTTCCCTGGCTATTATTCAGATATGTTCAGATGTTGTGTAAAATATTCTCTCTACTGATTTGTGCCTGTTTATTTCAGGTAGATCCACCACTGAGCCTAAAAGTAAAACATTCAGTCGATGCTTATGGACAGGTTTCCTAATTTTCTGAGTCTTTTCACAACATTTTCTCTCACTAATGATGAAATCCCAGATTTCTTTGTTTTGCTAAAAGGTTCAACTTTCTGCAATGATTTTTCTCAAAAAGTCCATGTTCAACTGCTGCAGCTGTGCACCGCATTTTGACAGCAGTTGCTACCGTTGAGAAAAAACTGAGCAAGTCGAAACAAACTCAGCACTTTGTACTATTCATGTCTCATGTATTACTCATGTGTAAATGCAAACTGTTGAATTTTGAGGAGTGCCAAACAGAATAGAAAAAAAAAACAACCCTAAACCCAAATTCGTGCCTCGTGAGAATGCTGGAATGTGTTTGATTCACAAATAATGAGATAATAAGTAATATAATGTTCTCAAAAGTAACCAATATAAATACAGTAATGTTTGCTCATGCCTGTAAAGCAAGTTGCAGTTTAGATTTATGTCTATCCAAACTGGATCTTTGACTTCTTCAATATAAAAGTTCATATCTTTTGTCAAACTTTAAGCAATTCCCTAGACATAGTGCTTTGATTTAAAGACAGGGAGAAAAGGAATGAAAAAATGTTACTAACACATTGCTTCCTGGCATTGGGTTAGTGCTGAAAAAAGGCAGATCTGATACTGAAATAATGAGGCAGGCACATAGTCACTTGTTCAGCCAAACGGGGGAATTTTTATTAAATGCAACTTGTCATTTTCAGAAATACCCCAAAATCCCAAAATGTTTGTTCCCTCAAAGCATTTTTATATCAGACAATTGTCTATGTGTGTATGTGCATACTTTTGACCAATTCGTGATTGGTCAAGGGTTTACATAACTCCCACGTCATTTTGGGAAGGCAGCCCAGGCAACTGGATCTGCCTGGACTGAACTGTTCCAATACTGTTCTTGGAATTGACTTGATAACATCAACATTCTCTTCTGACATTTCCTTATACAGTACTGTTCTGGAAATCTCTCCTCCTGGCAATAACAACTGCTTAAACATAGACTTGCCCGACAGGTAAACTCTGCATTCTCCTCCACACAGCCAGCTCAGGAATGAAAGTAAAAATGTCGGCAGTGATGATGGTTACCCTCAGGAATGTTTCAACACAGGTTTTCATCGGCCTTTCCCACTTGACTTCTCATGCTGTGAAGATCAAACACTGTACCGTACCATCCAACTTAAAAGTTTTCAAAAACAAAACAACTGAACTCCAGTGGTGTTTTTTCTCGGTCATCCAGCACATGGCAAATCCAGACAGTTTGGACAGTTTGTCTGGATTTGCCATGTGCTGGATGATGAGAATCTACACTAGTATATCACACCACCTCATTTATAAGACACCTGAAAAGATCACAAGAAGGCCAAACAAAGTGTTGTACAATAAAACAAACAAGCACAGGACAAAGGATAAATCTAAAGAAGGGAAGCTAAAACTGGGGAAATGGGTTTTCATTTGTTTGGACCGATTAAAAATTGAATCGCAAGAGAAGCCTGAATGATTCCTAAAAGAAGTGCACTGCAGTTATCAAGCCGAGATGTAACTTATTTTTCTTTCGGCTGTTCCCTTTTCAGGGGTCACCACAGCAAGTCATCCTCTAACTCTGTCTTCTGCGTCCTCTGTCGTCACTCCGACTACGTCTATGTCCTCTCTAACTGCATCCATATATTTCCTCTTTGTCTTTTTCCTGGCAGCTGCATCTCTAACATCCTTCTACCAATATAGCCACTGACCCTAAGTACTTGAAGTCCTGCACCTTTGTGACCTCTGCTCCTTGTAGCCTCACTGTTCCACCTGCCTCCCTCTCGTTCACAAATATGTACTCTATCTTGCTATGGCTTGCTACTGACTTTCAAGTGCATACCTCCAGCACTCCAGATTCTTAACCATCTGTTCCCGGTTCTCACCACAGATCACAATGTCATCTGCAAACATCATAGTCCACAGGAATTCCTGCCTGACCTCATCTGTTAGTCTGTCCATCATCAGAGCAAACAAGAAGGGGCTCAGAGCCGATCCTTGATGCACTCCCATCTCCCCATTGAATCTATCTGTCACTCCTACAGCACACCTTTCCACTGTCCTGCTGTCCTCATACGTGTCCTGTACCAGTGTAACATATTTCTCTGCCACTCCAGATTTCCTCATACAACACCACAGCTCCTCCCTCAGCACCCGGTCATGTGCTGTTTCAAAATACACTAAGACACAATAAAGTTCTTTCTGGCCCTCTCTGTACTTCTCCATCAACATCCTCAAAACAAAGATGGCATCTGTGGGGCTCTTCCTTGGCATGAAACCATACTGCTGCTCACATAGTCTCATCAAAGTCTAGTTTCCACAACTTTCTCCCAGATCTTCATTGTGTGGCTCATCAACTTAATTGTCCTGTGGTCACTACAACTCTGTACATCACCCTTGTTCTTAAAGACTGGCACCAACACACTTCTCCTCCATTCCTCAGACATTTTCTCACTCTCAAAAATGCCATTCAATAATCGAGTGAAATATCTCATTGCCATCTCTCCTAGACATTTCCTTACCTCCACTGGTATGTCATCAGGTCCAACTGCCTTCCTCTTCTTCATCCTCTTCAAAGCTTTCCAGACTTCATCCGTACTATACTTTTCCACTTCCTGGTCCACGGTTTCTATGACCTCTACTCTTCTTTCCCTTTCATTCTCTTCATTCAGCAGCTCCTCAAACTATTCCTTCAATCTTCCCATTACACTCTTTTTGCTTGTTAGAACATTACCATTTCTATCTTTAACAAACCTAACCTGCTGCACATCCTTTCTAGTCTGATTCCTCTGTGTTGTCAGTCGATACAAGTCCTTCTCTCCCTCCTTAGTGTCCAGCCTCTTGTACAACTCATCATACACCGCCTGTTTTGCCTTTGCTACCTCCCTCTTTGTCCTACGTTGCATCTCTGTATATTCCTGTCTACTCTCTTCAGTCTTCTCGCTGTCCCATTTTTTCCTGGCTAGCCTCTTCCTCTGGATAACTTCCTGCACTTCACTATTCCACCACTAGGTTTCCTTAACATTTTTTATCTGTCCAGATGACACACCAAGTACCTTCCTACCTGTCTCTCTAACCGCTGTAGCTGTAGTAGCCCAGTCATCTGGAAGCTCTTTCTTACCACCCAGAGCCTTTAACAGCTCCTTTCTGAACTCCTCACAACATTGTTCCTTCCTCAACTTTTTGGTCCTCTTATCTGCCTTTACTTTTTTCCTCTTCATCACCTCAACAGTCATCCTACACACCACCGTCTGATGCTGTCTGGCCGCACTCTCCCTTGCCACAAACTTACAATCCACAATCTTCCTCAGGTTACCTCTTCTACACAGAATGGAGTCTACCTGCATACTCCTGCCTCCACTCTTAAGGCCCCCACATAGTCTGGTGTAACCGGTTTTACGTCTCTCCTTGCTATCTTGGCTGGCTCCAATAAACCCCTTGACTCTGCGTTGTGTAATTTTTCTTGTAATGTAGGCCAGAGGCTTCTAAATTGTCGTCAGGTTTATTTCCAGGGTGATAATACAAACAGCGTGTATCAGTACAACAGGCCCCAGCTTCCCGCAGCACACTAAAATCAAAACATAATAATAAAAATTAGAAGTGTTTTACACTATTTAACAACAGGAAATACTAAGTCAGACATAATCATACATCCAATAATTACTTTCCTATTTTATGTGCTGGGAGCTTGAAACTCACCTCTCATGCAGCTCTCTCAAAATGGTGCAAAAAAACAGAAAATTAGCACCATTTATAATAAACCACACCAAGAGGGGGGGCTATTTCACCATTACACTGACACTATTTGCAAGTGGAACTCTACAATTTAAACATTGTTACACTGGCATATTTCACTCCGCAGAGGTCTACTCGTACACAAGGCGGACTCAATGTGAACTTGAAGCGGACATCTGCCAGATATGTTCGTGCAAAGATCAATTTTTATGACCGCCTACGCATATTCGGTGTCACACAATAAACTGCCCGGCGAGAAACTTTTTTTTAAAATCTAAGAGGCAAGCGATCTCTTCCGCCTTGTCTGTTGGCACCATGAATGAAATTTGTTACGGGAGAATTTTAGGCAATCTGTACGCTCGAGTATGAAGTCTCAACCATCCACGGACAGTACCCACGGAGTCCACGCGGTTCATAGAGTACGCAATGTATGCCTGAGTATGTGGGGGTCTTTATAAGTCACCCTGTGTTCCTCCCTCTTTTGGAAATATGTGTTGACTACAGCAATTTCCATCCTCTTGGCAAAATCCACCACCATCTGTCCTTCCTGGGTTCTTTCCTTGACATCAAACCTGCCCATCTCCTCTGTTTCCTTCACCATTCAGATCTGCTCCGATCACCACTCTCTCCTCCCTGGGAATACTTTCTGTTGCTTCATCGAGATCCTTCCATAATTTCTCTTTGTCTTTTGCATCACATTCAACCTATGGAACATAATGACTGACAACATTGAACATCAGACATTCTACTACCTTCAGACACATCACCCTATCTGACACTCTTTTCACCTCAACTACATTCCTTGCTAACTCCTCCTTCAGAACCACCCCTACTCCCCTAAAACTCCTGCTTCTTTCAGCTGAGCTCTACAATGAAACCCAAGATGTGACAAAGGCAATATTTAGTGAATTAGTGTTTCAGGACATCTTCTGGACAGGATCGGTTTCACTGTAGACCTCAGCTGAAAGAAGCAGGATTTTACAATTGCATATACGTGACTGTTTAGTTTTAAGGAAGGATCTATTTCACTGTAACACAAAGAAATGCAAAATTATTCTTCTGTGATTAACATGATGTTAATCTTCTGCACAGTGAGCTGTATGAGCCATTGGCCATTTTTTATCACCCCTGAAGCTTTCATAATTCAGAGGGTTAATGTAGAAAGGTGCAAGAAAATTTTGACTTAATCTTTTAAAGGTGTTCAATGAAAACAAGCCGCTTGAGCCAAATAGTTCTCGAAATAGTGATTGTAAAAAAGGCTCCAAAGTCAGAGATTTATATTGTTCGTTTGTGATTTGACACTTTTAATTGTTGTTAAGTTGTGTTTATGTAAGTGCTGATTTGTGGTTTTGATTGGCTTCTGTGTGAGAAACATCACAGGAAAGAAGTTAAGGTGACATTCCGATGTTGGACCGCAGGTGAGCTCATCCGTATAGTTCATGTGTGCGTAAATGAGAAGTGCATACTTGCCAACATTTGGGAATGTCAATGTGGGACAACATAGCGTGGAACCCCCCAACCATACACACACACACATTCACATTTTAAGTATTACATTATCTGTGTTTAAGTCTGTCTGCCCAAATATATACAGTTGTATATAAAAGGTTTGCCAGACACAGCTTATCTATTCATCAGCTGATCATGTCTTTAAAACATCATGCAAAAAATCCACTCCCGGAAATGCACACAAACATCATAGAATCAACATGATTTTCCTTTCCTTTCTTTCATGCCTACATCTTTATCTTTCTGCCTCTTCAGTTTCCTGCCTCTCCAACTTTAGCTCTCTGTCATCAGATGACAACACGACTAACACGAAAACAATCGAGGGCACGCGCGGGAGCACCACTGTGGACACAGAGTGGAGCGCAGTGTTGCCGGATGTACGATAATTATCATATTTGTACAATAATTTTGTCCTCTGTACAATGTACAATCAATAATCCCAAAAGAGGCCAAATATACGATAATTTGACCATTCCGTGAATGTGTGGTTTTAATCGGTTGTAATCAGCCTGTCGCAACTGCCAAAAATCAACAAGGAGCCTCCCTTCACCTCCCAATTACAGCAAAACAAAGCTGCAGCTACGAGAGACACTGATGAGAAATATTTAATCAGATTAAACAGAGAAGATGAACTGAACCACTGAAGTAAAGCCTGTCAGGGTTTTTTTTTGTGAACCATGAAGGCATCTGTTTCCAGAAACAGATGCACGATTTGCTGGAATTTTCAGCCAATCGTGCTTTTATAAATGTGAGCTACGAGTGATATGTATGCGTTTGCCTCAGAACAACGGCCATGATTGGCTGAATAGTCTGCTGCGCCCGCCCCATGAGTAAGGAAAAAAGAAAGAAAGAAAGAAAGAAGCAGAGCCAGTCTGGAAGAGGAAGCGCTGAGTACCTGCCAGACACTATTCAACACTAGAGTGACTTTAGCGCATCAATAGACTTGTTATTTTGGTTATGATGGGTGTACGATAATTTCCTTCAAAATACAATAATTTTATGTTTCTGGTACGATAATCCTACATTTCTGACCTGGCAACACTGGTGGAGTGGGTCTCCTCTCTGCTGTGAGATTGACAGCTGTCAGTGCTTGGGGAAGTGGGCGGGGCTTACAGTACGCTGCAGAATGAGTGCTTTCTCACATTTAGCCGCCAAAGTCATCAGATTTGTTGCTTGTCGCTTTAAAAAATGCTAGAGGGATCTGAAAACTCGCTAGATATAGCGTTAAAGTGACAAAAAGGCCGTGTGCGTGTGTGTTTTTTTGCGTGAGAAATACAAAGTGTGGCGTGTGAGGGCCAAATGCGGGACCTTTGGCTGTCCCGCACAGGGTGATGCAGGACAAGGGACAGGGGGGGCTAAATGCGGGACTGTCCCGCCCAATGCGGGACGGTTGGCAATTATGGAAGTGAGTAATTTAGTTCTATTAGCCATGAGAAAGTTGCGTGTTATTATCACTGTTTATTGCATGCGTCGGGTTTGTAAATATTGCAAAGTTTATTTTCTTTACTGATGGCATCTGTTCCAGTCTGTAGCACGCCAGTTGATTAGCCACTTAGCTTACTGGCGTCCACTGCTCAGTTAAATGAAGCAGATTCCAGTTGTTTTATGCTCTTTTGTTTGGTGCTTAGTTTGGGGCATTAGAAAGAATATAACTGCTGCACGGTGAAGCAGCAAGAGTTGTTTAGTTTACTTTTAATGCAATCTTTGTCCCTACTTCGGCACTGGAAGTGTCCCATTGCAGATTTTCAGAATAAGAGTTTATGACCGGAAGTGTACCGTTTATATTGTTGGTAACTTAATAAAAGAGAATAAGATTATGATTATGATGACTGTCTATGATTGTCAATCTTGTTTATTTGTTTAAGACACAACTGGTTTTGAAGTTTCAGTTTATTCAGAGGTTCATTCATTCTTTCTTTTTTGTATTTGTTATTATTCCTTATAGGAAACCACACCTACCCTTACAATGCTTCCTGAAGGAAGATCAGCCTCACTGTCCTTTCTACACCCATACTCTGAACCGCTTTAAGAGGTGCTCTGGCAGGCATTACTGTATGGCTTCAGCAACACTTCAGTGGTTGAGTGTCCGCCCTGAAACTGGGAGGTCGTGCCACCCTGCTTGACACTCAGCATTAAGAGTTGGAATTGGGGGGGTTAGATCACCCAATCACCAAATGATTCCTGAGCGCGGCCCCGCTGCTGCTCACCGCTCCCTCAGGGGATGGGTCAAATGCGGAGAACAAATTTCGCACACTCAGGTGTGTGACAATCAGTGGTACTTTAACCACCCTGAAACCAGTGTTTTGACCAAGAATAGTGTTTCCTCCCCTTCAGTGATTACTGAATCTAGTTACTCCACCATATTAAAGAACTACACCCTACAAGAATGATCACAAAATACAATGGCTCTGATTAATATAATTACCTCCGCCAAGGAGGTTATGTTTTTGATAGTGTTTGTTTGTCTGTTAACAAAATTATTAAAAACTAATGAACAGAATTAGATGAAATTTTCAGGAAATGTTGGGTTGTCACAAGAAACAACAGATACATTTTGGTATTTGTTTGATGATGTTATGACCTTAGCAGAGGTTCGCGCTCTCCGAGGGCTTCAATTTAACGGTGGAATGAGAAACAGAACCAGTGTTTCTGTTTGTCTTCTACTTTACTGGAATTGCTTATAAGGAAATGGAAAAAAATGCAATACCAGTTACAATACAGAGGGTAAAAAAAATCACAGTAGTTAAAAAACATGTTGTATATGTGGCTAAGCTTGTGGGTTAGTCCCTTTCGCCAGATTCAGTTCCTGTTTCAGTAATTCAGTAAGTATATAAGAGGCCATGTGTTCCTCTTCCTGATTCACTCTGTTGTTGACTGTCAGACTGAC
>NC_051433.1:26093667-26102333 GCF_001649575.2 Kryptolebias marmoratus
TAAGCAGCTTTTTTTACAAGCTTCCTCTGCAAGATCTCTAAACATATACAAATACTGTACTGAAGTATCACCACACAAAATTATGAAGAACATTTCAGATGTTGGGATTTTTGAACTGTGACTTTTTTACCTTTAGGTCAATAAGCTTTTGATTGCAGTGCTTCGTTTTGTAAAGGATTTATTTACAGATGATTGTGTAATTTACAGGTGAGTTGTTCCTGTATGTTAAAAAGCAGGAAGGTGTGATTAATTTCTTCCCCAACATTTTTCACAGAGCTGTAAAAGTGTCAAACGTGCAAAAGGAGAAGCGCTGCCTGCTTTATACCCATCATAGTCACAGAAATCTGAAAACACCCTGCTGATGATATTTCCCTACTTTTCCCAGAAGTCAAGATGATTCTAACTTGGTGCCTGGTTCTACTGGCTTTGACTTCTACAACCCTGAGCTCCAATCCAGGAGTGAAGGTCAGGCTAACAAACAAAGGCCTTGAATATGGTAAGACTTAAAGCTGAAATATCTACTGCAGAAATTATGATTGTAGTGAAAGTGGACATCTGGGAGGAATTTTTCAGTAATTATTTAGCTCTGGATGTACTTACTATCAAACTGGGTGAATATGGATTTGGTGCACCAAGCTGAATGAAAGATAAAAATGCCTTGGATTGCTGTTGCAGCTTTCATTCAAAATTTCTTTTAAGAAAGCTTTCTTAAAAAAAATTAAATTTTGTTAGTAAATTCTTTGCCTGGGATGCTCACAATGGTGCACGGCTGAGTTAATCAAAATGGCTACAAAAAGGATATAAAAAAGTTAAGCAGAGAAAAACACAAGAAGAATCATAAATTAATCAGCCCATGCCTCCATATTGCTCACATAAGCAACACATTCCTATGATTAAGAAAATGAAGTAACGCAGACAGCATTTCTGCAAACAAGCAAGCAAAATTTGAAAAAGCCATAAAATTATGTCACTGACTTGGCCAAAAAGTAAAAGAGAAATATTTAGTGACTCAGTAACATGAGGTTTAACATAAATAATGTTTGTTTTCTTAAGAGATAAACAAAGATTTAAAATGAGTACATTAATTTATCTTTGTTAAGTATAAGGAAAAGTGTGATTCTACTGATCAACAAAAGAGAAAGGAATGCATTTCTTTCCATAATTGCTGTCTGAGGTTCTTACATAAAGTGACTGACAGTATAGTAAAATTTATATAAATTTATGGTCTCAGATTGATCCTGGATTGTTGCTGGAACAGAAAATAAGGTCCTAACACTGCTATAAGGCCAGACATTTGTTTTCATGGCCTTAGCTGCGGAGAAATAAACAGTTGAATAAAGCTATAGGATCAGAAGTCTGAAACAAGGAGTTGCATTATTCCAAGGTTATTAGAAGGAAGGCTTGTTGGGTTTGGTAGCTGTAAAATTTATGCTGATCCTCAAGTTCCATTAGAATTAGAGGAAAAAGCCAAATACATTCATCAGAGGTCTCATTACACTCAATCCAGTGTTTCAGCATCTTCATCAGCTCTGCCTCCTCTTTTTTCAGGCAGACAACTGGGCATCGCTTCCATTCAGCAGAAACTCAAAACTGTCGAAATCCCAGATTTCTCTGGGAAAGCGAGGGTGGTCATTGGCGAAGTGAAGTACAGTTTGTCAAAGTAAGCCACCAGTTTATTCAACACCACTTTGAATTCAGTCAAAGACTGGGAGATCTAACTGTCCAAACAACCGTATTCCTTCCAGTATGCGGATAGTAAATGTGGGGTTACCGAGGTCTGCAATAGATCTGGTGCCAGGGACAGGAGTCAAGCTGACTATTGGTGATGCCTTCATCAGCATGAAGGGAAACTGGAGGGTCAAGTACTTGTTGGTGTGAGTAAAGATCTGTTTTAAAAGATTGCAATTACTTCCTACGTTCAGCATTTACTTTTATCTCTCTCTTAACAGAAGGGACAGTGGATCCTTTGATTTGAATGTCAATGGACTTACAATCACTACAAGTATTGCTGTCAAAAGTGATGAGACGGGCCGGCCTGCAGTCAGTATTGTCAGCTGTGCGGCCAGTGTTGGCAGTGTCAAAGTCAAATTCCATGGTGGAGCCAGGTAAGGGAAAAAAACTAAACATAAAGGAATGTGGCCTCAAACTTTTCACTTGCCATTCTAAACAAGCTGTTATCTCTGTGGCTGCTGTCTGTTTCAGCTGGTTGTACAATCTATTCAGCAAGTACGTAGATAAGGCTCTGCGTAATGCTCTACAGAAACAGGTAAGAGCTAACCACCCAGCATGCTGAGCACGCTTCCTCTTTGGAGTTGCAGCCACAGTTTCTTATGACTTATGACATTAGGAGGGGGGGGATATGATGGCAGATAGTTCTTTGAGGTTAAAAGCTTCAAAAGACATATCCTCCCCTCACTGTAAGCTCGACTGGATCAATTAATGTGCTTGTGGATGGAAACCATGGTAGCAAAAGCAGTGACTGATGAGAGCAAATGGGAAGACAGACAGAATATAAGTATAGTTGTAATACACATCATCAAACAGACTTCATGAAAAATGTAAAGAATGAAGATGCCAGTTACTAATAGTTAGATGTGCTACATTTAAATTATGCACATATGTTTGAACTTATTGTAAATGTTCTGTAATCACCTCCAAATTTTCAGTAAGGTTGGGCTTGAAGCTTTAGTAGGGCTGTGAAGCTTCATGTTAGCCTGATTTGTTCAATCAAAATCCAGTTCTGATGTGTTTGGGATCATTGTTCTGTTGGAACACCCAACCATGTTCAGGTTTCAATCATCTAGCTGTTGATTTGAGCTGAAAAATTTGGAGGTAGACCTTCATTATTCCAGCAACTTTGTGCAATGTGAAAATCCATTTCAACACAGCCACACAACATGATGCTACATTGCTTGACAGTTGGTACAGTGTTCTTAAATTTGAAAGCCTCATCTTGAGTCCTCCAAACATTTGTTTTGTCACTGTGGCCAAACAGCTCAAACTTTGCTTGACCATAAAACTCCAGAAGGCATTTGGCTTGTCGATGTGGAAAGCTTCAAATCTCAGTTGAGCTTGAATGTGTTGCTTTTAGGGCAGGGGCTTCTTTAACAGTCTATGGTGATGTGAAACATGCTGCACTGAGAAGAGGGACACTGCCAGCAGTTTCCAGTTCATAGCAGGCTTCAGCCTTGGCAGCTCCTAGGTTTTTCCTGAACATCCTAACCAATTTCCTTTTATCTCAGGGTGTCAGATGAGTATTGGGAAATCAAACAAGTGCTGTCAAGCAAATCCTTTTTATGCTGGCAAAGAGAAACTACAAGCTGCAGTCAGTCATGATCACTAAAACAAAGTTAAAATATATTCTATAACCTTCAGTAGCACCTATTTAAAGATTTAGACTGATGTATGTATATGTATGTATAAATCTGACCCTGTGTAGGTTGGCAAAAATCTACAGTCAATTTAAACTTGTTCACCAAATTCTTGTTCTTAAAATTCATTGAAGTGTTGAGTTGTAAAATCATCCCACCGTAGAAGAACGGCTCAGTCACTTATTAAAAGCCCTAGTTTAATCAATTCTATGAGTTATAAAATGAAGTAATTCCTTGATGGACACAAACCTCTGACCACTACTCTATACTGTTTGTGTGTTCTCTATACTTCATGGCCATGATAAACCTTTCTTTTTTATCAAAAAGATGGGTTTTTTAGGTTCAAGTATATGCATCCCCTTGTTTTTCTGTTTTACATGCTTACCAAATGTTAGCAAAGAGCACATCAGATTTGCAGCAGTAGCCTCCATGTGACTCTCATGTGACTTTCTGTGATCACATCATGATAATTGAGTTTAGCCTTGTTCTGTGAGGAGAAAAACTGAGCAATCAGTTCATTCAGAATGAGACTTGCATACAGTAGGTGTAAACAATCAAGAAACACAAAAGTAACGTAACTTAGAGTTTTTGCAAAACTTGAAGCTGTGAGGACATTACTTGGCACAAGTTGACTAAGATAAGAGGGGCACTTTCAGCCGAGATTAGGCAATACTGCAATCAATCAACTCTGACAAATGTTCAGTTCACTGTAGAAAACATTAATAGGTGTATATCAGCTAATTTCAGAGATAAGGATTTAAACACACACTTTAAGGGCTAACTGATCACGCAAGATCTGATTTAAAAACTGTCATCAACTATTGGAGTCAAAGCTAGCTGTTAGCAACTTTAAATAATTTATCGATTTTGAACTAAATTTTGGTGTGATAGCAGCTGAGTATCATCCCCCAGTACATATTCCGAATGCTACACATTGCGCCATATTTTTGCTTATCCTGAAAATTTAAAAACAAAGCAGGATGTTTCACTTCCCATGCGGGGAGCTTTTTTAATTTGAAACTGTAGAGTGTGCAGTTGCAAGGTTTAAACTGCATGAGATGCTGTTTTTAAGCAACTAAACTCGCATGTAGATTAATCTCACTTCCTCTCTCCTGAGGGTCATTACAGTCTTTGTTAGCTTGGCTCACAACAGAGAGGTTTTGGTCACATGAATGAAGATGTGAATTAAAGTAAAAATGATGGGGTATGATACCCTGGTACTTTGAAATGCTTTTAAACAGTTTATGAAAACCTTTAAGTTTGTTGTTTCATTTTGTTTAGAAATTTTTGTGTAACAGCAGGTTTTTGTCATAAAGTTTGGAAATCATGTTTTTCTTTTTACTGATGCAGATCTGTCCTCTGGTGAACAAAGCAGTTGAAGATTTAAACACTGAGCTGAAGACACTCAATGGTAAAGCATCTCATTACACAAATTCTCATGATGTTTAACTAATACTGAACATAAGAGTGAATCTCTGCATTCTTGCAGTGTTGGCCAAGGTGGACAAGTATGCAGAGATTGAATATTCAATGGTGTCGTCTCCAGAGGTTTCAAAGTCTTCCATAGACCTGAGCTTAAAGGTGAAGAAATGTAAATTATTACACATTTTAAAAGGACCTATGGATAAACTTCTCTTTGTTTGTGTATAGGGTGAATTCTACAATATTGGGAAGCATCAGGAGCCGCCGTTCTCCCCCACAGCCATTTCCCTACCACCCCAGACTGACAAAATGCTGTACATTGCCCTTTCTGCCTTCACCCCCAACTCTGCAGGCTTCGTCTACAACAAAGCCGGAGTGCTCAGCCTGTACATCACAGATGACATGGTGTGCTGCCTCTTCCTGACTGTCTGGAGCACTCAGATTTAATAAATCACACTAATATACAACATCTTTTGTTCTGTCATGTCAGGTCCCCAAGGCCTCTCCATTCAGACTGAACACGAAAACATTTGGAGTCTTCATTCCACAGGTGAGAAGAATCCCACACATTTATTGGGAAGCATAAAACATTGGCAGCTTTATCAGTTATGCGTCTGTGCTTTTAGATTGCTAAGCAGTTCCCTGGTCTGATGATGAAGCTGCTGCTGAAGACTGAGGAAAGTCCAAAGGTTTCCTTTGAACCTAAAAACGCAACACTTCAGACAAGCGCCACAATGACAGCCTACGCTATCCAACCCAACGGCACCCTTTCCCCTTTGTTTGTTCTGAACGTGGTAAGTCAGTGCTGAGGAGATGAAAAGTAATTTTGTTTCTTAGAAAAACAAGTCCTGAACTGTCCCAACATTGTCCTGGTAGGAGAGCAGCGTCACCGCACACTTGTTTCTCAGTGGAATGAACATTGCTGGAAGCCTCAGCCTCAACAAGTGAGCTACTAACAAACATCACCAAAAAAATGCTGCTTAGATTTCTTTGTATGGATTATTCATCCAACTCTAATTTTTCCTTATCTGCACAGAATGAAATTGACCCTGGGCACAAGTTACGTGGGACAGTTTCAGGTAAGGGCAACAATTGAATATGAGTCACTGTGAGGATCCTCAACTCCACCTCAAACTAACCATAACTCTCAACTACAGGTCGGGACCCTTGACACCATATTCCAAATGGTCCTCAAGATGGTAGTGATCCCTATAGTGAATGGTGAGTTATTGGTTTTTATTTTTTAACTCTACTTTTCCAAACCCAAGAGACATTTGATTTTATTCATTAAAATAGCCTCTTTTCCCTCATCAAAAGCAAAGAGGTAAAAACTAATTGTGAGAGGCACAGTTCATACAATTGAGAAAAGTGGAAGTGTCCTCCCTAAAATTACCTGACATTATCTTATTCCTGACCCAGAATGATTTGGTTCGGATATATATGCGTAGTCCGGCTGAAACAACACAAAACAGATGAATTTGGATATTTAAACAGACATATGGGAACTGGCTGTGCTGTCCACTTGGAATATCATTACAGTTCCGTTCAGATCAGATCTTTATTGTTCTTTGGGGGGAAAACAGGTTTACAGAAGGTTAAACATAAGAACATAGGACATTTAGAACACAAGAAATATGGTTGTACTGGAATAATGATAAGAGGAACTAAAAAAATTCAGAAGAAATTTTGAAGGGTGTCAATGCAGCGACTAGCCAAAATTTCAAAGTTAACGCTTTAATAATCTAAGCTCAGAGGAAAGGCCAACACCTTTGATGTATGAACTATAAAAATGTAAAGAGAACCAAAATTTAAAGAAATGTTGGATTACTGCCAGTGGCTCCTTAGAGTCACCACGGTGAGTTAATGAGAGGCAGACAGAACCCCAGACTGAAAATAAGCCTCAAACAAACAGTCGCTACACAATAACTACAAGTCAGGTCTTATAACTGTGAGTGCCAGAAGACTTTGACGGTCACACATGAAGTTTTATGTTTCTACAGTGTTTCATGTATGACAAGTTAAAAAACAATTCCAGTTTTGAAGCAAATTTTTTGAGCTAAAAGCTTGGATGTGAACTCTCTGCATTCTTTGGGGGATTTGAGAGAAAACTGTAAGCACAACATCAGGGAGAGAGTAACAAAAAGTTGTGAGAGTAAAGAAGAGATTGTTAGTCTGTGACATCAACTGGCAGTTGAACATACCGTGGAAAAATCTGTAAAAATCAATAATTTATGAAAAAAAACTAGAAAATAACAAAATAGCATTTCCTGACAAAGACAGCTGCTGAACGCCAATGATCCTACTGGCAGTTTACCAAACAGGACAGAGACTTTTTGTTGTGAATCGAGAGGTTAAAAAGAGACAAGGCAATCGACTCAATGAATGATCTGTAAAACAGAACCATTAGGATTTAGTTCACATTAAAAGCTCTGAGTCTTCACTAAAATACTGCCTCTTCAGGCTTTTATTGCAGGATGCAGTTGTGATCAGGTTGTTACTGCCATATCATCACATGGGAGGAAACTGGCTGCTTGTTTTTTAAGCTTACAGTATCATATGCTAAACCTTTAAGCGCACACTAGCAGGAAAATTAATGATACTTATCGCTAATGCTTTAATATTAAAAGAGCACGAAGAAGCTGAATTTCAGTCCACTTTACTTAGAGTTTCAATCAGTAAAGTACAATAAATGTTCTGGGCACCATTTTCCTTCAAGTGTGCTGTAAAAGTTGGATAAACACACAAATGTAGCTCAGAGTGGTGTGACTAAAGATCCACCACTCAGGACATAAAGACATTTTTGTTGCTGTTACTGTTAGTAAGGATGGTTATTCTCAAAGAAGCATTTAGGATGAAACATTAACAAATTATTTTTAGGCTTTAATCGGCTTTAGAACCTAAAAAAGAGAGGCTATACAAAACTATGTGCACATCTAGAGATATGACTCGATTGAGCAAAGTCTTTTATTTCCTTTTAAGGGCAACTACTGCTAAACAGTTGCTATCAGAAAACATGATGTATATATAATTTAAAGCTTTTAAATGCTTTAAACTCTGCCCAAAAATAGCAAGTTTTCTAAATTCTTACAAAATCTACAACCACGTTTTTGCAAAAGACATGCTAAATAAGTCTGATGGGTTTTGCAAAAAGATCTTGTGGACTAAAAAGGATAAACTTTAACTTTTGCTTGTGAAAAGAACTTTGCCAATGGTAAATCAAAGCAGTGGGTGGATCATGCTTTCTGCTAGTGTTGTAGCCAGTAGCATGGGGAGCATGGCAACAACAGGAAGCGAGCATCACTCTGTGAAAAAGGTGAAGATGAAAAGAGGAAGGTTTTTAGAACACAAAAACAAGCAAAAACTGTTTCCACTGTGATGTTGCCGTGGCCCTTACCCCTCTTCTAACCTAAACATGATTAAAGATCTGTGTGCAGACCTTTGAAGAGCAGTGCATGCAAGACAGCCGAAGAATCTCAAAGAACCAGAAGACTTTTACAGAAAACAAAATTACCCTTATGGCCCGTAACAACTGTTTGCTAATTACAGTAGCTGTAGTGTTTTCCACGAGTTTTACCACCAGTTAGGGTAAATGGAAAATAAGACTTAAAGCAACATCTGCTCTGATTACACTATATAAGCCAAAAGTATTCACTCAGCCATCTGAATGATTAAATTCAGGTGTTCCAATCTCTTCCATGGACACAGATGTATAAAATCAAGCACCTAGGCATGCAGACTGCTTCTAAAAACATTTGTGAAAGAATAGGTCGCTATATACAGGTGCTGGTCATAAAATTAGAATATCATGAAAAAGTAGATTGATTTCAGTAATTCCATTTAAAAAGTGAAACTTGTATATTATATTCATACATT
>NC_051433.1:26103678-26120624 GCF_001649575.2 Kryptolebias marmoratus
AATCATCAAAATTAAATGAAATAAACATTTGAAATATGAGTTTGTATGTAATGTATGAATATAATATACAAGTTTCACTTTTTAAATGGAATTACTGAAATCAATCTACTTTTTCATGATATTCTAATTTTATGACCAGCACCTGTATATGTGGTTTTGGTTAGGCATTACTTTGGTAACATCTGTCCAAAGGAGGCTTTTGTCCAGAAGTCTTGTGGGTCATTCAGATGAAATCAGGAAATCAGGTCTGAATGGCAGCTAGCATTTTATAACACACGAACGGATGTTTTAAAAGTCTTTAATCTGTACTCAGTACATCTGTGCAACTTGTTTTCATGACTTACAGTCAACTTGTGTCTATAGCTGTATACTTTTGTAATTGTTTGACCTAAATTGATCAATTTCCTTTCACAGTTCAACTTGCTAAGGGGTACCCACTTCCTGCCTTAGGAAAGATACAGCTTGTGAACCCCCAACTTCAAATCCTGAAGGTAAGAGATGTGATAGTTTTTGCTAAACTGTCAAAAATGTTTGTAAGAGCTGATGTGAAAATATCCCATTTCTGATAATCCTTTTTTTTCCTTTCAGGACTACATGCTGATCGGTACAGATGTTCAGCTCACAGGTTGAACTGTGCAACTCCTGGAGAAAGCCACGCTAAAGGCACGATTACAGGACGAAAAACTACCCGTGTTCAGCTATTTCAATGAAAAGATTTAGGAACTTGATTTTCATAATCTGAGATGTTATTAGTTGTTGTTTTATATATTTTTGATTTTCTGTAAATGGTACCAGTTTTTTAATATGCACTGTAAATTGTGGATGAAGACAGTGTTATTGTTGTCCTTTAATGACAGGAGACATTTTGCAGCATGAGGCTTTACTACGCTCACCTTTTTAGAAACAGCCCACTGCTTCTAAAGCACATCACAGCACTTTTAGCTGCTGACTTGAGCTAAATATTTTCCAGGTTTTTGACTGCGTGGACTGATTCTGTAAATGTGCTGATCTGCTACCTTTTGCCTGTGGCCTGAAGAATCCTATTAAAATGCTAAAACATCAATCAAACATCTCTGTTTCACACAAATAATCAGTCACAGTCAATTCTTATGAACAAATTCTTTTATATAAGGATGCTAGCAGTAACATGCATATACTTGGTGGTAACAGTATAAAAATGTTTGACTGAACTTTTCAGAGCTAATTACAGCAAAAGATTTTCATAAACATAATTTCTTTGACAATGGTTATTTTTTGTTTTAAAATCCACTCAAGAAAATAAATACCAGTGCACTTTTTCCTCTCTATCATGTGGTGTCACTTGTGTCCATCCTCGCTGAGTTTCCTGAAGCCTCTTCCACCAGGCTGGTCAGCATGTGGCGTCTCTGTGTGTCGCTGCTCCTATCAGGGAGCTCTGGCTGAGAGCTCGGCCTCTCAGGGTCTGAGAGTTGGCTGATAATATCTGCACCAGAAACACGGGACATCAGAGACTGAGCGGCTGAATGCAGCAGAGAAAAACAATGGAACCAAGACTAATAAAACTTGTATGGTTTACTAGAGTAATATTAGCACTGGCTGTTAGATGGTATTGTTTTTAAATTATTAGAAAATTGTCCTTTTTATAGTAAGTTCATTATCAACCGCTGCCAAAGGTGAAGCACAGATAATGTTTATGTCATTGTCTGTGCAGGTGTTTGTCTATAATGTTAGCAAAATATTTCACGAACCACTAAGGAGATTTTAAATAATCTTTCAGAAAGTAATTATCGGATATACATCAAAAACTGATTACAACCCAATTCAAAATGGCTGCCATAGCTAATCAACCTTAGCAAGCACAAAAATAGCTATACATCTGGCAAGATTTTACAATTTGCAGAGATTGCACACAACATCACTTACAAGATTTGTCCAAAACAGTTATAACTTTGTCCTGTATCGATATAAAATAATCTTAGTTTAAAACTCTGACATGAATGCTGGTGGGTGATATGCATTTATTCAGGAAATGCTAGACCTTTACTTTATTTATCACTTTTGCTAGATAGAAATTGCAAAGTGTGTTACATTGTAACACAAAACACTATACATAAAAAAGATAGTAGGAAGACATTTTCAAAAACAAATCAGCATAAAAATCTTAACTAAAATCTTAACTCTGAATAAAAAACAGCTTCAGACGCTTTTAAAGGAATTCCCACAGTCAATACAATATAAAAAACTTATACTTATACTTATATAACTTATACTTGACTTATACAGCCACAAACCTGATTAATGGACCCATACTGTCAGGGGCACTGATCAGACATCAGAGGTTTTTTGAAGATAGGTTTTCTTTAAACTAATTCTTAAAGTCTGACAGGCATTCCAGTAAATCTGACCATTCAAAAATATCTATATGGTAAAATATATTAAATTTATTAATAATTTGATGAAGAGATCCGAATATATAGATTTTGTAGTTTATACTGTAGTGCATCATGGAAATATAACTATTTCACATAAAGTTTTGGTGAACAGCGCATCAATCTGGACAAACAGTGAGATTTTTACCACTTCTAATCAGCCTGAGTGTTCAGTTGGTGATGAAACCTAAACTGAGAGTTTACTGATTAGAAATATGGGAAGTAGAGCAAAGTGTGTGTGTGTGTCTGAAACAGCTACTGCTGAGTGTTAACAGAGGAGCTCCACCTGGTGTCAAAAGCTGTTCAAGGTAAACATATTGCAGCAAGCTGAGACATGTGGGGGATAGAGGGGTCACTTTAACCACAGACTGTTTCATGCAGCTGTGTGGAAACCATCAACACACACTCATCGGCCTCTTTATTAGGTCTTATGTCTTATGTTGAGAAATGACAGAGCTGTAGTCGTTTTAGTCAAACCTTGAAAATAATGTAATGTGCGATCTCAGGCAATATTGCAAATTGTCACGCTCAGAGTGTGTGTGTTGTGAATGACTCGGATACTACCACATTAATATTTAAGTCTAAACTGAGTGAATTATAGCCCTTTTCTGTACTTTCTAAGGTAAAGTAGCTTTGTCAGCCATCTTCAATTGGGTTGGCTTTCAAAGTTAATCAGTTGTAGATGGACACTCAATGTTTATTTCCTGAATGTTTCAATAAAATTTGTCCAGTGGTTCATGAAACACACACACACACACACACAGATACGGGCAAACACATCATTGTCTGCATTTTGGTTTTCCCAGCGGGCGATATTAGCATCGGCCATAAAAATCCAACTGTTTTTTAAAGACTTATTAAGGGTGCTTGTGATTAAAAATGTATCCACTGGGTGTAGGTCTGAATCTCACCCTACCTTGACCAGCACATAGTGTCCAGCACTGATTGGTGCAGAGCTGCATATGGTGCGCTGAACGTCGTCTTTAGAGAAAATCACTTTGATGTTGCCGTCTGTTCTCCCACACAGGTCCTCAGCAGATCTTTTACTTTCCTTAATAAAAATGGAAACCAGGAGTTGAACAGTGTTGCCTGGTAACAGGTCAAAGTAACCCGGGACTGGTACCGAACTGCTGGTTTTGCACACGATGAGCCATGCTATAAAATTACTATTTCAATTTCTTTACTTCTAAAGGAAATAATGAAGTTTATATCTCCATCACCCTCAATTCAGTGCGGCTGAACAGAGTGCAGAGTACCTCATGTCCATCTGTAGTCATGACCTATGATGAATGTGAACAGAAAACAGAAACTGGGACATTTGATCCCGTTTGTCTTTAAAAAAAAACTTGGTTTAAAACAACAGAGGAGTGTCCCCCTCCATATGGGAAACATTCACACATACAGAGCATCTACACTTACAATATTTACCCCCTTTTAACCTTATCTTGTTCATACAAAGTGCTCTTCAATGGTTTCATTTCCACAAACACTCATCCGGTGTTAGTAGCTATAAAACGGTTCTCTGCATATGCCAGGGGTTCTCACACTATATTTAGAAAGGTCCAAATTTGATTTTTAGATAAGGTCAAAGGTCCAAAATAACTAGCAATGAGCAAATCCTTTTTTAATAAATTTCAAATAAAAAGAAGTTCATCATTAGGATCCCCAACAAACTAAACCTGACAGACTTAAGGAAAATCAGAGGAGGCTAAAACTCAGAAAAGATCTAACTCAGCATTAAACATTTCAGCTTTTAGACTCTAATCGTGACTTTTACTTCCATATCTTCTTTAAAACATCTACTTTTTTAAATCAGTTGAACAAAATGTACACTTAGGTGATTTATTGTAATCTATACCAACAATAAAGATGGGAAAGCAGAACATTAAAACAGAGAAAGTATGTGGAAAATATTCTTGTGGACAGAACAACAAGCCTTGATTTTCAAACCCCGGCCTCACAGGTTGAAGGTCCCACAAACTCAGAATTCAGTGAGACCGCAGCTGAAAATTTCCCTATTTCCTGCGCAATTTTGAATCGCAAACTAGTCTCCAACAGTCGAAGCCCAGTGAAATATTACTTTCATGGACACCGGCTGGCTCCAAGTTTACCCATAATGCACAGCACCATGTTCAGCAAAGAACAAGCCCAGCACATCACCACAAACACCATACAAACTGTCAAACACTGGGTTGAGTTCAAAGGTTAATCGGTTGTAGATGTACAGCCAATAATTACTTTCCGAGACTTTCACTCAAGTCCAGAACTCACCTGCAAACCAAATTATTCTTGAGTTCAAAGTGAGGCAGTATGCCGACAGCTGAAGCTTTGACCAAACTGAGCAACAGAACAATTATCCCAAAGACAGCAGCTAATCTACAACAGAACGGCTCAAAGAGCAAAGAATCAAGGTGCTGCAACGGTCTAATCAAAGTCCAAACCTCAACCTGATTGAAAAGCTGGAGTGAACCTTAAGAGAGTTGAGCAGAAACAAATGTCTGCACAACTCAATGAGCTGAAGCAATGCTGGAAAGAAGAGTGGGCCAAAATTTCTCCACAACAATGTGACAGTCTGATAAAGTCCTACAGAAAACTATTACTGAGCACTGATGCTGCTAAAGGAGGTTGTTCAAGCTGCTGGATCAGGGCTACACTTGGGTTTTTTTATATTTTGGGCTAAGTTTTCTTTAATAAATAATGGCCTGGTGGAATTTGTTGTGTGTTTTTGTAAATTTAATATTAGATTTGAGTAAGGGAACAGTTATGTTGCTAGTTTGACAACATTGTCATTGTCGTCCCAATGCAGTAGTGTACTTACTCCCTCTACCAGCACCAGCTGTGTACTGCCAATCAGAGCGGCGTTGATCCTGGCCGCTTCCTCTCTGAACACATTGATGCACTCCTCCAGTCTCCTCTGTTTCACAGCTGCTGGCACGTCGTCCTGTAGCCAGTGGAAGGCGTGGGTCTTCTAAATGTGGTCAACATAAAAAGCATGTCTTTAACAGCTCTGCAGCAAAAAAAAAAAAAAAAAAAACTGCTTGTTTTTTGTGTTATGACATTTAAGAGGACGTCACCTTTCGCATACTGTAGGCAAAAAGGAATCCCACGTTGTAGCCCACCTCTCTGATCAGTGAGAGAGTCTGCTGATGGTCGTCCTCCGTCTCGCAACAGAAGCCTGAGATGAAGTCACTGCTGAGGCTCACATCTGACACGTACACATGAACGCTTTTAAGTCAACTGTACAGAGGGGTTCAAAATTCACCTAAAAAGAAAAACAAAGTCCTCCCAGACTTGATCACAAATTGAACGTGACTGGAAGCTTGAGGTAAAATTCAGTTGTGAGAAAGTATTTGCACCCTTACAGACTTCGTGTTTTTGTCTTTTTGTCACACTTTTGAATTAAAAGGCAGAAATTTGGCAGTGGTGAAAGAGGAAGCTGCATCTGTCACAAAACATGTTTTTAAATGTAAAGTATTGAAAAAATTCTTGTTTCACTCCGCTGTACAGGTGTAAATACTATCAAACTTTGCTCCATATTCAACAAGTCATAACAAAATACAATTGAACAGCCAACCATCTCCTGCATTGACTTTGGAAAGTAAAAATACTTAAACTCTACTTTTAAAATTATACTGGCACCTTCTTAAAATACCAAAACAGCAACCGGCCCTGCCATGTTGGATGCCGCGGTTATGACGCAAAGGCGCAAGTCGATAACGTAACCTGTACTGTCCCAATTCTCCAATTTTTGCATGCTTGTGACCTGTGCACACAAACCCTTCTGTACACTTTGACTGAGTACACGCCTCATAGAGGGGCGTAGGGTGTAGTGAGAGTATTGGGACCGGGCCATACTCTGCTACACTGACCTACTGTTTCCTCTTCTCTCACTTTCTCTGCCCGCACAGACAAAAACAATTGTCTTAATTACCTTTGGGTTCTATTACAGACTCAAGTAAGACTACACATACTTGTAATAATATGTCACAGAGAAAAAACAAGTAACTCAAACTTGTGTCAGTCAAGCAGAAGAGAAGTACAATGTTGCACACTTGTGATTTCTGATTAACAAGTGAAAAATGTCTGAAATTGTGTAGTTCTGGAAAATGTAATAAAAACTTGCCTAATGAAAATGTTCTGTAAAGGCAGATGACAGCATGAGTTATGATAACTTCAGCCAGCCAGTGTTTTTATTTTTCTTAGTGAATAAAAAAGTTTTTGTAAAAAAAAAAAAAAAAAGTATTTATTTATGAACTTTTCTGTGTGTTCCTCAGGTGGACAGCATACATACTGAGACTTTTTAATAGATGGCAATGTATTGCATGATGCAATAGTGTCTACTTTAGTGGTCTATGCACATAAAAACCCATACATATACAAGAAAATGGCTTTGAAAGAGCTGTCCACTGCAGTGACCACTATGCATGAAAGAGGATTTTACTTGCCTACCTGGGATGATTTGCCTGATGTTCCTTACAAGATCAAGGTAGGCTTCCCTGGTATAACTGAACAGTTAAGGAAAACACACAATGTCAGAACAAAAATTTGTATTTTAAAACATTTGTCAACGCATGTCGTTGGCACAAATCATTGTGAATAATAGTCTCTTACCCACGGCGCATGGCTTTGAGGACCTGGCTGCTTCCACTTTGGGCTGGAAGGTGGATCTGCTTACAAACGTTCCTTCGCTCTGCAATCAGATGCAAAACCTGGAAACAACAACACACCAACCGGGTCAGGACTCCTTAAATATAAACCAAGTGGCATCATTAGCACCACAGAGACTGGGATTTATTTGTAAATTACTTGTTTTTCAGTCTTACACAACCAAACAAACAGAGCATGAAGACGTTCACACATTTACAGTAACACCCACGCCCGCGTACTGCACCTCATCAGGGAAATCCTTTGGGTGAGGAGAAGTGAATCTGATCCTCATGTCAAGATCAACACGTGACACTCTGTCCAGCAGGTCGGAGAAGCGCAGACCCCCTTGTTTGGCCTGGTAGATGGTGTTAAAGCCACGGCTCAGCTTGGTCTGCTCTGAGCCGCAGAACTGTACTTCGGATGTGTCCCGATAGCTGTTCACATTCTGACCCAGCAATGTCACCTCCTTCACTCCCTGACACACACATACACACACGGCAGACAACATGCATGAATTCCTCTCTGAGAAATCAAAGGAATACTCCACCAATTTACTAAATCAAACCACAAAACACTGAGCAGCAGCTACAGGCCTGAGAGCAGAAACTGGAACTAGAGAAATAGTAATTTCTGTGAAAAAGCAGTGTGAACGCTGAGCGCTGATTGACTTTGCTGAAGAAGCTGAAACTGAGTTGTTAAAGCTCAAAGAGGCAGAGCACTCGCTAAAAAACCAAAAGTAGCAAAAAGCTGCAGGTATCAAAATGCTAGCTAAAAGCTAAATGTAGCAAAAGGTTAGCTAAAAGCAGTTAAAGAAAATAAAAAACAGAAGCAGATTTCAAAGAATTTTTGATGGAATTGAAGAGTGTATTTTTATGAGGAAAATCTTTGTTAATAAAGTGAAAAGTTTTGAAAAATACAAACATTACAAAAACCAAAAGTAAAAAAAATTCCAAGTACCCATCTCATGAATGAGCTGAATGCTTTGATATATGAATACAGAACAATGTATGAAGAAGTAGTTAGACTGCAAAAACATAGTTTAAAAAAATATATATAACGATGTGAATTTAAGTTAATGGAGCTGCACATTTTAAATAGCACTTTTACAGATCTATCTATTACTCTTGACAATAATATATGCAATCAGCACTATGGAAGGTTGTTTTTTTTCACTTGTGTTTTCGTAGAAAATCATAGTTATAGTATAATCTATTCAGATTTTGTAAGCCATAACACAAAAAATATTAAAACTGTGGTAACCAATGTCTTTTTTTATGATAGTGTGCCACTAAGAAGGGAAAAAAAAAAGTTGATGAAAGGATTTATTTTTTGGCATTTTTTTTTTGTTTTGATAATAAAGTTGAAATGATGAGGACAAAGACAAAACAGTGTTTCAAGACTGAGCCTGAAGACACAAACATTGTGTTCCTGAACTCGACAGTACTCCGTTTGTTCTGGGGTTTATTGTTGTAGCCGAGGGTTATGGGGACACTTTTTCTAAAACCAGTGTTTATTATTGCCACAGCGTCGTCACTCACAACAGCAGAACTTCCTTCAGTCCTTCACAATAAGAGCCTCAAACAGAAGCTCTCAAATCATCTGAGGCTTACTTTATCATCACTGTTCTCCTGGAAAACTCATACTGCTGCATCAATCGCTAGAAATTTTAATTTAATACAGGTTGTGTGCACCTTCAGATGCAAGTTACAGTCTGTGTGCTACAAGCGTTTTCTTATTACAATTAATTAATTATTCCAACCAATTTGGAAGAATAAAGTCACTATAAAAACATAAATCTTTGCAATAATTAATAATGGTTTGGTTTTTATACTCCTTTTAATCTCAAAAGAACTTTATTTACACCATTTTCATTTTATTTTTGAAATACTATTTCCACATTTTACCTCTAGTCCATTTAATTAAAAATTTAAAAATCAACCGTTACAAGATTACAGTTACAATTTATCTAAATAAAATAGTTTTGTGGGATTTTTTTAAGCTTTTCTACAATAAAAGAAACAGCTTAATGGTCATTATTTTGTATATTTCACCAGGAACTGCATGACTTTGTAGAGAAGATATTTTTAAGAATAAAATAATTTGTGATTTTGTATTTTGCCTTGTGCATTTCATATACACGTACTTTGCTTTTTTCTGTGAGACAAACACTTTAATATCAAACTTTTAAATGGAGCAGTGAGACAGTGCCTTGCTGGCCCAAGTGTTGGATGATGACGTACCTGGTCAGAGAGCATACGAACTTCCTCGAGGATGGAGCTGGCCGGTCGACTCCTCTCTCTGCCTCTGGTGAAGGGAACGATGCAATAACTGCACATGTTGTCACAGCCACGCATGATGGACCTGCCGGCACGCCACAGAAACTTGCACAGTTAGAAAGACGTGTGCAGGGTGATGAGCGCCCTGCGAAGTCGCAAAACCCTGCAAAGAACTTACACAAAGGCGCTGTGACCCTGCGGAGCACGGTGAACAGGCATGACGTCGGCGTAGGTCTCCTCTAGAGACAGCAGAACGTTGCTGGCTTGTTGGCCTCCGTCGGCTACGGTTAAAAGGCGAGGAAGGTCCCGGTAAGCATCTGGACCAGCAAGGACATCCACCAGCTTCTCCTTTTCTAAAAGCTTTGTCTTCAGCCTCTCTGCCATGCAGCCTGAAGAGACACATTCATTACTGTACTGTTATAATCCTAATGAGACACGCACGCGTCCGCATTATCTTACCCAAAACGCCAATTTTTATTGATGAGTTTGTTGCTAATCGTTTCTTCTTCATAGCTGTAAGTTGTTGCAATCTGTTCCAAATTGTTTGTTCGGCCTTTTCTCTGTTGAGAAACAATTTACAGGTAATTAAGTTGTACGACTGATAGGGGTGGACTGTGAAGTTCGTTGAATGAGCTGACCTTATGGAACAGGTTACCAGAAGGACAACATCTGCCTGCAAACACAAAACGACCCCAGGTTACCTTGTGGTGTTAGACTTTAAAACCTATGATTGAAACAAGCCAAGTTCAGCTGTACCTCACTTAAAGAAGCTGTGCGCTGATAGCCCTTCTTCTGAAGAATGGACCAGGCTATCTCTGTGTCGTTTACATTCATCTGACATCCATAGGTTTCAAAATACACTGCAACGAGGCAGGAACACACATAAGTATTTTTACATTTAACTTTGCAGCTAGCTCTGGGCAATGCACACCGACCTTTCCTGGAGTTCCCCATCTCCAAGTCTCCAGAAAGATACCCATGTTCTTCAATCTGTTCTCCAGCTACAGGCAGAGGCGCAGAAACTCCTTTAGCAAAATCTTTCAAACTTGGACCGCATGCTAGCCGGGTCTTGAAGCTGTCGGATACAGCTGTCCTCTTTTGACTTGAGCTGGTTGGGACGTTAAAAGTAAGTCTGGGAATACGGAGCCAGTGTTTGGGGACGCTTAAGGACTTCAGAGTTCTCATGCTAGCTTAGCTACTACGGCTCAGAGGTTTCCTGTAAAACTCCAGATATTCACACATTTACTTCAATTGTCCAGTTTTTAGTACTGTTTGAAACTGGGAACTCTAATAAAGCTCTTGTACGATAAAACATAAAATCCAATCAACACAAACGCAAGCAACGAAGAGTAAATGTCATTCGACGTCATGAGGTAGGGAGAGCCAAAGATGTTTGACATCAAGCGAAGTATCAGCCTGCAAAGATTCTAGCTGTTCCAGACCCATTTAACAATTCAAAAATAAAAAAATAAAATTGCAAAATTCAAGTTGGTTTAGATCATGAAGCAAAACGTTTGACTATAATTTACAACCACGCATAAACAACTTCTGGGGGAATTATTTTAGCGATGATTAAGGGCACACAACAGAGAGGCAGATATGGTTCTATCTCGTTGTGGTCTATAAAACAAAATTATTTTAAAACTTGTATTTGCGATTATGTCAAAATCTCAATGCAGGGGTATACTCTAAGGATGACAACAAAACAAAACTGGTAGTTTACGAATCTGACCAGTGAGGAGCAAGATGTAAACTGAACAAGGCTAGTAGATCCTCCCCGTGTGCTTCATGTAAACTCTGTCCGTCTGTGTTTATGATCCGATCGGAACATCCGACTAAAATACACCATTCCGCACGACAAGTAAGGTATTGGTATTTCAGCTGGTACCAAAATAATTACATTTAAAGCTCAGAGGCAAGTTTCTTTTTAACAGTTGTTTGATATTTTTATAATCTGTATGCAATATGTGTTAAATAATTAAAATGTAAAATTAAAAACACACCTGCTAATAGAAATATATTATGATAATTTAAGTAGTAAAATTTTATCAATTTAATGTTTGCCTTTTTCGCCATAGTGTCCATTGTTTTAAAAGCACAGTCATCCTTTCATTCATCAGATCTGCAGATGCATGCAGATTTACATGAATGATGATTGTAGAAACCCTTAATATGTTGTGTTTAATATTACTATAGTTTTTTGTAAAATAATAATCATTCATTATTTTTATTTTATTACTGTCTGGTAATGTAAACTCTAAATTCTGAATTTGAACTCTTATAACAATGATTGTTACATTTGCTTTGAGATTTAGTTTATTGCCAAATAAATTGAATGAAGTGAGTGTCATGATTAGGTATAAAGGGAACATCCCCGGAAGGCTCAGTCGTTCACAAGCAAGAATAAGGCGAGGTTCACCACTTTGTGAACAACTGTGTGAGCAAAAAGTCCAACAGTTTAAGAACAACGTTTCTCAATGTACAACTGCAAGGAATTTCATCATCTACAGTCCATAATATCATCAAAAGATTCAGAGAATCTTGACAAATCTCTGCAAGTAAGCAACAAGGTAGAAAACCAACATTGAATGCCCATGACCTTTGACCCTTCAGGCAGCACTGCATTAAAAACCAACATCATTTTGTAACAGATATTACCACATAGGCTCAGGAACACTTCAGAAAACCATTGTCAGTGAACACAGTTCATCTCTACATCTACAAGTGCAAGTTAAAACTCTACCATGCAAAGAGAAAGCCATATATCAACAACACTCAGAAACGCTGCCAGCTTCTCTGAGCCCGAGCTCATCTGAGATGGACTGATGCAAAGTGGAAAATGTGGTCTGACAAGTCCACATTTCAAAGTGTTTTGGGAAATCATGGACGTTGTGTCCTCTGAGCCAAAGAGGAAAAGGACTGTCTGGATTGTTATCAGCGCAAAGTTCAAAAGCCAACCTCTCTGATGATATGGGGGTGTATTAGTGCCCATGGCATGAGTAACTCGAACATTTGTGAAGGCACCATTAATGCTGAAAGGTACATAAAGGTTTTGGAGCAACATTTGCTGCCATCCAAGCGACGTCTTTTTCAGGGACATCTCTGTTTATTTCAGCAAGACAATGCCAAGCCACATTCTGCACGTGTTCCAACAGCGTGGCTTCAGAGTAAAAGAGTGTGGGTACTAGACTGGCCTACCTGCAGTTCAGACCTGTCTGCCATTGAAAATATGTGACGCATTATGAAGCGCAAAATATGACAACGGAGAGCCTGGACTGTTCAGGGTTTCCCCCAGTGTATTATAGGCCTGGCGGTCCACCAGGCTTTCCCCGCGCCGCCGCCAGGCTAAGTTTGTTTGTTTATTGTAAAATACATAGTTTTTTATACACATTTTTTTCCACCTGCGCCTCCACCGTGAGGTCATCGCGTGTTGATCACCGCGCAAGGGTGCGCGTGCCAACAGTGATGCAATCGCGCTGTCCCCGTCCCTGCGCGAAGACCCCGCTCTGTGTGTGGTCGTGCACCTCCCAATTTTTGTATCTTCGCGCGGAGCCCGCGCAACGCACTCCATTCAAAATGGATGATTTCAGTGCTCTAGCGGAGCTGGTTCACCTGTATCAGTATTTATATGATTCCTCTATGAGAGCTCACAAAGATAATCAAACGGTTCAAAACTCATGGAAGGAGATTACTGCTGCAGCCGATAAAAAGGAGTGTTCATAGACCACAATGGTCAGTTGAGCCAAAATTCTGCAAGTGGCTTTACATTACCGAATACTGTAAGCATGTTTTGCAGTGAAAATATTAATATGATGTAATTTATCCTTGTTTAACAGTAAAATGTTGCTATTACATTCAGCATTAGATATGCTCTGTTTTGTTTTGTTACATGTAGTGATCCAACATGCAACCTGTGCCACAAAAAGCACAGTACAGTACAGTATAGTACAGAGTCTGTCTATTTTTCTATTTCTATTTTGTTATTCAGTGGTCTTGACATGAGACGTGTATTGGTGCATTGTTTGCACTTTTTTCCATTTATGTTAATTTAACTTATTTGTAAATGTGACTTAAATTAGGATTCAAATTAGGTGCAAACAATTTGTATTTATTTTAATTGTTTTTTTGTTAAAAAAAAAAAGTATTTCAAAAGTGCTTTTTTGTAAAACTGTAGTTGTGTAAATATTTGACACAAATATCTTACAATATCACATAATAAATAGCCATATTTTCAACTTTCCTGTCAACTTTAATATTTTTTTTACTAAATGATGGTCAGCCGGCGATCGGCCACCTACCACTGGGCTGAGCCTCTTTTCTGGGGGAAACCCTACTGTTCAACAACTGAAGGTGTGCATCAAGCAAGAATGGGAAAGAATCCCACCTACAAAGCTTCAACAATTAGTGTCCTCAGTTCCCAAACACTTACTGAGTGTTGTTAAAAGGAAAGGTGATGTAACACAGTGGTAGACATGCCACTGTCCCAGCTGTTTTGGAACTTGTTGCAGGCATCAAATTCAAAATGAATGAATATTTGCAAAAAACAATAAAGTTTTTTCATTTGAACATTAGATATCTTGTCTTTGTACTATATCCAATTGAATAAAGGTTTAAAAGGATTTGCAAATCATTGTCTTCTGTTTTTACACAATGTCCCAACTTCATTGGATTTGGGGATGTAATTGTTTGAAAATGACTTTTCGATGTGCTTTAGCTTGATGGACAGCAACAGTTGCTGCTCAATGGTCATTGCTGATGCCTTTCCATCTCGGCATTGTGTTAGCACACACATGTGTGCCTCAGAGCAGCAAAATGACAGAACTCTAGTTTTTATAGAGGTGATCACACTGATGATGATCAGTTAATCAATACATTTGATTACTAAAGACCAGATCAAGCATGTTTAACATGCCTTTATACATAAAAACTGATTTGTGCTGTCTACAACAAAAAAGTCAAAGTAAATACATCTCATCTTTTGCTGATTTCTAGTTGGATAATAGGGATTTTGGACTGTGGCAACAGTGCAAACTTGAATCTAAATATGTCATATCCAAAGCCAGGGCAGCTCAGCTCAGAGGGGAGGGAGGCAGAGTGATGATGAGAGATGTGGGTGTGACTGGGAGGTCCAGGTTCAGTATAAACTGACCATGGATGCAGGGGAACAAGCAGCACCGCTCCTGTGTCTCTTTTGTCCTGTCTTTCCTGGCAGCAAGAAACGATGAGAGAGGCAGGCTCCGAGTAGAGGCACGGCAGGGACTCTCAAAGAGCGTAAAAACTAGGTAACTCTGTGAATACAAACACACACACCTACACATTGTATACATTTAGGAACAGCACTGCTAGGCTTTGTTATTTCACATCACAGCACACACATCTGCCTGCCTCAACTTTCTTTTATCTTCCTGTTGTGCGATGACGCTGGTGGTGGGAAACTGTGATTTCAGCATTTTTTTTTTCCTAATGTAATTTCTTTTCCTGTCATTTATTCTGATAGTCCACTCTTCTTCTGGACCGGCTGTGATGATGGGGAAAGCTGCGCTGCTGCTGTTTTGTTGCCTGGTCGTGTCTTTGTCAGGCTCGCCTCTCTACCCATCCATTAGGTAAGTCCGTAAAAAAAAAAAAAAAAATCAGAGCACTTTTTATGCCCGTTGGTTCAGATTTTTAGAAATCATGTGAAAGTTTTCATAACATTTTCTGACTGGTCTGCTAGGCTGTTTTTATAGATTAAAAGCAAAGGCAACATAAATACAACATCATAAAGTGATTTATTATTCCTTAGAAAAATTTTTAGACACTAGACATTTGAAAATTTGTAAATACATTTGTAAAAATTGATGTACTGCTTAAAAAAACCCAGAAAATACTGACTAACTGAAGGTTATTTTAACGTTTTTAGCCAGGTCATACACAATGCAAATGTAGTTTTGAACCTTTCATGACTTACTTTGCCTGTCATGGCTGTGTCCTCTGTACTTGTTATGCAAAGAGGGGTCAAGATGTCAGGATTCGTCACCATTTGGCATTGTTTCATTGACACGGCATCTTAATCACGCTGCCCTGCACTTGAGCTGCAGAATATGGTAATTTTACAAGGGCAAGAACATCTAAGGGCGGCTTTTACCATCTAACATCTATTATAATTACAGAAGTGCTGAACTTTAACAAAACTACTTGTGTTTGTGGAAAAAATGTGAATTTTTGAACCTACTGTTGTGGCATACTGGTGTGTTCAAAGGCATTTGTATGCAGAATGATATACTTTACAGGTTTGGACAGAGGGACACATCCATCCTCATGACATCGTCTATAAAGAATCCAGAAGTGCAGCTGGACAAGGACACACGTCCTCTGAGGGACAGAGCAGAGCTGCGGTGCGTATGTTTGTGTGGAAAAGGAGTTATATATCTATAATTCCATCATACTGGGATCATCTGCCTCCCACCTAGAGGAGTTTTCTTTAGTGATGCTTAATGTAAAGGTTCATTTAGTAAAATACATCCCAATTATTTACAACTTGTCCAAAAAGGTAAAATTATATAACAATTTTTGACCACTTTAAAATGTATTTTGAAACAATGAAACATATCTGAAAACTTTGATAAATAAAAGTAGCATTCCTTAAAGGAAATCCCTATTGTCCGCTTTCTTGCATGTCAAAGTTTTAAATAAAGATCTCCCCCAATTTGTTAGCACTCAAAGTATGTGTTGTGAAGGACACTCAGCTACTACCATAGTAAATTTTAGCTCAATGTTTGTGAAATTAAGTGAATTATAACCATTTTGGTGTTTTCTAAAGTCACTTGGCTGTAGTAATTATCTTGGACTGGGTTTACTCCAAAAGTTAATCAGCTGTAGATGTACATTCAGTGATAAGTTTCTGACAGTTTTATCAAAATCTGTCTAGTGCTTCACAAGATATTTTGCTAACAGACAGAATTGAATGTAACAGTTAATGGCAATGTTTCAAAAACAGATCTTGTGCATCTGTTAGCGCTCATTGTATGTATTGGAGATGATGCTCAGCTACAAACACACCAAGCTTTAGATTAAGATCTGTAAAACTGACTGAGTTGTAGCCATTTTTGTCTTTTGTAAGGTCAGTTGGCTTTGTCAGCCATCTTGAATCGGATTGACAACAAAAGATAATCAGCTGTAGATGTACATTGACTGCTTTAGTCCTGAAAGTTTCATTAAAAATCCTCTCCTGGTTCACAAGATATTTTGCTAACAGACAAACAAAAACAGGCAATTGAAGGACCACCCTCCTTTCATGGTGGCAAGTGATAATAATCAGAAATTACCTTTAAGTCTCAACTATTGATAGTAAACACTGGCCCTGTAGCATCTATGGTTAGATTACAGATTAACCTTACACCTGTTTGTTTGTTTGTTTTCACAGTAACTCTCCCTAGAGAGCTATAAAATCCTGCTGCTCATTAACTATACTGATGTGAACTGTTCTGGTTCTAGGTCCGAGCGCCACGCTGACGCCATCTTCACCAACAGCTACAGGAAGGTGCTGGGCCAAATCTCTGCCCGGAAGTTCCTTCAGACCATCATGGGGAAACGGTTGGGGTATGTCCCACCCCCAGCAAAGGGATCCCCCCCTCCC
>NC_051433.1:26120658-26135316 GCF_001649575.2 Kryptolebias marmoratus
TCCCACCCACACACACACACGTGCTGATCATCATTGGAATCCACAACAAAATCTGACTTTTTATTTCTCCGCCTCACAGAGATGAGAGTTACATGAAGCGTCAGTCAGACATCTATGAAGGAACGTTTAAAGAAGACCTGACGTCTATCCAGAGTGATCAGAGATACAGAGGCGTGCAGGGCAGCGTCACAAGGCCAAGGTAGAGTTCTTTAAATCCAACAAAATCTCACTTTTCTACCACTATGTTGCTTTTATACCCAACCTGAGCGTTTCCTCTCCACAGACTGATGAGTTGAGGACTGACTGAAGACAGGCAACCATCGCAGCTTGTTTGTTTGTTTGTTTGTTTTTTGTTTCAACTAATAAAAATGATTATCTTGTCATTTATTTGCAATTAATTAACTAATATTGTTATTCATTATTATTAAAGATTGTGAAAACAGCCAACAATCTCGTTCATTCTTTGGGGAAAGGGAAATAAAACACTGTGGAGATCCACATAAAGGATTTGTATCTGTTAAATTTGTATCTGTTAAAAGTACTTCAGCAGCTCTGTTAGGTGCTTTTCCACAAAAGTACAAATACAAATATTGGACATAAAGGGTGAACTACAGTTTCAGCTGAAAATCTTTGGTTCAAAATTAAAAATTATCATATTATGTTCAATGACATGCAAAATTGTGAGACATCATACTTGGAGCGCATGTTGGGAATGACTCTCAGCTACTACCATATCAGATTTAAGCTCAAAATGTCTGTTAAGCTGTCGGAGTTATAGCTATTTTTGCTGTTGGCTAAGGTTGATGGGCTGTGGCAGCCATCATGAATTGGATTGACCTCAGAAGTTAATCAGTTGTTGACATTCATCCAATGATGCCTATCTGAGAGGTTCAGTGAAAACAGTCCAGTGGTTCATGAGATATTTTGCTAACAGACAGAGTCGATTCCATAAGGGAAATGCCATCATCTGTGCTTGGAGTGTGTGTCGTGAATGACTCTCAGCTACTACCACAATGAATTTCAGCACAGCATCTGTAAAATTGGCTGAGTTAAAGTTATTTTTTGTGCTTTCTTTGGTCAGCTGACTGTGGCAGCCATCTTAAATTGGGCTGGCTCCAAAAGTTAATCATTTGTAGAAGTACATGCAGTGATTATTTCCTACAAGTGTCATTACAAAACATTCTGTGGTTCATGAAATATTTTGCTATCAAACAGATAGAGTTGACTCCAAATATTTTTTGGCAGCATTTTAAACAGAGATTTGTGATCAGTTAGTGGTCAAAATATGTGCTGGAAACCAGTCTCAATTACTACCACACCAAATCTTAGCTCAATATCTGTAAAACGCACTGAGTTGTAGCCATTCTTGTGTTTTCTCAAGATTAGCTGGCTGTGGCAGCCATCTTGAATTGAGTTGACTTCAAAAGGTAATCAGTTGTAGATGTACATCCAGGGATTACTTCATGAGAGCTTCTTTAAAATGTATCCAGTGGTTCACAAGATAGTTTGGTAAAAGTGAGAACACACATGCACAGACGTTTTCCATGGTTAATTCTGAATTTAAAAAAATAAATTCATTTCAACTTTTTTTTTTTTTTTTACAATTTGCTGAAACTAAGACCTAAAAGACAAGAAGTGATCAATAAAAAGTCACAAGTACTTCCACTGAGAAGACGCCTCCATCTCTTGACCTTGAAAAGCAGCGACAGCTGGACATTTAGGGATTCATTAACACTGTGAGATTAATTTGTAAAAGCTGGGGTTTAATCTTAACCCACATAAAGTACGCTGGAAATGGTTCAGTGTGATAGCATTTCTTGACAAAAGTTGCGGCCAGAGGTTTACATACAACATGCTCATCGTGGGCATGAATGTGATCAATCTGGGTCTTTTGTCATGAGGTTTGAACTGTTCGTTTTCAGTTTTGGAGTGATTATTCAATTTAAATTAAATGAATTTAAAAACAAAAACTGGGTGAACAAGTTTGAATGTATTGTGGATTTTCTCCTAAATATATACTTACATTCACATCAATCTTTTAATAAGTGGTTTGGAAAGTTCTCAAAGGTTTGCAACTTGACATGGCCAAGGCCTGTTAACTTTTCTTTAGTGATAGGGATTAACTGCAGCTGGTAGTTTGTCTTTGGCAGCATAAAGAGTTTGTTTGACAGAACTTAATGGAGTGACCAAAACTCAGAATAATGCGAAAGCAGAACCTGAGGAAATTTGTTAGGATGTTTGTTAACAACCCAGGAACCACCTAGGCCAGGGGTGGGCAACCCTGGTCCTCGAGGGCCACTATCCTGCATGTTTTACTTGTTTCTTTGCTCATACACACCTGATTTGAATCAATGGGTGATTAATAGGCTTCTGCAGAATGAAGAGGTCATTTAACCACTGAATCAGGTGTGTTGGAGCGGGGGAATAAGTAAAACAAATAAAACATGCAGGATAGCGGCCCTCGAGGACCAGGATTGCCTAACCCTGACCTATGCTCAAGCCTGCCATGAACTGGAAACTACTGGAAAACCAGTATCCTTGTCCACAGTGAGGCCAGTTTCACATCATTGTGGACTGAGAGGCCAAGGAAGAAGCTCCTGCTCCAAAAGTGACACCACAGCTTTATGATCAGTTGAGACAAAGATATGAGTTATGCTGCCACTTACAAGAGTCAAGGTGACACTTTCAAACCTAAAAACACTTTTCCAACTCTTAAGCATGGTGATAGTAGCTTTTAGGTGTGGTGCAGATATATTACACAAAGTGGATGGAACATACTTGCCAACATTTGGGAATGTCAATGTGGGACAACATAGCATGAAGTGGGCGCCGCAATTTTTGAAAAACAGTGGTAAACATGCAAAATTGTGCATTCTGTCATGATATTTTGTCATTTTTTGTCATGATAAAATTATGGATATTTAATCATAAAATTACAAATAACAATACACTTGTGTTACAATATTTTTATTTTGTGAACTTTGAGAAGAATATGCATGTATATCAAAACATAATGGACACATGTAAACATTTTTTAACACAATTGAGGTACTTGTACAAGATACACTGTCTACACAAAATAGAATTAAAATTAAAGTACAATTGGATGATGAAGATGTGATTGAAGAAGATGCTAACCGGTGCTTATCTTATTTAACATGTCTTTTCACATCACCCTGGCCAGCATGACCAACTGAAAACTCACACCTACATCTTTCACAAAACGCGTATGTATCACCTTGTCTACCGGGTAGTATGAATGCCCATGTCTTGGTCCATTCCTTATTAAATTTACACAGACGCTTTGGCTTACCCATTATGTGGTCATTTTATCTGCAAAAAAATAAAAATAAAAATTATACATTTACTGTATATCAATTTTTATAGTTTTGTCATGATACAAAAAAAACATACCACAATCACCACTGCCCCCCCACCCCCCACACACATTCACATTCACATTTTAAGTATTACATTATCTGTGTTTAAGTCTGTCTGCCCAAATATATACAGTTGTATATAAAAGGTTTTGCCAGACACAGCTTATCTATTCATCAGCTGATCATGTCTTTAAAACATCATGCAAAAAACTTACTCCCAGAAATACACACAAACATCATAGATTCAACATGATTTTCCTGAATTCTGATCAATTAATTTGAATTAAACATTTATCGTAGTTGCTTAAGATCATACAGTACACTTACTTTCAATATTTGCAGAACAAATCCACTCTTCCGTGGCAAAACCACTCCAAACTTTCAGTTTCTTAGCCTAGCTTGTGTTTACTTGAGCAGAAAATTCATAAATGGCGTCAGAAAAGCATGCGCACTGTGGCTGATGCAACCCAGCAGAAGGCTGCTCGTGAATATTAATGATCCAGCCAGGCCAAGGTGCATGTGGCTGCTGATGAAGCACAGCTACAGGCTGCCAGTCAAGGCCAGGGCCAAATGCGGGACTTTTGGCTGTCCCGCACATGGTGATGCGGGACAAGGGACGGGACGGTTGGCAAGTATGGATGGAATAATGAAGAATAAGGACTACCTTTAAATTCTTCAGCCTAACCTCAAATCAGCAGCTAGATGACTGAAACTTAGACACAGATCAAGGATCCCAAACACATCAGAACTGGTTTCTGATTGGATAAAAATAAACAAAAAAAAATGACATCAGCCTAAATGAAAGTTGGTGTGCTGTGCTTAAAAGCTGTGTTTGTGCTGAGAAACCAACCGACTGAAATTAATTTAACCAGTTCTGCCAACAAGAGCAGTCAGACATCAGCCAGAATTATACCAGAAGCTTGATGGATATAGAAAGCCTGTGCTTGAGATGCCACTTGCCGAGGGACGTTTAGCAAAATATTAGTCGGGGGATCTGTAGTGTATATACCTACTTCAGCCTTTAATGTATATTTTTGAGCATGTGTGGATTAAAGAAAAGCTATAGTAAATTTAAACTTGTGAAACCAATTCTTGTTTTTAAAAATGATTCAAAATGTTTGCCGTGGCAGCAGTAGCTCGGTGGTCAGTGCTGCAAACTTTTAATCCTAAAGCTGCTGGTTTAACTGTCAGGAAGGGCATCCTGCATAAATTAATTGCAAGATCTTTGGTGCGAATTCGTCTGCTGCAGCCACACAGCAGAAACAAAGAAATGCAACACTGAAAATATATGTTGTGTACTCATTCTGCACTGCCAAAAGAACAATTCAAATAAACCAATAAATGCTTCAGATTTGTATGACCTTCATGCCCATGACGTTATTTGTAAATGTCTGAACACAAATGGTGTCTTGGTGGTCTCTCTATTCTCCTTCTTCACGATCACTCAGTTTGTGAGGATGGCCTGCTCTTGGTAGATTTACACGTCCCATATTTCTTCCATCTTCTGATGATGGATTTAACAGAACTCCTGGGATTTTTAGAGCTTTGGAAATCCTTTTGTATCCATCCCCTGACTTGCTAAAATGTAGCTAACAAGCTCCTCTGAAACTTATTATTAAAATCTAACCTTATCCTGTAATAGTTAGTTATTGTCTCCATGGTCACTGTTTTGCAATATAATGGCAGACTCAGCTGAGCCAGGTGGAGCCACACACCTCACTTCATACTTTCACCAGCCTCTAGTTCAGGATCAGTTTGTGTGTATGGATGAGAAATCATACCATGTTATGACTGAATGTAAAAGAACATTTTATATGTGTGGTTGGAACGTGTATTATGACTGCTTGGAAAACAGGACATTTCATTTTGACTACTGGATCAGAAGGTCCTTAGGTTATGACTTCTACTCTGGCCAGTTGAGCACATACGGTCATTGGTTCTGTGGTTCATGCATGCTCGGTTCACAGGCACTTCCTGGAAACTGATTGGGTCTGAGTCCAAATCTGAACCAATCACAGCCCCCCATATATATATATATATATATGTATATATATATATATATATATATGTATATATATATACACACACCCTGTTTAGCATTTCACGTCTGCCACAACTTCAGCAGACTGCCTGTACACTGGTGAATCTGTGACCAGCTATAGAATTTAGTAATAAATTGCCACAGATTCTTGAGTTCACCGTCATTTCAGAAAATCTTCTGTAGTGAGCTGCAATAGTGACTGAAAAACAGTGGAAAGCACACGTGTTATTAATAGGAGCTGTTGTTGTGTGTGATTTTATTGTAAAGGTTCAAGGGATAGTTCAGTCAACTTTGAAGTGATGTGCTAATAGTTATTAGTAGTTATCATACATGACATCAGTCATAGAGCACAGAGTGTGGAGAAACAGGCAAAAGTCTTCATCCAGGCGAGGCTAACAGCCAGCCAATCAAAAAGGAGCCTGTTTTTTAAAGCTTTTCAGGCTTGTCAAGCTCCCCAAGCAATATACCAGTGTGAAAGGACATTACATTAGCTAATATGAACCTCTAAACCTTTGCATGACACTGTTTGTTTAGTTTGTTGCTTTTTTCTCAACTGTACATGCAAAAGTTTAGATGTTTAATATTAGCTAATTTAGCGCTCTTTTCATAACAGTATGTTGTTTTGAGTAAAAGTTATTTTATAAGCATGAAAAACAATTTAAACCAGCCCTTGTTTGTTAGCCCAGTGTGGACAAAGACTTTTGCCTCTTTCTTCATCCTCTGTGCTCTATGACTGATGTTGCGGCTGATAAATAACCTAACTGTTTATAACTATATGACAGAACATCACTTCAAAGATGGACGTAGTATCCCTTTAAGTGGGTCACAGTGATGTTTATTCAGCCTGGACTTTTTATGCTTCAAGACTCCATCGTTAAAAGTCATACAAAATCAAAATACAAATTACCGTAGTAAAAATTTTGGGGTGTTTTTGCACATTAAGCCAGATTGCTGCTTGGTTCCTGTCATGTGTCTTAAGCTGTCAGCCAGTGAGCCACAACGAGCACCACCAGTGTCCTCAATGTTTCGCCCGCATGAAAACTTTTTTGACAACACAACCCAGTGTTGAAGAGTTTCATTCAGCTCCAGTCCTCAAACTGAAACCAACAAAGGCAACTCAGCATTCTCGGAGTCAATATTCTTTGTTTGTTTTTTTTAATGATTTCTTCTGTGCAAAAAATGCAAGAAAAGGTTTTAGAAAAATATAGTGATTTTCAGACTTTAAACCTTATTAAAATAAATGTTGGTGCAACATTCCTCAAGGGTCCAAACATAATTCATCCAGCTCACCCCAACTTTCATTTCTTTTCCCATTCAAAAACAAAAAAGTTCATTATGTACCAATTTTTTGAATAGACATTAGTGTTTTTTGTAACTTTCCTGCAAAACATAACTTTGCAGGAACTTTTTTTTTTTTTAAACTAATTAGGGATGTGAGTTTTGTTCCTTGGTAATACCAATGTGGTCGGACGTTTACAGGCACTCGTCATAAGCTTGACTGTCATAATAATTTGGGGCTTTTAATTATTTTAAGGATGCAAATTGTTGGTTTTCCAGTGCAAAATTATTAAAAAACACACAACTTTAATGCCTTCTTATTCAGGAGATTATCTCCTGCAAGCTTACCAGAGGGGCAGGATCTTTTCCTTTGAGCCTTTGTTTTTAAACGCTGATGAGGAGAACAATTTTTGGCCATTGATTTTTAGCCAGAGAAACCCGAGGACTATTAAAATGGGCTGACCTCAACCCTACTGAAAATTTCAGGCCTAAAAGAGAGTTCATAACAAAATACCAACCAGTTTAAATGAAACTCTACTGTATCTGACATGAGTGATCAAACATCCAGTCAGAATTATGTTGGAAGCTTGTTGATGGATACATTACCTGTGGTCAATGCACTTTGCCAAGGTACATTTGTCCAAATAAATAAATAAATATGAGCCTATTAGTATAATTGTGACCCTGCACAAATTAGAGAAATTCACAGATTCAACCTTGTGCACCTATTCTTTTGTGTCTAAAATTAATTCAAGTCCAAAAATAGCAATATTTATGTTCACAACAAGTATGTAAACATAGCTGCAGTTATTTAAGAAAAATCCTACATCAATATTTCCTGAAGATTCAACAGTCCTTACCTTAAAGTCTCCATCCCTGGGAGCCTTTACCTTTTAGCCACCATTATGCTGCAGCCTTTAGTTTTTAGCTGCTATTGTGCAGCAGCTTTTAGGTTTTATCTGTCATTTTGCTGCAGCCTTTTGCCCTTGCACTGCTGCTTTTAGATAGTGTTTTAAAGTTTTAGCTAACATTTTGCTACTTTTAGTATTAAACTGCCTTTTGATCATTTTAGCTTTTAGCTAGTGTTTAGCTTATTCAAGCCTTTAGGTTGTGTTCATCTTCTTTTAGCCTTAACAACTCAGTTTTAGCTTCTTCAGCTCTCTGCATTCACACTGCAGTTTGTCAAACAGCATTACAAACCAACGGGCACACCAGGTTCAGTCAGTCTGTTCATATTAGTCAGGACAAACAGTAAAACACAAAGTGTTTGGACAGATGTAAAAAATGGGACATATTCACCAAGAAACAACTCTTGAATTTTCAATGCATCTGCTGTGAATAAATTACAAAAGAAAAGTATTTTAAGTGGATTCTACAGATAAGTGATACAACTTACCAAAAAAAAACCCACTGGTTTCTTATTTTTCTTCAGTAAAGAATGACACAAACTTAGATTCACCTCAGCATCTTTATTTTCCTCTCATTACAAAAACATCACATTCCAAAAGTGCCCATGTTCTTTTTCCAAATTTTATTGAGGACATCGTCTGTATCAAAGAGTACCACAGGCAAACATATTGGCATAGTTAATAATCCAATTGTCAGTGCTACAACCAACCGTTTAATATTAGCTGAAAATAGAAACTTTTTAGGAGGTGAAATGGGCACTGAGAAACTGCACAATGGAATGTACTTAACACGGACAAACCCCAAATCTTATCAAGAAACCATAAAGAAAATTTCAGCTCGCTTAGAAAACCGGTGCATTGAACCAAAGAAAAAGACAAAAAAGAAAATCTCAGAAGAAGATGAAGTGCAATGATCAGTAGCTTTTCAGTCTTCAGTAGAAGAATTTGTCGGTGTTTGTCCAGTCTTTCAGAAACGCTGTCATGTCTCAATTCCCTCCATTTGGATCTACATATCTGCCTGTTGGTTGGATTCTTCAATGTTCACGCCATCTTTCCATAGTCTGATTTTTTTTTCTCTCCCCCCCCCCCAAAAAAAGCAAAAAAATGACCATTGTCAGTGTCTTCTTTTAATTACTTGCCCTCATTTTTTCTCCATTCTGTGGGAAAATAAGAAAGACAGCATTAATACGGTCAGGAGAGGAAGACTTTCCTGAATTTTTGTTGTTTCTCTTGACTATGAGGCGAATCATGCATTTGGATCCTACATATTGACAGAAATGTCTAAGATGAGGACAATGCAAAACTTCTTTATAGAACACAAACCATATCACTGAGACACTATGATACAACCAGAACCATGAGTCGTAGACCACGATGGAAGGACTACCAAAGAACTGGTATGGCTTTGGTTGTAATGACGGTGACAGGATGAGAAAAGAGGCAAACCAGGGGGAGGGCAGCAAGTGCACTCAGCATTAAAATGAGTGAGTAAGCACCACACAGCCATGCACACTGCCAGACATTATGGAAATGCAGTGTGGATGCAATCTGAGAGGACGCCCTTACTTCAGCCTGGGAGCAGAACTGACTTGTTTGTTACAAAAAAGGGGGGGGGGGGTTTACCGAAGGCTCCTATACTTTGCCAACCTACTACTTTGCTCTGCTGCAATCCTGAAAGAGGAGTAAAGAGAGAGCAAAGTGTGGATAGAGGGGTTAAAAAGAGACAGCTTCAAGTAGATAAAAAGGACAATGTCCTCACAGGAAAAATGACATTGGCACAATCTTTAATTGCAATATCCTATTTGCTTAAAATGTTTAATCAGGCTGTTGAAAGATAGAAGTGATAGAGACCAATTACAAAGTGACCTCTTCAGTCAGTGAGACAGGCTACAAATTGCTCACTCTGGCTATCGAAGAGCTCTACATATTGATGGTGATAAAATTGCCCGCTCAGATTGTCACCTTTGCGGATCTTGTTGCTACGTTTCTCTCCTTCTATACATGAGCCCTTCTCTAGGAGAGAGCTCTGTATTAAAATGATCCTCTGAAGGCCCACTAAGGAGCTACAGACATAGAAAAAGAGCACTTTACTCTGGTTTAGGCAAAAAGAATTACTAAGAGTTCTTAAATCAGCAGAGTCCTCGTCACCTGAAAGGGCCCAGGCTCTCTTTCTTAGATCAAGGACTCTCTGGGAACTATTTGTACCAGGCACCATCAAGAGACGTACCTCTTCACTGCCTTCTGGGCTAGCATGCGGTTCCCAGCCAGGAAAGTTACACCACCGATGATTGCCAGGTACTTCAGAGTCTGAAACATGTTCAGGTGGGTCCAGTAGATGTACAACAGGCCGAGCATGGCTGAAATGACAAGAGCGAGAAGGCTTGAGTATTCACTTTGACACAATCCAACCTCAGCTGTTGATTTGTGTTTTAACAAAACGTTGGAGGTAAAACAACAAAAAGTACCATCTTTTTCAATTCTAAAAATTTACATATCAAGACATCATCAAAACAAGTACAGAATTTTCACCAGGACCTTAAATTACAACCCTAATTCCAACAAAGTTGGGAAGTTGTGTAAAATGTAAATAAAAACAGAATACAATGATTAGAAAATCTCATTAACTCTTTCTTCTTTCTTCACAAGCATAGTAAACATATTAGACGTTGAAATTAACAAATTGTATAATTTTTAAATGGTAATTCTGAATGATGGCAGCAACATGTCTCAAAAAAGTTGTTCCGGGTCCATGTTTCCCACTGTGAAGCATCAGACCTGTTTTAATGCAGTGGCCCCTGAGGGCCTAAAGACCACAAACACCCAATATTGACTTTCAGCCTTGTCCTTTGAGCGCAGAGATTTATCCAGATTCTTGACATTTTTGGTTGATATTATGAACTGCATATGATGGTAAATTCAAAGCCTTCGAACATTTCTGTTCAAAAACATTATTCTGAAATTGTTCCTCTATATTTAGACGTGATCGTTCTTAGACTGATGAAACTCTGCCCAGCTTTACTTCCCAGTGATTCAGCCTCTCTAAAATGCTCTTTTTATACCCAGCCCTCTTACTGACCTGTTATCAATTAACCTCATTGGTTTCAAAATGCTCCTCCAGCTGTTTTATTCATACCACTTACTTTTACAGTCTTTTGTTGCTACTGTCCCAAAATTCAAAATTACCTTAAATCTAAAAGAAAAAAAATACTACTATTTCTTAAATGTTTGATATGTTTATTATGTTCTACTGTGATTAACATAAGGGTTTTTGAGATTGCAAATTATAACATTTTGTTTTTATTTACATCTTACACAACATCCCAATTTTGTTGGAAACAAGGTTGCATTTTAGGTGTATTAACACAATGCCATAACGACAGACAGACAGCAATAATCCTACAAAAGCAGAATTTGCTGCCCATCAATCTGGGAATCTGAAAAGAAGATTAGTTTAAGTTTGGTCAAACAGAAGATGCCTACTTAAAGTCCATGCTGCTGGTGGCTCCACAATCTAAAGAATTAAAGGAGACTGTTTCTGCATTTCAACTTAGTTTTGGTTAAATAAACCATGACACTGTAATGTCATGTTTCATTTACATTAGTTTTTCTAATTGTACGGTCTCATGACATCAACATGATTTTTGATGTCTTGAACCAAAATCTTCAATAAGAAAAAAAAAAATGTTCAAAGTGCATTTTTCTTTTTCATATCTGTATATGAATAGATTAAAATGTGATTATGGATATCATTACTCCTGCTCAAAGTAATTTACTTATCCTGAACAACAGGAGATGGATAAAAATTAAGCTGTAACAATCACATCTGTATTAATTAGAGCATTTTAGCATTGAGCACTAACCTGCGTGTCCCAAATGGAAGAGAATAGTACTTGGAGAGAAGCTGAAATTGGAGATGTTGGCTCCCAGCTTAAACCACTAGAGAAGAGAATGGAAATAAAACAATGACTTGTTTAGCTGTTTTTTTTTTTTCTGACAGGACTGCAAACAAAAGAGCTGACAAACAACAGAATGCAACAACTATTAGTCAGCAGTGTAAAGACAAAAATACTCCATGTCTTTTGTGATTTCAAATTAAACAAAGCATTATGTCTGTGCTGGATAGTGCTGTTGACCATGTTCCTACTGAAAAGCTTTTCTAAAGTGGGTTAAGAAAAATTACTGTTCGTGTAACATCAATGCCACATAAATACTGTATTTGTAACAGTCTGAATGACGACAGAGTTGGGTTGGCATCTACACACGCAGATCAATTTATCGATCCCCTTACATCTCACTGAAACAATACAATGATTCTGTTAGCTAATTTTCTGTTTATATAACAATGATGTGCTAAAATGGTATGGACAGATTTGTTAGTACCCTTAAAGACACCATTAATCTTTGCATTATAGTCATTTCAAACTAAGTGTTTGACCCTAATTAGTATCACAGAAGCCTTCGAGCTTTCCATCAGTCATTCAGCCGATTTCAAGGGAACAGCCACTGGGTAGTTTGGTATCATTGTGTGGACCACAGTGAACGTAGAGCAGAGAAAACAAAGAGAGCTGTCTGAGGAGCTCAGAAAGATATCCATGATAAAGGTAAAGGCTTCATGTTCTTCCGGCCACAGCTGCCATTAATACTAAAAAAAAAAAAAAGAGGAAGAGGAAATGCAACCCTAGGTTGATCAGGCGCATGGTGTGGATGGCAGAAAATGAGCCAAGCTGAACTCCAAGGTCAAGGTGCGTCACTTTCTGATCACACCATCCGTCATATTTTGAATCATAATGGACTCAGTGGAAGAAAACTCAGGAGGCTCCACTGCTGACAGATACACACAAAACAGCCAGCCAGAACTTCACCAAAATGCATGTTGACTAGCCCAAAGGTTACCTGGACAAACATGGAGCTTTTAAGCAAACACACAAGTTTTGTGTTGTTTTTGTTTTTTAATTGTGGAAGGGTACCAACAAAATGTATCTATGTCTGTAGGTGTGCATTTAAAAAGGCTTTTGGTTTATGACTTATTTTCCCATACCCTGTCCTGCTTCAGAAAATTCAACAATAAACACAGAGCAAAACAGGAAACATTTCTGGGCAAATTTTCAAATATTACCAAAATGAGCAGAAGCAGGAAGGGAGACAGGATGAGAGCAGTGAAGGTGTTGGAAACCACAGTTGGAGGCTTCTTTTCTGGTTCCCTGAACAGGTGCTGCACAGAAACAACAACATTTTACAGCTACTACATGTATCATATCTTTAGTACATAAAATATAAAGAAAAAAAATGCGTGAGGATACCTGGATCTCTGGTTTGGGTATGTAAAGGGTCTTGGGCTGAACAGCAGCTGGAGCTTCCTCATCCACAAACTTTAGAACAACATCAGCCTGCCAACAGATGCCAACTCATCTTCAGCAACACTTCAAATGTCAGTAAGTAATTCTCATTGCAACTCAAAGTCTGAACAGACACTCACCACGTTCCACAGGATGGGATTCTCCAAGGTCGCATCCCCAACAATAAGGTAGAGGGAATAGGTACCAGACATGGAGTCAAACTCAGATTTTCGCTCTGCCGTGTCCAACTCAAACTTGTAGAGATTCTTGCTGTCGGGTTCAGCCACAAACACAACCTCCTGACCAGTTTTCTGATTGTGGAGCCGGACAAAGGTCTGTGTTGGAGACAATAAATCCCTCTTCCATTAACAAGGTGGTGAGCTCAGCAGTTCTGCTTACTTGTTACAGCAGCTGGACATTTATGATTCTCTTGGTCAACCACATGTATTGTTTAAAACTATCTTGGTCACAAAGGTGATCATGAAAGCAGATGAAATCAGATACAATGAACAGTTCGCTGCAGGTGCTGGGTCATGTCTGATTATATACCTGGTGAGGTGTGAGCTCTTGCTCAGTCTTAACGTCGAGCAGCTGGAAGGACATGGCAAAGTTCTGGTGGCTGTCTGCTGTGAAGGAGCTCTTGGCCTTAGAGGGATAAGCCACCCTGGATTATCAAACGCAAAGAAGAAAAGTATAGAGTTCTTCACTATTCTGAGGCTTAGTCAACAAAAAAAAGTGACTCCAATGATTCAGCTGCTTGTTAACCTGGTGGTCTTGGTGCCAATGCTCTGGTCCTTATCCACCACAGAGAGGTCCATGTTGGTAACAGCCACCTCAGTGGATACTTTAACTTTAAGCTGCAGATGGACACAGAAACAACAGAATGTGGAGTCAAACCAAGAGTAGTAGTAGAGTAGTCTGGGTATAATTTTAATTCCAAATACAATTAAAATTCAAGATACAATTTAATGCCTGATGTGAGTCAGGCATTAAACATGTATCCTGAAGCAAAAATAAGAAAGACGGCACACTCAGAATGAGTTGGGATCAAATCACTAACTGTATTCAAGGGTAGTCTGAGTCACATGTCTGCATCCTCTTTAACAGCATGTGTGCTAATGTGTCCTGATCCAAACAGACAACATGCGGAGCACAATCCACCGCTGAGTCAAACAGCTGGGGTTATTATTAAACATTGTAACTTTTTTTTTTTCCCCTCCCTCTTTCATTATGTTAGTCAGTAATTATTACTTTGGCTGTATATCGGGCCTGGGGTACTTTTAGATAGTTCGGTACCATTAGTTTTAGCATTGTCATGTTTTAGCTTATTTAGCCTTCCTGTACACTTACCTTAGTTACTGTACAATTAGTTATCATATTATATATAATTAGCTGTTAGCGGGCCTTCTTTTGGTACCTCTTAGTTTATTATTATTCTTGTCATTATCATACACTCCTGATCAAAATCTTAAGACCAGTTAAAAAACTGCAAGAATTTGCATTTTGCACTATTGGATCTTAAGAAGGTTCTAAGTAGAGCTTCACAATGTTAAAAGAAGAAATCAGCATAAGAGACAAAAACTTTTGAGCAGGGAATTAATTGAAAACTGCATTTTACACTCAAACATGATTTTTTCAGCTGATCAAAAGTTTAAGACCATAGCTCAAAAAACCCCGAAAACCCCCCAAAACAGAAATCAAATTGTCAAAAAAAA
>NC_051433.1:26136233-26145434 GCF_001649575.2 Kryptolebias marmoratus
GAGGTCTTGACAGTGTAAAGACTTGACAGAAAATGACATGGAATCCAGATTTTTGCACAGCTTTTGGCTTTTAAAGACTATGGTCTTAAACTTTTGATTAGCTGAAAAAATCATGTTTGAGTGTAAATGCAGTTTGCAGAAAATTCCCTGCTCAAAAGTTCCTGTCTCATGCACTGATTTTTTCCTTTAACATTGTGAAGCTCTACTTAGAACCTTCTTAAGATCCAATAGTGCAAAATGCAAATTCTTGCAATTTTTTAACTGGTCTTAAGATTTTGATCAGGAGTGTATTCATATTGGCTGTTAGCGGGCCTTTTTTTTTGGTACCTTTTAGCATTATACCACATCAATGTTTTTACTTCTATCAATTCAATTCACTTAGCATTTTTTATGTTGGCCGTTTTAGTGGGCCGTGGCGCTGTTAGCTAGATTCTTCGTGCCTTAGTTTAGTAATATCATGTTTTAGTAGTTTAGTTATCCTGTACCTTAGTTAGGATTGTCATGTTTTAGTTTAGTTATCCTGTACCTGCATTATCATGTTCTGTAACTTTGTATTGTTGTTTAGTTTAGTTTTCTCTCTTGTTTTTTGTCTGTAATTTTGTTCTTGTGTTGTAAAGCACTTTGAGTCGCCTTGTGCTGAAAAGTGCTATATAAATAAATTTCACATCACTTCACTTTGTTTGCATAAGACTTAGCCAACTGCACACGTGAAAAAAGACCAAATAAAAATCTGATCTGAGGATCATTTTGGGGTAACAAGTCAGTTCTGGTAGTCTGTGAAACTCGCTTTAACCTGTGAAGGACTTGAGGATTTGGTCTTTTCAAAAAAAAAAAAAAAACTTGGCAAAATGTCCAAAAGTCTGAGTTGCAGCTCTCAGTGACACAGCAGGTGACTCAATTATCACTACTAGTTCCTAATTAAGTTAAATAAAGATTTCACTGTTAATTTTCTACAAATACAAAGATTTTTTACATTCCATCTGTTTCCTTTTGTTCTGAAAAGTAACTTGTAACTAAAGCAATGAGAAAAGGTAAAAACTAGTGGGAATCTTTAAAAAGTAGTGTATTAAAAGGTAATGTAGAAGGTCACTGGTATCTTAGTTTTCCACACTATAGAGCACACTGTCAATGAATGGTCCATTTTCGAATTTTTGTCATATATAAGGCGTATCGTTATTTTTGTAACTTCGCGTAGACCGCTTGTGCCACGCTCCATTCAAAATGGATGATTTTGCTGCTCTTGCGGAGCTGGTTTGCCTGTATCAGCGTTTATGTGATCCCTCTATGAGAGATCACAAAGATAATCAAACAGTTTAAAACTCACGGAAGGATACTGCACCGGCATAAGTGTCAAGTATAAACGCCTACACCGCTCGCTCAGGTAAGCGTGCCATGCGTGGAGCCCTGCACGACTATAACTGAGCCTTAATGCTGCAGGCGGTGCGGCTTTGTAGTTTACCAAAGTCGTACTAAAACATTACAACTTCTTACATACCTTATAATACACCCATAATACACCTTATAATCCGTGCTACGGATTCTAAGGCACACTGTTGTTTTTTGAGAAAATTGAAGGCTTTTAAGTGCACCTTATAGTCCAGAAAATATGTTAATTATTTACAGTTTTGTTAGTACATCTCAACTTGTTCATCACATCAGAAACCTCCAGCTTCTTTATTTTGGGTCAACTCTTTAATCCTTTGACAGTCGTCACCAGACTGCACATCTTTGTAAAGTTTCCTCAGAGACACAAATGTTTTTTTATTAACAGGGAAGAACCCTGCAGTTTTAAATTTGTGGAGTGTTCAAGATAATAAAGATGACAAGTTTTTGGGCAGCTATTAATAAAGCTGAACACCAATTCAAGGGGGGAAACTTGCCTCGACATGATTGGCAACCAGCCGACTGTCCCCGGTCACAGCTACAGTGAACTGGTAATATCCACTGGCTGGCTTGCTGGCCATGAAGTTCAGTTCAAAGACACCACTAAAATGCAGGGAAAAAAATATGAGAATGTTAAAAGCAGCATAAATAAATAAAAAATACACAGCAAAATGTTAGACGGGTGTAAGCAGCTGATTCAACAGAAAAACATATGTTTTTCTTTTTTTCCCCCTCATTAACATTTATCTTACACTTGGAAAGCTTTGAATCCTGAACAATGACATGTCTGTATTTTCTCTTTAAACTGCAATTACTTATAACAGCCATGAACTACTACTGTGATTATACGTACTCATTAAGAGTGAAAGGTGTCTGGCTGAGAACATTGCTCTTAGAAGCCACAGCGTACGCAGACTCCACCAGCACCTTGGCTGAGGTCAGGGCCTGAGACATGACGTCGGTAACGAGGAGCTGTAAATCACACACACAGTGTCAGCGTCACTGAGACGAGATTGAAACCTGCACAGAGGGCAGCAGATAGAATAAGCAACAGCGTTTAAACTGTACCTGAAGAGTTGGCTGGTTGTGAGAAACTGTGGCTGGGCCCAGAGCGCTGACAATGACCGGAATGTGGAAGCGGTTGTTGGACAGAGCAGCGGCAGCACTTGCTACGCTGAAGGCCTCGGCCAGAGAGTCCCAGGATTTCTTGCTGAAGATGGAGTTTACCAGCTGGATGACCTGGTCCTGTGGGGAGAATGTTAGGGGTGGGAATTTTTAGATGGCTGCCATGCAATTATAAGATAATAATTTATGCATCCATAATCAAAAATACAAAATACAAATGCTGAATACAGTGAGATTCTGTAGATGTCCCTGTATCACATGTTAGAGATACTTTACCCACATTTAGTGTTTTTGGTCCCGTTGTAGAGTGTGACAATGGCTGTGTTAGCATTTTCTACATAGGATGATCATGTTCTATCATGGCTCCAAACGATGCAACATATAGAAGTATCTGAGCGTTTGTGATCAAGTGACAGAGAGCTCTGCAGCTATATTTCGCATAAATAGTTTTTAAAAATCACCGCCTATTTTCATGTTCACAGCTTGGAAAATTGTATTCTAGGCTGTGCACATTATTTGTTGCCCACCTCTTACTCACCTCAGCAGCCACTCCCATGTTTAAGATTTAACCTACTGGAGTCCACTTTAGAAAAGAAGATTTGGACTCCTTTTAAAAATAATTATTAATTATTGAGAACCCCCACAAAAGTTTCATGCCATTCTGGAGATGCCCTCACAAATCCAGCTCGCCAACTAGTTGCCAGCAGCCGCAGCCCAGACAGACTCACAAGTGGCAGCAACGACTGGCGATTTTTCTTCTCTTCCAGGTGGAAAAGTACACAACTTTCATACAGAGCAGCTCTTATGACTGTCATTTTTCCCTTCAACTTCATAGAAGGCGAAATATTTCCCAATACTGGCTTTCAGTGCAGAAGACACCACTCGTGTCTCTGTTGTGTGCACACTATAAACTGCCCGCCTTCTGAGTTTCTTGTGACGTTATTAAATAATAATAATCATTTTTTGACATTTTTAAAATTGATTCAGAATCACTTATGTCTGCATCAAGAAACAGCAAAAAAAAAAAAAAAAAGCGATTACAACCCCCACCCATAGAGCACCCGTCACTCTCAGAAAGCATACCTCCTTCAGTGGGGGCTCTATGTCCACATGATCTGACAGAGCATAAGCAGCCGTCACAAACAGAGCAGTCGCCTCGAGTCCTTCTTCAAATTGGAGATAAATGCCACCGAGATCATCCAAGCGAGCCGTCAGATCCTGAAAAAGGAAACTTCTTCAGACCTGATCTGCAAATGGAACCCAGTGACAGAGCACCACCTGGTGGATGTTGTTCAGCTCACCTCGATCTCCTCCAGAATCCTTCCGAGTTCTGCCTGCTGGGACAGGTAGGACGCAGTTTGGAGAGCTAAGATGATCCTGTCCAAAAACAGCACACACTTGTTCAGAACTGGACTCTCCACACCACAGATTCAGCTACACACAACGCATCTCTCTCACCCCATGACGTTCTCCTCCTTGTTGATGCGAGCTGTAAGGGCAACTACAACTTCCTGAGAAGCAAGAGGGAGCCCCAGAGAGCTGAGCGCCCCCACAGCCCGATAGATCTGAGCCATGGATGAATCCTCGCTGACCGCTGCCAGAAGGATGTCCCGGGTTTCATTGGACACAGGGATCTGAGAAACACACAAAACTCCCATGAAGACTTCGGTTTAATACAAGTATGTGTGGGTCAACTGGATTCACACTAGAAGGAAACCTTTTGTCCACAACTGTCCAAACATATAGATACACACAATCCTTAAAGAATTTTCATTCATGTTTTTATAAAAGATAAAAAAAAATAAAAAAAATAAAATGGATGCGAGACGAAACCATTTCATGCAAAAATACTCAACATTCTGATTTTATCTAAACAAATAAATGAAATTGGAAAGCAGGTTTGGCGACGGTAAAATTATTTCTCGGGATTATAATCCATTTTGCAAAGAGTGTTCAAGCCATTAACCTATTAACTGAATGACATGGTCACCTTGATTTTAGAGCAGAAAGAAAAAGAGGCTCTGTCAACCTGTGCTGTATGCAAAAACTGGAACCTGATGAATATTTTTATTATTGGCAGTGAAATGAATGCCTCGTGTTAGAATAAACTGTACGAGATGCAAAAAATTACAAACTATATACAACTCTGGAAGAAATGAAGAGACCACTGCAAAACTATCAGTTTCCCTGATTTTACTATTTCTAAATGTGTTTGAGTAGAATGAATGTTTCTGTGTTATTCAATAATATACTCATTCAGAGCATTTATTGTCAGAACATGACAAATGTTCAGAAAAACAAAAACAGTGCAGTGTTTTCAGACCTTAAATAATACAGAGAAAACAATGTTATATTCATTTGTTGACATTACAATACTAAACTTCAACTTGGGATGAGATCAGAATCAATATTTAGTAAAAGAACAACTTATTTTATTCCCAGCTTTCATGCATCTTGGCGTGCTTCCCAACAGCCTTTCAGATTACTGTTGGGGGACATTTTTACCCTCCTGGTGCAAAAATTCAATCATCTCAGCTCCGTTTTATGGCTCGACACCATTCATCTTCGTCTTCGTCACATTCCAGAGGTTTACAATGGGGTTTAGGGCTGGAGATTGGGCTGACCATGACAGGGTTTTCATCTGATGCTCCTTCATTCACACCTGAACTCCACTGAAAACCTGATACTCAGTGTTTCCGTCTGCCAGTAGAGCCAAAACTGAACACTCGTTCCCTCCCTCAAAACATTTCTTTTGAACTCATTAGGCATGGTCATTATTATTATTTTTTAATTCCAATTAGTTTAAAGTTACTACTAGCTCTGTTTTTTGGGAAGCCAAAAAAATGAAACTCCAGTGGTATTTTCTGTCCAGTTCGAATAATTAATTCCAACAAACTTAACTTTATTGTACTGGTATTTATCCACTCACTGATGAATGGCTGAATGCTGTGAACCTCAGCGGCTTTGAGGACGTCACAGAAAAAGACAAAAACACTTGAGTAGTTTCTTCAATGTTTGGTATCAAAAATAAAAAAATTGTACCGTATTTTCCGCACTATAGGGCGCACTGGATTATAAGACAAACTGTCAATGAATGGTCCATTTTTGAATTTATGTCATACATAAGGCGCACTGGACTATAAGGTGCAATAAGCAAAACAAAACCGCCCGCTGTCTTTTCGGAGAATACTGCACCAACGTAAGAATCAAATATAAACGCATCCACCGTGCACCGTGCACTGAGCCCTGCGCGACTCTAACTGAGACTTAATGCTGCAAGCGGTGCAGCTTCGTAGTCTACCAAAGTCGTCTTAAAATATTATGACTTCTTACATATATAAGGTGCTCTGAATCACAAGGCGCACTGTCAGTTTTTGAGAAAATTTAAGGCTTTTAAGTCCACCTTATAATCCGAAAAATACGGTATAACTTTTTATTATTATTTTAAAACAAGCATATTTTATGAGTTTCTTTCAACTGATGTTGGCTTCAAAACACTTTTCAGTTCTCCTTTAAGAAAATCTTATTTCAGCAGAATGAGGTGTGCTTGTGTTGAAATTCAACAGATGCTGGGTTGGGGAGGCTTTCATTCATGTAGAGGAGCTGATTTCAGAAAAATCAGCAGTGGTCTTGTAATTTGTTCCAGAGCTGTATATCTCTATCTAAATGTATATTTATATACATTTATCTAAATGTATATTTATATACATGTATGTATATTTATATACATTTAGATAGAGAAAATGAACAAATAAACATACTTAATTTTTTGCCAGGAGATGTGGAAATAAAATAAAAAACAATAAATACAAAGGAAAATCTTATTTTCATACCTCACATCCTGAAATGGCTTTACTAGTTTCAGCAGCAAAGAAGAGTGAGTCAATGCTAGTAGGGTTGAGCTGAGACTTCAGGAACTGACACACTTCCTAAAAAACATGATTCAACAGGTTATACACCTTTACTGAACTGAACAAAATCAGCTGTAAAGTCAAAAGTTTAAATAAAAAGTAAATAAATAGGTTAATTAAAAAGTAGCATTGCTCGAAATAATAGATATTGCTCACCACGTGATAAATCTAAAACAAGGAAGTTGTGCAATCTGTTAGTGCTAAAATGTTGTTGGTGGTTTTTAGCTACTACTGCACCAGATTCTATCTCAGCATCTGTAAAACCAATTGTGTTGTAGCTACTTTTGGGTTTCCTAAGGTCAGACATCTTGAACTCTCTCCCTTTGGTTCATGAAATATTTTGGTCACTGAGAGGGCTGGCTGCAAAACTTGATGCCAAACCTTTAAACAAAGATCTGTTCATGCTCAGTGTATATGCTGGAGGTGATCTTCTGTTACTATCACATCAAATTTTAGCATAATATCTGAGTTATAGCTAGTTTTATGTTTGCTAAGGTTGATTAGCTGAGGCAACCATTATGAATCAGGTTGACTTCAAGAGCTAATCAGTTGTAGATGTTACTAAATTCATCCCCATTGTTCAATAAATATTTTGCTAACAGATAGACAGAAAAACACACAAGCAATTATTTAATTACCTGTCTTTTGTGGCAGCTGCTGATAATACAGTTGAAACCAGATATTTACATACACGGTATAAAAAGTCAACCATATTATCTCATTGTTTGACATTAACTCAGAAATAAATAATTTGGGGAATCCTAACTGACTGAAAACAGGAAAGATTTAGACTGATTTAATGTTATGTATCTCTTTATATGTTGTACATCTGGTTTCAACTGTATATGATGAATAAATATAAATAAATTTGATTTGAGTGCTGTCTAATGTCCTAAATTCAAATAAGCCTAGTTGTGTTCGTGATGATTTGACCTACACAAAGTTTTTTTTATTTGACATGCATGTTTCTTTCAGTGATTTAGGGAACAATGCAAACAATCTATATGCTTATTACTTTTTTTTCCTTTTTGTACAATCGGTCAAACTGTTTTTAAGGTTTGAATAAAAATTAAACATTTACTTTAAAGTTTTCTACTTGTATGTATGTAATGCATTAATATTGTCATTATTTTAGAGTATATTCAAAACTATACATACACACTATATATATATATATATATATATATCCATTTTACATGATCTTGTAAGTTGTCCTTATTTGCTATTTTTACTTTAATGTTTTGTTTTATATCATGTTAATTAAATGGTCTGTGTTCATTTCTAACATTTCGCCTTAAATCAAGACAATATTAAATCTTTACTTTTTGATCGGGAACAGCAGCTCCGAGTTTTGTGAGCCCAACAACAGAGTAGTATGCGGACTGCAGGTCGGTGAAGGGCCGGCTCAGGAGGTGCTGCAGTCGGCCCACATCCGACAGGGACAGGTGGTGCGACGGCGTGAGCGACTGAGCTCCAGCCAGAGCCAGACTGAGGAGAAACAACCCGAGCAGCTCTGCGGACAAAGCAAGACCAAACAATTACTAACACACAACCAACGAGATGTGGGATTCATAGCACAGCTTTATAACACCCTCTCTTCAGTTTTTTCATTCATAAAGCTCGGTTAGTTTAGCTACGAGACGTTGAAGCTAACGCGAGAAGGAAGCAGCAGACTGCAAACAAAAAAGCGGAGTTTATACCAATTCAACAACAAGCAGTTTGACAATATTTATAACATAAAAAATATAAAGGCAAATATGTATAGTTAATTTAGTCTTTTTTTGAGCCGAGTATACTTACTAGACCGGTTCATCTCTTGCAGTTCTAATGCAGCGTCACCAAAACCAACTTTGCTTCCGGTGTCACAGAGACCAAGCTGTCAGACGAGGAAAAACTTCCGGGTGACAGCTTGTATTCCAAAATAAAAGCACGAGAATATGTATAACAAAAGATTTGTTTTGCTACAAATGTCCGCTTGTTCCGTGTTCATTCATCCAAAGCAGCCTAAGGCATTTGTATTGTTCTTAAAGATGTTTTAAAATAGTTTGAACTGTTCTTTTAATTAGTTAAATCTTACAGAAGAATCCGACTTATTAATAAAATCAAAAACTACATAAACCATTATGAAATATTCTTTGAGAGATTTAAAGTGTGGGCCAATATTTATCCATACCTTGTGATAAACTGACAAAAGACAAAAGAAAGGATCACTTCCATTTATTGCTGATGGTTCCACACAAATTCAGTGTTAACACAGGTCTTCATACACAAATTTTGCATTTTTGTGTCAGCTTTAAAATTTAGTAAAGACTAATTTTTTCCTCTTACTCTCTTAGCTGAGCTTTCAGGGTTCCAGTTTCCATTTTCAAACTTTTCAGTTTTCCAGATTCATGTTTTTTAATTTTGAACAGTTTTTAATGTCTCTGCTCTAACATTTCATTTAAAATTACAAATATTCACTGTAATTTAGCAAAATGTTTACAAAGTGGTCAAGATTTATAGTACTAATTGAAGTAAAATTCCTTCAAGTAATTTTTTTTTTTTTTTTTTTTTTTTGCTCCTGGTGGAAGGCGGACGTGTTTCTTTTCTCTCTGTCTCCTGGTGCCCCCCCCTTGTCTTTCCTTTTTCAAAGCCTCTTTTTACATATTTTCCAAAAATTTAAGGAATATGGATCTGGTCAGCTGGTTTCTCAACGCAATTGATACAATTTCCTCAACTGGGTGAAGGAGAGTCCAGTCTCGGGATATGTCTCGCTGGATATACAGTGGATTCCTGGCAGGAG
>NC_051433.1:26146334-26174300 GCF_001649575.2 Kryptolebias marmoratus
CTTTGTTGGCATTGTCATGTTTTAGCTTAGTTATCTTGTCATGTTCTGTAACTTTGTCTGTAATTTTGTTCTTGTGTTGTAAAGCACTTTGAGTCGCCTCGTGCTGAAAAGTGCTATATAAATAAATGTACCTACCTACCTACCTACATCACTTTCCACCTTGTACGCTTGATTTTTTTTAATCAAAAAATCTGATGGGCTCAGAGTATGTGTTGGAGGATGACTCAGCTACTACCACACTAAATTTTAACTAAATAATTGTAAATTTGACAATTACTGAAATTTTTTGTTTGCTAATGTTGATTATACTTGGTGGACATCTTGAACTGGGGTGACTACAAAAGGTAATTGTAGTTGTAGATGTACAAATGATTATTTTCAGTTTCATTAAAATCTGTTCTCTAGTTCATGAGATATTTTGCTAAGAAACACAATTACCTGAGTGCCTACCTCTATGAAAGACAATAGGTAATAATAACAAGCAGCTGGACAAAAGATGGATAACTTTATAATTACTTTGGTAAAAGAAAATAAAAATAGAAAAACAGAACTGTTATTGAAGTTTTCCTCATAGTATAATTATGATCCTAACCACAGTTCAAGTCTTCATTAAACAAGATGCTCATTTGTTAAACTTGCCTATTATAAAAATCAACAATTCCTTTCAGGCTGGGATGACTTCACTCAACACACTGGTAATAAATTGTCTTCAGTTATAGCATTCCTTTAAAGTTTTGATTTACAAATTTTTACACAATTTATAAACTGCTGGGATGCTGCCGTTTAGATTTATTTGGTGTTTCTATTCTTTATTTATAATGCAAGTATAACTCACTTTGCATGTTTGAATAAATTTCTTTCAGAAACTTACATTTTTATGCTTTTAGAAAATAAAATGGGGAAAAGGTCTGGAAATGCAAAAGCTTTCCCATACTCCATTTTCTTTTGTCCATACTTATCCAAGACGCAGAAAATAGTAAAAACAAATTCCAGACTTTCAAAGACTGTGCCTAAACCTCAGGATTCACAGAACCTTTCAAAGAGTTTACATGTCATAAAATATACCAAACTACATTTCAACATATTATCAGTGTTTTATTATATTCTATGAACACAAGTAAATAACGTTCAACACTAAATATATTAACAAAGTTTGCCAAATACCATTAGTCTTGCCAGCAGTGGTCAGAACAAACCTCTGATGTTAGGAAAAAAAAAAAACAACAGAGGTTTCGGCCATCTTTTTTACTTTTTAAGAAGCAGGTTACCGTTATGGAATATTAATGTGTCGTAAAATTTTCAATCCATTTGCTTACCCTGTGTGTGGGCTGTAATAATAATAATAATGCTTACTGAGAAATACAATATAAATGTACACATGGTAAACAGATCCTACAGTAAGATCGTCTGATCAGCCACACAGAGACAACTAGTTAGAGGTGTTACCTGAGGGTTGGGCAATCACACAACTACAAAGACAAATTTCAGACACATTATGTTTTGTAAAACTGCTCAATGATAGCAAAACTTTAGAATCTTGATTTTCATTTTTTACATTCATAGTTCTTCTCTAACATTAATAATCAATAGTGAAAATGAGGGTTTGGAGGGAAAAAGAGTACATCTACAAGCAAAACTCTCACGAGACAGGTTATACTGTCAGTGTTTGGATTGGTACGCATTTGTTTCTTGAACATTTTACTAACACTGCACACGGCAATGAGCAATCAGAACATTAGGCTCTGCTTGAGCAACATGTTGGTCTGAAGATGAGAACCCTCAGGACAGAATCAGAGCCCGGTTGGGAGCGTGGGTTTTCAGTGAGCGCAGGTAGCGTCTGGCTTTCTCCGTCATTATGAGCTGGTCTTTAGTTTGTCCGCATGCAACTTTCTCCCATTCTGTAGACATCTGTACAGAGAACAATCAGATTCAGATTGGAGGGGCGGAAGAGGAGACAAAAAAGGAGCAGAATAGGACGAATGCCACGATTCAGAGATTGGTCTACTGAGACCGCCACCTAAGTCAGTGAACACTCTGCACCAACACTTTTTCCCCATGAAACGAATGAATTCCCAAAATCCCCAAAAAGGAAAGGTGATGGAACACAGTGGGAGACATGCCCCTGTCCCAGCTGTTTTGGAACGTGTTGCAGGCATCAAATTCAAAAGGAGTGAATATTTGAAAAACAAAACAAACAAACAAACAAAAAAAACAATAAAGTTTATTTGTTTGAACATTAAATATCCTGTCTGTGTCGTGTATTCAATTGAGTAAAGGTTGAAAAGGATTTGCAAATCGTATTCTGTTTTTATTTGTTTTACACAACGTCCCAACTTCATTGGAATTGGGGTTGTAGAAAAAAAAATGAAACAGAGAGAGAGAGAAAAAAGGAAACCTACAGGAACTGGGGGCAAGGTGCTGGGAAATATGGCGCTGTCACTGGGGTCCGACAGGAATCCCTGGTTCAAAATGTTTTCATGCCTCTTACTGGAAAATGACGAGGAGTGAAGAGAAACGGTAACAGGTTCTTCCTGTGGCCAAAACAGAAAAGAAAGAAGAACTGAACATGTCAAATCTACTATTACTTTTCTATTACCATAAATTATTTTCATTCATACTTTACCTTTATAGTGCGTTTGAGCTCACTCTTGCTGGATTTGCGTTTGGATGTAGGCATCACTTTACAATCCATGACATCCAGAGCCAATGATTTCCGCACTTTCTTCATAGGATGGCGGTGCTGATGTCAAAAAGAAAAAGGTGACCTTCTGATGCAATGATCCCAGTATACTGGGATCATTGCATCAGAATCAGAAGCTCCAATGAAAAAAAAAAAATTTCTTCTTTTGTTTACAACTAAATTCACTGATCAGTTATATAAAGTCTCCTGTTAGAGTTTTAAATAAATTGTTTTTAAATAAAAGCAAATAAATATTTTTGTTTTAATACAATGAAGCCATGGTATTTTTGCCCATGGTTATCATACTGTCAAAATCTGATCATTACTGTCAACATAATTATAACAACTCCACATTTTCCTAATACTTTGCAGCCCTACTACAAGTAAAAATATAGTAACCCTACCTGAAGCTGTAAATACTATGGACAGATAATACATGTATACACAGGGTGTGGGTGGTTCCTTGGTCCAATAAAGTCTGCATCTTTTCATTGTCATACTCAATGTAAAGTCACAATTAACAGACGTCAACCAGGCTTAAGTGGGTGTGAACTTTACTTTTCCGTTTATTTCTGTTACCATCGTTTTGCGCCTTTGCTCAGGTGGAGTTGAATGTACCACAACCAAGTTGATTCCCGCGTCTCTCAGGATGACCTCGTTTATGTCGTCTTCCAGGTTTGGAGTCTGAGGCTGGGAAGATAAAGCAGGAAATACTGAAAATAAAATAACAGCAACAACAACAACAAAAAAAAGTCGTCAGCCGTTTACAGGAAACTCAGAGTGATACCCACCAGAGGCTGCAGAGGGCCGTACTTCTCCATGGCGTTTTTGAACGGCGTTGGAGTTCGTGGAGTCATGCAGAGCTCAGACTTGTGGTTAGGTGTAACAAATCTAACGGGGAAACAAAAAGTGAACACTCAGAATCAGCCTCTGACACTTTGGTGTAAGAAATCCAGAAGTTGTGTGATTGCAACTGTTTGGTCATTCGGTGTCTTTTTTAATTTTGTTACATGCTCTTCTTACTTAATACTTCTTACTCTCTTCCTGTTTTTAAATCTCTTTTAAAAACACACTTTTTATTCTTTGGCTTATAACACACTGTGATTTTGTCTTGTTTAGCACCTTAAAACACACCTGCTGTGAACCTGGAATGTGTATGTTTTGTATGTTTCTCTTCTTATTGTCTCAATCTATTTTTATCTTATTGTACAGCACTTTGGCTTCCCCTGTGGTTTTTAAAATGTTCTATAGAAATAAAATTGATTGATTGATAACCACAACTCAGAGACAAGCTCCACACCAGAGTAAATAAATCAAATTATTTTGCCAAATAGAAACTACATCAGTTGGTGACAACTTACGCTGACTTTTCCTTCTGGGTGAGCGGGGTCTTGTCTCGCTGCAGTGGTGTGGTAACGATGACTTTCTGGCTGCACACTGGAGTGGATGTGAGGGAGGGGTTCTCCAGGTCGTGAGTATCCTGCTTGGTCCACATGTTCAGGAACTGAAATGATACACGTCAAGTCAGCAGCAATGCTGTCTTAACTTGGTACAAGTGACATTTCAACAGTCCCTTTCAAAAACCCTGAAGGTTCAAACCATTTTGAAGATTTTTGAGCTTTGTGATTAAAACAGGACAGCAAGACCACCAGAGTGTCTGTGCTCACATTTGTGTTCTGCTCCTCACAGATTTAGAGCAGCATGACAGAAAAAGCCACAAACTACACCTTATGCTTGCCTTTTGGTCATGACTGAACAGGATACCAAGTGAGCTGTATCCCTTGACTTCTTCATGGAGCCACAACGTTCATTTAATATCACAGTAAAGTGTTCACGCCCGTGTTTTAGCTTTCAAAACCAGTCGTCCTTTTTGCAATTCAATCTCAGCCTCCAGGAACTTTGAGAATTAAAGTAGGGCAGGCAAAAAGCAGACGTGTTAGTTTCTCAAAGGGTTTTCTGTGGAGCAGTTCAGATTATTGTGGTGCTAAAAGCTGTCAGAAAATGTTAAGGAAAAAGCTCCAGTGCATCAGAGAGCAGCACCAGTGCCGAGGTGCTACACGTGGAGACTTACTTGTGATGGAGAAAAAGGCAGGATTTTGACAGGGGTGCTCTTGGGAGTCATAGAGTGATTGGCTTCCGGTGACAAGGCGATGTACCTCCGGCTGCGGCGAGACAGTATGGAGGGTGGAGTGATGCCCCCAGGGGATATAGGGATGAGTTCCCCCTTGTTGCCCTTGCTCAGCTCCTGCAAGGCGCTGCCTTCCAGACGAAACTGATGGCGCTCGGGGCTGGGAGTGTCCTCGGGCAAGTCAAATGCTGTCAGGTTGCACCAGCCATCCAAGTCCTCCATGAAAGAAGAGATGTTTTTTTGGATTGTATCAAGTCATCACCTTTAAACAAACTAAAGATGATTAAAGTAGATATTTACAACAAATCTGAAGTAAACTAATAGATATCAAACGTAAGGCAGTACAGACCTCCTACACGTGACCACAACTACAATTCAAGCCTTTTCCAAATGTATCCGTTTCTGGTCATTTTCAAACCATTTTTGGATGTACTAACATTTACTTTAAATTACACAACACACTATATGTGCTGCATGAAACACTTATGAAAAAAAGAGCTTTTTATTGTTGCCTGTTTTTGTGACAAATTTCTGATCTTAATCAAACAGTTCAAGTCTTGTTTCAATTAAGTAAAATGGAAAAAGATGAAAAGGCTTTAAAGCTGAACTTGTGGATGTCAAAATGCAAACATTGTGCAACATTCGGAAAATGGTGTGCATTTATATAGCACATACAGGCTAAAGAAGGCCGGAAATAAATGAAAACTGGGAATTTAACAATGACACATCAAAAAAAAAGAGTGCTTTTTTTGTGACTAAAATAGGCTTAAAAGTAACTTTCCCAAGTTTTTAAGGTCAAAGGTTGGGCTCACAAACATGAATGAAGGTCAATGTGTCAAGGAAAAACTAAAAAACTAAAAATCCAAGAATATATGTCACAAGTGTAAGTTCACAGAAACTTTCACAGAAAATGCAGACCTGAGCAAGCGGTGGAGGCGTTTACGTCGGTGCAGTATTCTCCCGTGAGTTTTGACCCGTTTGATTATCTTTGTGATCTCTCACACAGGAATTATATAAATGCTGATACAGGCGAAGCAGCTCCGTTAGAGCTCCGAAATTGTCCATTTTAAATGGAGCGCAGTGCGCGCAGTCCACGCAAAGTTACAAAAATTGGGAGGTGCACGTCGATACGCCTTATAGTCCGGTGCGCCCTAAAGTGTGGAAAATATGGTATGTTTAAAATGCTAAAAGTGTATTTGTCAGCTATGCCAATGTTAAACGAAAGCCCTAAAACAAGACAGCTGACATATTCATCATACTCATAATAATATTAATATCAAAAACTAAACACTTCACAAAAATGTAATAAATGTGAGCTTCATGTTGTCATACGAAAGAAATCTAGATTTTTTGTGTTTTTGCAGGTGATGTGATACAGGTAGCACTCTCTGCTCATGTTTCAGTCCGTTTGTGGCTCTTTAAACTTGTTAATGGAATAACGAAAGATTTTCATTCCTCTATTTTTCCCTGTACTTATTTAAACATAGAAAAACACTTAAAAAATCCATACTTTTCCAGACTGTAGAGGAACCCTGGCAGTAAACGGTAAATCTGGTAAAGTCAAGTTCTGACTGATGTAGTGTGAATATTCACCCCATCCACCATTTCCAGCACTTCCTTCAGGATGGGGCCTGTAGGGGAGAGAAAACCAGAGCTGTCCACCACCCAGTTGGTGTTGGTTATTTCCCCTGCATCCACCTCAATCTTGGGACTTAAATTGTCACACGGTGAGGGGACATCCTTGCTCTGTTCTGCTTCACTTGGAGACATGTCAGACAGAGCTGACAATTCCTGCAACTTGTAGAGAAAAACCGGCACTGACTGACAACAGTCTGTATGTATCACTGTTTACACGACATTTAAAAAGAAACCTTTGATGCGTTTCAACAGATCTGATGGTGGCTTACTGTGGTATAGGGTTTCTGCTCCATTTCTTTGTCTGAACCATCTTGAGGGCATTTATCCACCTGTGTGATTGAAGGCAGAACACTCTGTTCAGAGACATGCAACACTGCTGCTTGTGTATCTTAATGGAAACTGGCAAAGAAAAACAAGCACACCTGCACATCTTTATTAATGCGTGCCAGCAGCTCTTCAAGCTCATTTGGCTGGAAAACCTCCCTGGCATAAAAGCCCATCTCTAGCTTGCGTTTTATAGTTGAATTCCAGTGATTCTTCACAGCGTTGTCTGTCCTGTTGACAGATCATGAGCTCTTTAGGTATCAAGGTGGGTTTTTTTTCCATACACACAAAACAAGTTGACCACTAACGTGCAGAGGGATCTGCTTACCTTCCGGGGAGCAGCTTTGCGATCTCAGCCCATCGGTTCCCGAGCAGACAGTGAGCCTTGTAGATGATGAGGTCCTCCTCGGCTGTCCACGACGATTTCTTCACGTTGGGATTGAGGTGGTTGTGCCAGCGCTCTCTACACTGCTTCCCCAGCCTGCCCTTGAGATGCTTGGCTACCATCGCCCACTGTTTGTTGCCGTAGAGATTCACAAGCTCGATCACCTGGAAATATATAAAGATTGTTCAACATACTAATTCAAGACAAACACTTCACTTGAGTAACTGCTACAAAACGCTGCCCACCTTCTCGTCCTCCTCTTTGGTCCAGGGACCTTTGACCAGCGCTGGATCTAAGACCTTATACCAGCGGTGCTGACACTGCTGCTCAGAGTGAGTCTGAAGAGAAACGAAAGCCTTTAAAGCGATTTGTGTAAACGATAAAACAGCTAAACGTAGACATTGGGAAGGTCCGACTCACTGGTATGAAACTAGCAATGAGTTTCCAGTCATTCGATCCAAGTTTCTGAACCAGCCCTTTGAGCTTGTCGTCCTGTGAACAGAAACATGTTTAGGTTTGTGTCCCAGGAAGCTGAAGAAACATGAGCAAGAAGTCACAGCCAGCACCTCCTCCTGGGTCCACTTCACCTTCACCTTCCCACCATCCCTTGGCTCGGCCACATCAGAGTCCGTATCTTGATGCATGGCTTCATCTCCATCTTCACTGAGAAACAGATGTGCAGAAAAACAGCTGCCAGACAATCCACATACCAGGAACCAGGCACTGACCCACCTTGTAGACAACTCAATCTGAGCAAGCTTAATTTGGTGCTTTCATAGTGGCGGGTTATAATTGTAATTGATAGTTTGACAAACTATTGAGGCAATAGCAATGATTTATCAGATCTGTGTGCATGATTTACAGGCTACGTGCTTATTGAACATCCGAGTATATTATCGTGCTCGGAAAAAGGCGGCAGTCGTGAGGCAGAATTTCCAAAAAGTAAATAAAAGTTAACATAAAACCTAAGACAAATGCCCAGAGCCCCTCTGTACATTAAACTTAACATTGGGCCATTCAGGAAACAAGGAGTTCTGCTCGTATTTAAAGTTTCAGACAACAAAGATGAATATCTCACCCGCGCGGCCACCAAGACATTTCCCTTTGCTTGTTTTAACCGTCCCGCCGTGATTTCCCCTCCCTGCTCTATATGAGCACGTCATGTGCGCATACAGAGAACTTATGTCGCACTTTAGCGCCTTTTCGGTGTGTTTTCTGGGAGTGGAGAGCGGCGGTGCTGCTGGCTCGGTGTTGAGCTAGATTGTTGCGCCCAGTTCGTCCGCGCTTCACTTTTCCTATCTCGCGCCCTTCTCTGTCTTTCAACCAGAGCGGTGACGTGTCTCCGTTTTACGCATGCGCAGTGATTCGCACAGTAAAACACAAGCCTCCGGTTGGACCTTCAAAATAAAACACAGACTGCATATATTGATTCTTTTTATTAGCTAAAATTAATTTAAAAAAACAAAGAGGTAGTAATATTTTGAAGAGCAAAAATACACAACACAAATAATGGACATTTTAAAATAGTTAAGTTCATGACAATGTTATTAAATTTGTTAATCATTTTTACTTTCCTTTTTTTATTTCTACAGTACCTTGTTCATTTAATTTCATCTAAATTACGGTATTTTGTGGTCCTGACCTCAAACCAAGCAGGATGAGCAGTATTAGTAAACTGGTCAACTCACAAAAGTACTTTTACTATAGTTATTAGTCCAGTTGGTTGGACTAATCATACTGCAGTACTGCGTTTATTATTAAAATTAGAAGGAGAATATTTACACATTATTTCAAAATGTCAGTTTCAGTAATATCAAAACTTACAAATCGAAGTCAACTCATTTGTTAATTATCAAAAACATTTTAGACAACTGATTTCATTTAATTTTTTACACCATAATAATAATGACAAAAATCCTTACTGTGGTTTTAGACATCTGAGGGTTGGAATAATAGAAAATAATAACCTTGTAGAATGTACCTTTGTGCTATTTATTCAATTCAAAATATAAAAATTTAATATTTCATTAAAGACATCTTTAAGTGCAGCCCGAGGCCTCTAAAACTACATCTGTTTTGCTCTTTTTCTTCTACAGTAATAAATATTTTAAACTTGTAGTCAACACAAGAATAAACAGAGATAAATCATTTTTAGTGCTGTAGTTTTTTGTTGTTCACAACCTAAATGCTCCTGAACGGCCATAGGAGCTCCCCTTCCTGATCCACACTGATACGTTAAACATAATAGACACTTTACAAAAGAATTTAGGGAGCAAAAATACACAAAATATAATAAGATTTAAAAAAACAAACAAACAGATTAATAGAATTTATTATATAGTACATACATACATAGTTAGAAAATAATCCATAGTGAACCACACTCCATACCATTTGGTGGCGATAATGCACACTTTCAGTTTTTTTGCCAAGCGCCAATAAACTCTACAAGAAGAAGATCCAGACTGATGACCTGCTGAGCCTACAGCTGAGTCAATTACCAAACAGCTTCAACAATTTAAAAGTCACCTGCAGCTGACGTGGCTTTTAATGGGTAGAGGATACAATGGAGAAAGCTTACATCTTTAAAGGTAAGTTAGAACGTTGTTTCTGCTCATATGTTAATTATTGATGAGAAGCTTAGATTCCTAATTCCAAGTATTTTACCTCGAAGGGCTGAAAAGCTTTGAGTGCTCCTCTCCATCAGAGTTGGACAAGAAGTTTTTTGGAGAACAGAGCTTGCTGTCGGCTTTGTCTCTGGAACAGCTGTCCATATCAAAGTCATCGAATGGCACAGTAGCTGACCGATCTGAGAACAGGGTCTCTGTCTTGGCTTCCCTCTGCCTGTCAGCAGACACCATCTCTCCATGTCGGGAGTTTTCGTTTCACAGCTCCAACATGCAGGAGACTGACAACTGTAACCTGACCGTGCCTTCGCAGGGGAAGTTCTCCACTCCCAACCTGCTTGTTCAAAAGCCAAAAACCGCTACCTCTTTTGATCGGTCCTACGGCGACCTCACAGCCTCGCAGATTTCATGGGATGTGTCTCTGATTAAAGCCGAGAACAACAGCCCCAGGTTCTTCATGGATTCTAGTGCTCAGGAGCAGATGTGGAGTCCGAAACCACAGAAGCATTCCTTGGCTGAAGTTTCTCCCTGACCTAGGCTGGTGAAGGGTGGCTTTATTGAACATCTGGACAAAAGTCAAAGGGTAAAAAGAATCCAGCTGGTCACAGCTGTATATGACTCCAGCTCTTCATCTACCATCAAGGAGCAGCTGAATAGAATTATAAAATGTAAATGATGTTTTGATTTTTGAAGAAACAAGTTCTAATAAAGGAGGAAATGCATTTATTTGTAAAGCTCTTTAAAATTGTTTTTACAAATGTTACAATTCACTTCAATAAAAATAAAAACCTTTTACAACATGTCTTCTCGAAATGCCACAGAACTCCAACTTGCTCGGTCACTGACAGCTTTGTACTAGGACATTAGAAAATATTAAACCTGATTCTGCCTCTATTCACAGCGGAGTGGCTGGTGCCTCTGTGTCCATATCGTGCTCCTGCAAAGAGGAAAAGGTTTGTTTTAGACATAGGTCTCAACACGGTCACAAATTTTTTTATTTTTTTTTTGGCAAAGCACTCCCCTTACCTGGTTGAGTTTCTTAAACTCGACCACCTGGAAGAAAATGTGCTCCAGGATGTGCTTGGCATCCCTCTGCGCTTTATCCAGTTTGGGAGTCACGCCCAGAATTTCGCCACATTTGCGCACATAGAACTCCAGATCGTCGTCTGTGCCTGTGGAGGGAAAGAAAAGCGCTGATCAATGAGACCCCTTCTGTTCCATATTTAAACTTAACTAAATAATGAGGACATGTTTTCAGTGAGCGTACATTTGTTGGTGAGCTGCGCGAGGCGTACTTTCTCAGATGAAAACGTTTCATCTAAATCAAACAGGTCCAGCATCGGAGGAGGCAAATCACTTAAGGCAGGTGGGAAAACCTAAAAGGGGGGGAAAAGCAATGAGACTTTCAGGAAAATAACTAGAACGTTTCTGAAGAAAAGCTGAAATGCGTCCCTGCAGCTACTGCCCTAAAATTCCTACATCAAGTTTGCTCTCTAAAGCCCCACAGTAGTGATGGACCACTGCTCGGTGCTTCAACCCGCTCACTGAGCAGGAAGGGCAGTTTCAAATGAAGCCTCGCTTTTATCTTCAAGAGATTAAAAATGAGGCCCTGTTCCCAGTACAGACCCCACAGCAACTCATCTCTAGGCTCGCACATGGATTTTGGCTCACTCAGTTTTATCCCATAAACGGGTAGAAATCAAATTAGGAGAAATGGTCAAGAAGTTGAAACAAAATCAAAATGTGGTTAGAGTATTTCAGACAGCTCATATTTTTCCTCAAATATCAAAGCTTGGAGCTCTATAGAAGCAGAAAAGCAGCTGCTCTGTATGGGTTATTTAGGCTCATTCTCAGGGCTGAAGTCCATGAAAACACAAAGCACAATGAAGCCTTTTTTTTCCCCGTTATGTTTTTATATTCCCCCCAGCATCTTAAGTTCTATGTTCTACAAGGCTAAAAAATGTCTTAAAAAAAAAAAAAAAAAAGCTCAGTTGAAGTCAATATTTTCAGCTGCACATCTACATCATTTCTCTATCAGTAAATTAGAAGATTACAACCCACAGTTGAATTGCTCAAACACCTAAAAAAGCATCAAGAAATAAAAGACTTAAACATTAACTGTAAGAATACTGACCCATACTTTTCAGTATTTTTTGTCTCAAACATTTGGATGAGCAGAGGGAACTACTGAGCATTTGGAGCTTTAAGAAATGAACCATTTTCCAAAACAAAGGCTGGAAAGTTTCAGCTGACCATCACTACCCATCAAAAATCTGGGATTTATTTTATCATAATCTAAGATGGCAAAATGCTAATATTTTGATGTATAAATTGCAGAAGAAGTGTAAAGAGAACCAGGTTTAAAATAAATGTTAAAGCTGCTGCCGGTGGCTAATTAGGGTCACCATGGTAACCAGCACACACTTGTGCCTCTCACTCCCAGACACCACTCTTGATGAGACAGGCAGAATAAAAATTAATCTTTAAATAAACAGTCACTGTGCAAAAAAACAGAAGTCTTGTTGAACTAAATTCTTGAATTGTAAGAAGCAGAAACAGCTAGTGGTCAAATATAAACTGTTTTCTATCTACAGTGTTTTATGGAGGAGATGCAGGTTCTGAGGAGAAAGTTCTGAGCTCAGATACAATGGGAGTCAATGAGAGTTAGGGTATGTGCACTCTGAGGAGATTTGAGAGAAAAGCACAAGTCCTACATCAGTGAGAGACACACGGGGTGAAATGGTTGATGTTTAAACTTTATAAAATGTGTAAAGATAAAAACAGTCAGAAAAGTGTGTTAGCCACTCTGTGGTAAACTTTAAAAAAAAATTGTGAGCTTAACCTGATTGTGTAAAATCCATAAAAGTTATCAAAATGCCAGTTCTGTCACATGAAACCCCAACTTTCTGTGACCTGTTTAAACTTTGAATGATGGCTGAACTGGGAAGTCTGACTCACTTGTTTCAACAAAATCCCATTGTTGTCTGTGTAGAAATTTTCTGCAGTTTTTTTTGTACTTTTGTACCAAAAGTACATTATTCTCACTGGGGCAGCATGTTTTGATATATATTTCACCTGAGTTGTTCCAAAGACGCAGAAGGAGATTTAAACCAAATATTATGATAGAACTGAAAGAACAATGAGTGAAGAGTGATAAGGGCGCTTCAGTGCTTTTGCACGGACATCTTTAATAAACATTTTTCAGACAGGGTTAGGTTAACCATTTAAACTCAAGTATGTAAAAACCAACTTACAGCAGGTTGAAGCTGAGGCAGAGGGGTTTCAAACTGGGGTGTGATGAGCTGAAGGGGCTCGTGTTTGACATTAAGTTGGGTATAAGCGCTGCGAAAAATGAAAAAAGGTTTTAGATATGAGGAAACATAAACATGAATGGTGTGATCCATTAATTTTGCGTTCTCACCTTATGACTTGCGGTAAAGTGTCAGTTGATAAATTGAACAAGGACCTATCGAAGAGAGACGTGAAGTCCCGGGGGTTCTCATCGCCTTCTTGTAAACAGACTCGGAGCTGTCCTGACAGTCGCCCCGTGTCTGGCAGCATGGTGTAATCTGTCATCTAGCAGATAAAATGTCAACATGAGCTGGATTCAGACAGATGGGGCGCACTCTTTTTTCAGTCGTGTACATTTTACATACATCTGGATCTTCTGCATCAATCTGATTCAGCTGAACATTATCAGTCATAAGCCACTGAAGCACAACATCCTAGAATGAAATAAAGCAAAGCAGAAACGTCAAGAAGCTGGAAGAATGAATCATTTGACTAAATGTTCTTCAACTTACCATGATTTTACTGTTTTCTTCTTTGTCTATGTACTGATCACTGAACATGTAGCAAGAGCCCAAAACAGCCAGTTTGCCAGACTCCTTCATGAAAAATCAAATATGTTTGAGTAAATTTTTACAGAGGTTCGTCAACATTATGGCCAGTAAAAGTCCCCAGACCTTTCCCTGATAGAAGGACAGGACGGGCCTGTTGAGCGGGAAGCAGACTGAACCAGTTGAGAGAACAGCCACAGCAGGCTTCATCACGCTCAGTGTGGCTCCGTACGGGTACAAAAATGTGAGAGCTCTGTACAAACACAAAAACTAAGTAGTGAGAAGGCAGACGTTTGGTGTAGCAAGTGACGACATAGAAGCAAATCATTTACTGGGCGTTGTTTCCAACGTTTTCATCTTCAATTACTCCTGTGACCACTTTGCCGGCAGCTCGACTGATCTCTCTGAACAAAAAGGGAGAAATTTTGGATTGTGATGAGCGCTCGCAAAAACAAACTAAGATCAGAAACCCTGTTTTCAAAAGTGTGTATTGGTATCATCTGACATCAGACCTGTTCAACACGCCATTGGACACAAGAGCCTCCTTGGGATGGAAGTATTTGTAGTACACGTTCCTCACAACAGCATCTGTGGGAGCACAGAAAGGGTGGAAAACATTATTAAACCAAAAGACTAGCATTCCTTAATGTAATGCATATCACCTACTGCCACCTGCCAGAGATTTAAAAGTAAATCATCTTGTGATATTTTTCTTACAGATACGGTGTCTGTTAGCAACAGTTATTGGCAATGTTTTAAGCAAATATCTTGCACAATGTGTAGCAGAGTATGTGTTGTGAATGACTCTCAGTTACTGCCATATCAAATTTAAGCTTGATATCTGTAAAACTGACGGAGTCTTGGCCATTTTTGTGTTTGATAAGGTCGCTAAGCTGTTGTTGATTTCAAAGGTTAACCTGTTTCAGATGTACATCCAATCATTACTATCTAGGAGTTTCATTAAAATCTGTCCAGTGATTCATGAAATGTTTTGCTACAAACACACACACACAGAAAAAATCATTATCACCGCAACGCCTTCAGAGGCGATTCTTAGACTATGTGTAAATATGTTATTAACTATCACTGAAGCGAAGTTGAACTCGCACCATTGTTGACCATTACTCCAAACTCCTCCAGGAGAAAGTTGATGTTTGTGTCATATTTCATTTCTCCTCCTTCACCAAGCATCACCAGCATATTCCCTCCTCCATCCAGGTACTGCTTAAGCACCTCTAGCTACAAGAAGAACAAAACAAGCTAATAATTACCGTACTCTGAACTGCAAACTTTCCTTCTTGAAATAGCCAAAACCATTTCTCTTCACCATTACACTGCTGAGAAATTAGCTGCAACAAAATTAGCTAAAGTCACCTCTGATGCCGTGAACTTCTCTCTTGGGCCTGCAGTTATCCATAACCTGACCCCTTTCAACTTCTCCTCTGACAGCTCTTCCTTGATACTGTGGAAAATACATGATTTTTAAAAGATGATGGGTGATGATGATGTTATAACTTTTGTTTTTATAACTTTTACACGTTCAGAATTTTGCCATAGAAATACACTGAAATCTCTTTAATTCAGTCAAAACATTGCTCTCTTTGGAATCTCCTTCAGCAAACTTGTTAAACTTTTGTCTCCTTATGCTACTTTTAGTTATTCTTATGCTACTTTTAGCTAGCCTTTTGCTAATTTCCCCTTGGCTACCTTTCTGCTACTTTTTTTTTAGCCAGCCTTTGGCTATGTTTTGCTTTTTGCTGGCATTTTGCTACTTTTAGCTTTTACCCACACTTTTGCTACTTTTATTTATATAGCTAGAATTCAGCTAACTTTTAGCTTTTGCCTAGCCTTTACTACTTTTGGCTTTTAGTTATTGTTCAGCTTCTTTTAGCTTAACCACAGTTTTAGCTTCTTCATTCATTAGTCATTCAGCACTCAGCATTCATTCATTCATTCAGTATCTAAATTTTCCACAAACAAATTTTCTCATATAGGCCATATAGTTCAGAGTTTATATGTTTTGAAAAGGACTATAAACAAAACAAAATTATTTACTCCTTCTTTATAAGAGTTTGGTCTTTTTCTTTGTCCTAACATGTAAAAATCTCAATAAACTTTAAAAATTTCTTAAAGTCCTTTAATTTCCTTTTGCAACAAGCAATAGTATTTTTTATTTATTATTATAATAATGAGTTATCTTTATTTCAAGCATGTTTAGCAGCTCTAGACAAGTAATCTTGATTGAGACAATGAGCAGAAAATTCTCTTTGGATTATAAAGGTTGCAGATGAGTCTACAACACAGATATCTTACCTCTGTATTTTCCACTGAGCTCTGAGTCTCTTCTGCATGGACTTGTATCCATTGTTTGTGCTAAAAAGCTCCCTTTTCGACGCATTGAAGATGATAGCATTGTGCTGTTCTTTTTCCATCATTTACAAGCTTCACACTTCAGAGGTGGCTCTATGTTCATTCGTACACCTGGAAAAAAGGTTCCCAGATCAAGTTGGACATCGTTTACAAGCTCTGTATTCAAAAGCTGGAAAGTTAGTACTGTTCAGGTAAATACATTGTTGTTTATTTGGATCCCGTTAGCAGGCATAGCTCAAAACTCCGACACAAAGATTAGCCACCTAATATGTTAGCTAACATTTTCTTTCGTTCCTTGTTTGCCACTAATGTGAATAAAATCCGATACATTTAGTAAAAGATAACTCTATGGTAGCTAATCAGCGACAAGACTCACCGTCATTCACGTTGTTTATTGTTAAAACCCGTAAAAAAATTACCTTAAAACGCCCCTTGAAGTGATGCATTGTGGGAGAAAATGGTAACTAAGGGCGCGAGCGACATAGCAACCGTGGGGAAATAGCATGTCAAAATAAGAGCCTGGGGTTTTGTTGACATGCACAAGATATTGTACGCGGTAAATTAATTTACTCAGTGAGGTTATTAAATAAATTTAAAGACCCAACATCTATGTAAGGAGTGTGTATCGCCTGCCGTATTTCACGCCAGCGTTTAAGACCAATATCATCTTATATTTAGAAATGTTGGAACTGTTTTGGTCCAACCTTGGCCCGGTCCCAATACTTGCACTACACCCTACGCCCCTCTATAAAGGGGGTAAACTCAGTCGAAGTGCACAGAAGGGTTTCATGTGCGCAGGTTACAAGCATGCAAGAATTGGAGAATTGTATGGAGTGAAAATAGTTTCAAAATACCTGTGCGTGTGTAAAAATATCTGTGCTCCATACAATTGGGACAGTATGGGTTACGTCATCGTCTTGCGCCTCTGCATCATAACTGTGACATTTTTTTTAAACAAAACTTTATTGTGAAAGATAGTCAAATCTAACAAGCATACATATTTTTAACAGTAACTTAAATGACAAGCAGTCAACAGTTTTACAAAGAAAGAAGGGGTACAAACTGTCATGAAAAACCAAATGATAATACAGGTAATAATTCAGGAATTATAATAATAATCAAAACACCAAAACAGACACATTATTATATAGCAAAGCAGCATTCTTTGCCTCAATAAATTTCAAAGAGTTGTCATAACTGTGACATCCAACATGGTGGGACCAGTTGATGTTTTGGTATTTTAAGAAGGTGCCAGTACGATTTTAAAAGTACAGTTTTGGTATTTTTGCTTTCCAAAGTCATTGTAGGAGATATTTGGCTGTTCAAATGTGTTTTGTTATGACTTGTTGAATACGGAGCAAAGTTTGATAGTATTCAAACATGTACAGCAGAGTGAAACAGTAATTATTTCAATACTTTACATCTGAACACTGCTTTTTTTGTAACAGACTCAGCTTGCTCTGTCACCACTGACATATTTCCACCTTTTAATTCAAAACCATTTTATTGTCAATAAAGATAATAATAAAAAAAAATCAAAACGTCACATGCAGCAATGAATTGTGGGTAAATACTTCGCCAAAGTCCGCCTGGATGCAGGCTTAGCCAGAGGGCGGATGTAGTACACAAAGGGGGCGGGGCTACAGTTCACTCCAGAGAATTGGGACACTCTCAAAGCCTTCAACATGAACGCGCATTTGAAGGACACGAGGGTGGAACGAGGGTGCAAGTGTGAGTATTGGGAATGGGCAAAAAAAATATATATATATATCTATCTATATATATATATATTGGGACTGGGCCCTTGTAAATGACGATGTGACGCAATCTCATGCGACAGTTCGAAATCTCGCGTGACTGTTGGCAATCAAAGTATGTATTAAAGATAACTCTCAGCTACTCCTAGACCAAATTTAGCTCAAACCCTGTAAAACTGGCTCAGTTACAGACAGACTTTTCCATCAGTCAGCATTGTGAGAGGTGAGGAGGGATACTTCCAGGAAAGCAGGGCTCTCAAGTCTCACGCATTGACCGTGAGACACACGCATTTCGTGAAGTGCACACGCTCACACGCCACGCTTTGTATTTCTCACGCTAAAAACACACTGAAACGCACACCCTTTTTTTTTTTTTTCCGCACAGGCTGGAGCACAATAGTAGCTGCTCCAGCGACTTTGTCAACATATTTAGCGAGTTTTCAGATCCCTCTAGCCATTTTTTAAAGCGACTAGAGACAAATCTAGTGACTTTTTTCTGTGTTACTGCAGACTCTGGCGAATAAATGTGTGGAAGCGCCAATCATTCTGCAGCGTGCCGTAAGCCCCGCCCAATTCCCCAAACACTGACAGCTGTCAATCTCACAGCAGAGTTTCCACAGTGGCGCAATCCAGTCTGCATTTTCTGTATTTACCAGCTGTCTGCGTGTAAATGATATGATCGATAACAGAAACACGTCACTGATCACGCGCGTCTTCACCTCTCCTCCCCTCCTGTCGCGCTCCGCTCGAGCGAAAGCGCGACTGTTTTCATTTGAATCGTGTTATCATCTGATGATAACTGATGAGCTGAAGATGGAGAGGCAGAAAACTAAAGAGGCAGAAGAATAAAGATTTTGTAGGGATGAAAATAGCTTTTCAAAGTGGTTGAAAGACAGCAGGAAGTTCTGTCTGCGCATCAAGAGGAGGCCTGGAAATATTCAGGTTACAACTGTTTACTAATAGAACACAGCATGACAGAAAATAAAGGAACTTGTTTGTGTTATTTTGTTGTTCAGACAGTAATCATTTGTTGAACTTGATGGTGAATCATAAAGCAGATAAATTACAGAAGTTGGGAGTTTAACTCATGTCTGTCTCCTTCATTCCTTCTGTGTTCTTCTCTAAGTCACATGGTCAAACAAGTATTATTTATTAGCTTTAAATAAATTACACATCTTGCTATTTCACTTTTTCAATATAAATATCATTTCAGAATTAATCACTTGGTATTAAGTGGCTGTTTCTACACTTCCAGTTCATATTGGACCAACCTGTCTCCTTCCTGTCTGTCCTGATTCTTTCCCTCCATCCTCACAGCTGAATGACATGAACTTTGTGTTCAGGAGGTTTAAAGAAATACAGCAGTTAAATCACATTTAAAAACATGAAATCCTAATTTTAAATAATATCCTTGTTGGATATCAGTTACTGATTGGACACTTCATCTGATCAGACTTATCAGATTAATCACAACAGCTCTGTAGAGGTCGGTGATGGCATCTGCAGTAGAGGAGACCAGAGATAGCATCAAGTAGGAATAACTCAGCTGGTCATTTTGGGAAAATTTGTGCAGGCAGATGACAAGTCAATCACCACAGAGGAGAATGTGGAACAGAAAGGTGATGATGATGAGGGAGAGGAACAGCGAGGTGCAAAGGAGAGGGTTGGGGCAAGGCCCTACTCTGAAGATCCATCTGAATGGCCTTCACCACAGGAAGTGGGGGACTCATTGACATGGTGGAGAATGGCCCACAGAGATGTTCTGATGGGCCATACCCAAGATCAGGTATTATATGTTATAAGTCCATGAATAAATAAGATTTATTTACATAAACGGGTGAAAGAAAAGGGGGGGTGGCTGTAATATGTCTGCATACCCCTCAGAAAGTAGGTAGTTGCACCTCTGCATGTCCACTTTGTAAATTAATCATTTGTGTGCAAAGCTGCCGCTGATCCCGTCCTGGATTACAAAGCGGAATGTAAATATAATTTTTAATGTAATGTTTTTTCACTGACTCTGTAGTGCCAATATAAATCCCTGTGGTTCCAACCCCGGATACAAGAGGACGGTTGAATGTACAGCTGGCAATTCCACAACACAAAACTGTCTTTTGGTGACATTTGATATTCAAACAAAACTGATTTATGTAGTGTGGGATCAGGCAAATCATTAAAGTTATACAATTATTTCAAAAAGTTAATTTGTAGTTCTAAATATAATTTGAGTGCTTTTTACTCATTTTTTGTCTTGCCAATGTTGATATTCCTCTCTCCTACAGTCTAATCAATATGACCAAATATGCAAATTAGGTGATGACGTCATCTAACAACTTCTAGCAGCTCAAAATTTCACTCCAAGCTCAGATCAAAACTTGAGAGCCCTGTTGGAAAGGTTGCCAATACCTCACAGAGTCCACGGTATACAGTTGTACTATTTGAATTTGTCTTAATTCTACTTAACATATCTCAAATTCTGAAGTTAATCATAGGCTTTCATAATGAGAGCCGGATTATTATGTTGCCATTAACTTGCTATATCCCCTCTTCAAAAGAGAATCTGTTAACTATTTATTGAAAATCAATCACAAGTTGTTACACTGAAAAATACATAAAATAGGATCAAAGGTTATACAAAATAAACTGTATTTTTTTAACGTGAAAAGCTTTTTTTTTAATCCTCTTCATATATAAATAAAGTAACAATCAACTTTAAAATTATTAGCTCACTGATAAAGTTCCCTAAATCCTTAGATGCTTCTTTAAAGCAAAGGCATAATAAAACAATCTACAATGCTGTCGGTTTCTTCTTCTAATAATGGCATGTGACAGGTCAGATGTGTTACAGCCCAAATCAGTTTCACGTGTTAGATTGTAAGCACGTTGTTAAAACAAGTAACAAGTACTGTGAAAAGCAATCAGAAACAAAATATATTATTAAATACTGTAATTATTAAAGCCAGTATTAAACTAAACTATGTAAAAAGATTTTTAAGCATTGCTATAGTTTGCTGGTCCCGTTGACCGGTTTCACCCTCAGGACACCCTCTTGAGAACATGTGGCGGCCAAGACCCCATCCTTTCTCCACAGTCGGCCATGTGCCAGGCCTCTGCTGCTTCCTGTACGACGCAAAACACACAGGTAGGTTTGAAGTGACAGTAAAGATAAGATGTCATCAGTGTGTTTAACGTTATCTGCTTACTACTTAACTTCTACAGATAACCTTGTTGAATGGGTGTTCTATACAAACCTGAAACTATAAGTTTAGTGATGAGCCTTCCTCAGTTAAAAATACAAAAACAACAAAAAACAAAGATGCAAAAATCCACAAGCCTTTAACCTTGCATGTGTCTTGTATTCTTCTATTATTGTTTTCTGATAATACATAAACACAAACTGATGCCAATATTCTTTCTTAACTTCTTACAAGTCTCATTACACACTATGTTCACACTGGTAATGACTTGATGTGGATGTAATGACAATATTTGTTTCAATAAGTGCCAAGTTGGAAATGAGCAAAAAAAAAAATCCCAAATAATACATCTGACACTGTTATACACAGTTTTGCTCTCAGAAATCCTTTAATAAAGTTTAATGAGATGAATCGATGTGTAGGAATGGGTGACCTGCTGGATTCTCAGAGTTCTTAGTTAAGATCAGTTTTAATAAACACCAGAATGAACAAATGATTATGTGTTTCTGCACACGCATCAACCGGAAAAGGCCAGAGAGTGGAGGGCCCGAGAGTGCCGCCTACAGCCAGACACATCTCAGATAATGGGCTAAAACTTGGTGTGGTAGTAGCTGAGAATCATCCCCAACAGTTACTCTGATCACTTACACATCACACCAACATATTTAAATCTTCGGTACACAAGATGGTGGGGAATATACATTCTTTTAAGGAAAGTCACTTGGATTTTTTTTCTTATTATTAATATTTATAGAATCGAACGAATACAGGAAGCTTAGGAGGTCACATGCCTCTTGGGAGGCCTAGTGTGATATGACTGGTGAGTTTCATAAAAAACAATTTTCTTTTGATGATGCAAATTCAAAGCTAACTTAAAATATTTTTTTATAAAAAAATCAGTCAGTCAGCCGTTAGACTCATGTTGAACTCTTGGTGAATCACTACTGTCACCACCAAATAACACACACAGAAGGACAGCTGCATTTCTGTTTATATAGAGCTCCAAACTTCAATATACAAGAAAAATGTGAGCTGTCAGAAATACTCTGTAACTGCATTTTGACTATGTTTCAACTTCTTTAGATTTAAAGGAGAGATCATATTTCTCCAGTTTTAGCTTCTCTCCACTGGCTTCATGAAAAATTCAGAATAAAATTTAAGATCTTACATCTAACCCACAAAGCTCCATCTTGTATTAAAGCTCTTCTTGTTCCATATTTTCCTAACAGAGCACTTCACTCTCAGACTGCAGGTTTACTTGTGATTCCTAGAGTTTCTAAAAGTAGACCAGGAGGCAGAGCTTTCAGTTCTCAGGCTCCTCTCTGGTGGAATCAACTTCCAGTTTCTGTCCATGAGGCTGACACCCTGTCTACTTTTAAGACTAGGCTTAAGACTTTCCTTTTTGATCAATCCTATAGTTAGGGTTGGTCTGGGTTCTTTAGTCCCTTCCCATAATACTGCTGCTACAGACTTAGACTGCTGGAGGACAAACTCACCACATTTCTTCATTCTGCTGCTGTCTTTACTCTTCACGTTTATACATGCAATTATTGCTGTTATTATCTTCGCCAAGAAGGTTATGTTTTCTATAGCGTTGGTTTGTTGGTTTGTTTGTTAGCAAGATTGCTTAAAAACTAATATACAGATTTTGATGACATTTTCAGGAAGTGTTGGGATTGTCTCAAACTTGTCTTTTGCTGGTGATCCAGACCATGATCTAGACCAGACTTTTTTTCAATGATGCTATAGCCTTGGTGAAGGTTTGCTTTCTCTGAGTGCTTCTAGTTAACATACGTTTTTCCCTTGTTTTTCTTCCCATAGAAACTACACCAAAACCAAACCTCTGTTTGTCTGCATCTCTTTCCTGTCCTCTCAAACCTCAGCCAGTCGAGGCAGATGGTTGCTCGTCCTGGTTCTGCTGGAGGTTTATTCCTGTTAAAAGGGAATCGTTTCTTTCCACTGTTGACTCAGTGCTGCTCCAGATGAGAGATTGCAACAAAGTGAAGATTTGACACAAACTGACGGCCTCCTTAGACAGATAACTTTTTTACCAATTGGCATAAAGTACTGTATATGAACTTACTGCATTATATTAGAAATTAATTAACTGTAATTGGATTTATGATTTGGACTTTATTCTTTTGTGTTCAGAGATGAATTTTGATGTGAAGTGGTAGTATAGAAATAAACTGAATTTAATTAAATTTTTATTTCCTCTTGTTTCTATTGAAATATTGCATGTCTGGGATCAAATTCAGAGGCAAATCCATGCATGAATCCCCAGATGAACCAGTAGTGTGTCTGTGCAGGGAGCAAGACTTCATTTGTCATCGATCACATGATTTCTGGGAGGAAGAATCAAGCTCTGAATTGGGGCTTCATCTGAAAACTGCCTCTCATGGTTGGAGTACATTTTGAAGTGTCCCATCACTACATAAAACCTGAGAAGTGATAAACGCTGGATTTTATTTTCCCCATGACTGTAACTAGCTACTCAACAATTTGGAGCTTCAGCAAAAACATGTCACTTCTGTTTATGTCTCTGGCAACAATGGATGGTGTTTCAACTTTAGCATTCAACATTTTATTAGTTTTGGTTACTGCTGTTACGGCAGCATCTACAAAAGATACAGGAATTCAGAATGGCAGTATTTCATCAACTTCTGTTCTTGTTTTAAGTAGTGAAGAAATGAAATCCTATAAGTACACACCTAGAGAGAAAAACCTTTGACGTGTTTAAACCCAGCCTGAATTTTTGGACAATACTAGTATTTAATACTGTCACGATAGTAGCTTCTGATTTGGGAAAAAATGAGAGCAAATTGACATTTTATTGAGATTTACAGAGGAGTGAGTCTCTGGGGGAGCCTGACATTTAAAACACTTTTACCCCTGCCGCCCGTACCACTACTGAACAGCCCTCGGCTGAAGAATATATGGAGTAATACAAAATAATATCAACCCATGTTCAAGTATGAGCATTTGACCTTTCCAACATTTCTGTTTGGAGAACAGAGTGGAAAACAAATCATGCCCTGGACTTTAGACAGGGATGGGTATAGGACGGTTTTGAGGAGAAAGAGTCTGATTAGTTGTGCTGTGGCAGACAAAGTAAGCAGATGAGACATGAGCAATATACTGACCTGCCCATGGGCTTTCACACTCGTACAACATCCACTCATCGCTACGGAAAGTGCTGTGGAACCACATGGCGTGGTCCAGGGAGGCGGTGAACTGGGCCTTGTATTTGGAATATGGCAGCAGGACAGTGCCAAGCAAAGCAAAGTCTGAGACATAGGCGGCGACACAGCAGTGTAGCTTCATGTTATCTTCACCTACAGAAACACAAAGAAAACTGTATCACCAAGCACTACTTCCACTGGATTTACAGAAAACCCCAAAAGGATCATTTTAAATTTGAAGGCAGCACCACATGTCAAAATGTTGTTCCAGGTCCATGTTTCCCACTGTGAAGCATCTCCTCTTCTTATCCCAACAGTCTGTAAACAACTAGGAACTGAGGAGAGCAGCTGCTGAAGTTTTGGAGGAAATGTTGACCTGTTCTTGTCTGATGGAGGGTTCTAGCTGTCCAACAGTCCTGGCTGTTCTATGCCAGATTTTTTGTTTCATGATGCACCAAATGTTTTCTATTGGTGAGAGGTCTGGACTGCAGGCAGGTCAGTTCAGCAGCTGGACTATTCTACTATGAAGCCATGTTGTTTCAATGGATCCAGGTTTAGCATTGTGTTGCTGAAATAAGCAACTTTTTCCCCTGAAAAATATATTATCTGGATGGGAGAATATGTTATTCTAAAGCCTGTATATACATTTTTGCATTGATGGAGCCTTTTTTAGATCTGTAAGCTGCCACTAATGCATCCCCATAACATCAGAGAGGCAGAATTTTGAAACTGTGCAGTGATAACAAGCCAAATGGTCCCTCTCTTCTTTAATATGGAGGACGTGGCATCTGTGGTTTCCAAAAACAATTTCAAAATTCTGTCTGACCACAGAACAGTTCTCCTCTTTGCCTCAGTCCATTTTAAATGACCTTTGGTCCAGAGAAGATGGCAGAGTTTCTGGATGGTGTTCACATATGGCTTCTTTTTTGCATGATAGAATTTTAAGCTTGATTTATGGATGGGACGGTGAACTGTGTTTACAAAAAATGACTTGTTGAAGTGTTCCTGAGTCCATGCAGTGATGTCCAGAAAAGAATCAGACCTGTTTTTGGTGCAGTGGCCCCTGAGGGCCAGAAGATGACAGGCATTCAGTTTTGACTCTCAACCTTGTCTGTTGAGCATAAAAACCTCTCTGGATTCTTGAAATATTTTCATTACATTATGAACTGTCTATGATGGGATATATTTGCACACTGGTGAACCTCTGCCCATCTTTACTTTCATTTACATCCAGCCTCTCTATAATGCTCTTTTTATACCCAGTCCTTCTACTGACCTGTTACCATTTACCTTAATTAGTTACAAAACACTCCTCCAGCTGTTTCTTTTTCATACCACTTACTTTTGGAGCCTTTTGCTGACATTGATCCCACGTTTTTTAGATGTGTTGCTACCATCAAATTCAAAACTACTTTCTTTCCTTCCCTAAAATAGGTTAATTTTATTTATTTAAACATTTGATATGTTTACTGTGTTCTATTGTGAAAAAAATATGGGTTTATGAGAATTGCAAATCATTGCATTCTGTTTTCATTTACACTTAACACAACAACCCAGTTTTTTTCTGAATTGGGGTTATAAATGCAAAACTTTACTTCCAATAATGTTTTTTTTTCCTAATGCTGAATCATGCAGTATACAGCTTGATTTATTCATGCAAAAAGAACAAGTATGAGGCTTTGGTTATGACATGAGCTATGCGATTAACCATAATAATATACAATTTTGTATATGTGAACATAACAATATAATCAAGTGCACTGTACCAATATATCCTCGGGCTCGTGCCCAAAACAGCCTCCTCGGTTCTCCTGGAGCATATCTGTGAAAGTGTGCTGGGCTGACAGGTTTTATCTCAATGGGGACCTCATTAGCCAGCAATTTGTTCAGGCCTTCTTTTGCATTTTCTGTCAGGTCTGGTTTACTGTAAAATATACAAACAAAAAAATCAGAACTGAACAAAAATGATCTTCCCTGTAGAAGTCCTCCCACCAGCAGGAATATGTTACATTGATGGAAAAATAGTATAAGAGAACACAAGACAACATGGCTGTTTCAATCCAAATACATTTATAAGCTTCTTCCTGGTACCAAGAATGTTGGACAATTCACTGTTTGTCTCATCAGCTTAATTTCTGTTGTTGATCTAGATCAGTTCATGCATTTCAGACCTGCAATACATTGCACAAAACGTGTTCTGGCACTCAGCATACCCATCAATGCTATATCTGTGACTATTGTTTGTGCAAACACTTCTAAAGATGTGCAACAGCTCAGCTTAAAGATCTCTATCAGGTCAACAACTGCCCCAAAAAGCTGAAAAAAACCAACACTCTAATTTATAAAATCAAGTTACATAAAACAGGTTTAAAATCTAAATATAAAAAGCAATATATTTAGAAACTAAACATGAAAACATGTTTGTTGTTGAATTACAAATACAGTTAAAGTCTGTAATAAACTTCAGATGAGGAGGTATTCTAAACCTTTGCTCTTCCAAAGTAAAAGCTGTCAGAGCAAATAATATTTTACAGAATGGAGCTTTACAAATACGCAGGAAGCAGCTCTAGCAGGTCTTCTGCATTTTGGTTTCTTCAACAGTATTCACAGAAAGTGGGAGAAGCCGTTTCTTTTAAATACTTTAGAAACTTAGAATCCTAAATTGAAAATACTGCAGTGATGTCTATTCTTTTTAGCTTTTTTTCCCAATGATTTTTATTGTAAAGACTTCTTACTGACTGAGAGCATCCGAGAAAATACGTACAAATTGTAAGCATGTAAAACAATACGAACGCAAGAAAACAAACTGTAATTACCTTTGAGTTTTGTGTTACCAATGACGTGCTTACATATAATAAACAAGCAACTTTAAAATCCAATTCTACCTGAGATAACGCTGGATAAGCTCCTCGATGGTAAGCAGGTTTTCGGGCTGAGGGACCACCGGCATGGGGAACTGGTGCTGCAGAGGGCTCGGCTGCAGCACCTGGAAGGATGCCTGGCAGATGAGTATAGGCTGCCCGTGCTGAATTGCTTTTACAGAGCGAACTGTGAAACTGCGGCCATCTCGTGTGCGATCCACCTGGTACAGCACTGGAACCTTAGGGTCTCCTAAAAACCCAGACAATCCATTTTAAGAGCTTTCACAAACTCATTACTACTTCTACAATAAAACGGACGTTAGTATGCAATTTTATAGTTGCCCTATAAGTTAAAAGGCCTAACATTCTTTGAAGGAATGCATATCACCAGTCGTCTTTCATGCTAGAGTTTTAATTATAGCCATTTTGGTCAAATATTGTTACTGACTTGTTAATGACAAAATCTCATGTGATACAGTGCAATCTTTCAAGATGTGTTAGTGCTCAGAGTATGTGTTGTCAATGACTCTCAGCTACTACCACATGCACACACATCATCACACCACACACAAGCCTTTCATGGTGGTGGACAATAATGTATGAATTGTACAATAATAGTTACGGTATTTGGCAAAAGATGATAAATAAATAAATGGTCATCTGTCAACAAAACATTTAATAAAAAAAATATTATACAGATAACAGCTACTGACAATTACTTAGAACATTGTTCTTGTTTATAAAAGGCATTTGACAAAGCAGGAGAAGCAGAGGTGGACCTGTGGTATTCAAATCAGTCTGTTGTATCTGTGGGAAAACCAAACACTGCCTCATTCATCAGTAACACCTGTGTATGAGGGGCCGTTTAGGACAAAATGTACGTTTTGTCTCTCACACACTACAAAAAACTCACGCAAACTCAAAAAATATTCAAATTGTGTATACACACTACTAAAATGCCACACACGCATACAAATTTTA
>NC_051433.1:26174400-26188812 GCF_001649575.2 Kryptolebias marmoratus
TGTGTGCGAGAAAGATAAAATTTGTATGCGTGTGTGGCATTTTAGTAGTGTGTATACACAATTTGAATATTTTTTGAGTTTGCGTGAGTTTTTTGTAGTGTGTGAGAGACAAAACGTACATTTTGTCCTAAACGGCCCCTCATACCTGTGCTTCTGCTGCCATGAAAAGATTCACAATATTCTGATTTGCTCATCTTACCTGCTCGTACAAAGTAACAGTGGATGGAGTGGGCATAGAGGTTGTCGCAGACAGATTTGGCTGCAGCTACCAAAGCCTGACCAATTATCTGACCCCCAAACAAACGCTGAGTTCGGGGCACCCAGTGGTGAGTCCCCCTGAGGAAAGTAAGAGACACTTCTGAAACAAACACTCTGGTTTATTAGCTAAAGCTAATTGGAGCTGAGAGTTCAAACTAAACTGTGATAGTTGTAATAGTTTAATGTTTTAGGCTCATTACACAACACTCTTGTCTCTTGTTTTCACATTATGCATGATATATATTTAATTAGGTCAAATAAGGCTACTCCTATGCACCTCTAGACTTATGACACAGCATACCGCAGCACAATAATGTGCCTAAACAATACAATGTGTATTGTAGCTCTTCACAAGATGGCAGACACAAATCTCGGCTGACGCCGTCAGTGGCCATTTCAGAGTTTCTCTATTTCAGGGTCGATTGCCTATGAATCCCGCTCTTTAAAAACGCTTATTGGTTCAAAACATTCACTTTAAAATAAACTCGTGAAACCTTAGGAATGGTTTCTTTGCAGAAGAACTACTTTCCCCGTCTTGTGAGATAAAATGACACTCGAAGCAGTGTTACCTGTAGAGGTCATGGTCCAGCTTCTCCAGGTTTAAAACGCTGGTGACCAGCACGCTTCTGAGGTCCTGAGGAGCCTGGCCGGCAGAGCTCTGAGAGCTGTTGTTCTCAGCTGGTTTCAGGGACTCGGCAACGGAGAAATAATCTGAATCATTAGGTGACCTGGTCACACTATTGTTATCCCTTGCCTCTGACATGTCTGTTTGTTTGGCACTTCCTCCGTTTGTATCAAAGCGAACCAATGCCCAAAATGAGTGGCGCATGCGCGTTTTCTGCCCCGGACATTGCGCATGTGCCAGCCGGTGGCGAGGGCTGACCTGATCGTCTACATACGGATGTAGATGTACTCACCGTGCACATTTTATTCAAAAACATTAACGAACATGCAATATATCGTAATAAAGTTATAATAAATTTAAAATATTCTTTCTTCACATAAAATACAAAAACAATTCATTTATTGTTTGTAAATCATCAGCCATGTGGATTTAAATAAGCTATTGCAAAAACTCATTAATTGACAGCTGGTAAACAATTATGACTATGCAGTAACATTCAAGTGCATTAATAATAGTGTCTCTGGTGCTAATTATCTAAACTGTTCAAATTCTCAGTCTATAAGAGGCGGGCTTGCTCAAGTTATATTCTGCGCATGCGCTACTCATTTTTGGCAGATATCCATTTGTACTAGCCCACTGTTAGGTCAAAAATCATTCTGTTTCTGAACATAAATCACAGCAGTTTTACGCTAATCTGCTCCTGAACCTTTAAATAATATGCATACAAAACATATTGACAAACCAGCCCCACACTGTGTTGGGCAGCATTATTAAATAATAATAATAATAATAATAATAATAATAATAATAATAATAATAATAAACTGAGTGACTTATTTTAACACTACTTTTCAAGTATTGAAAAAGATAAATGTGAATGTATCTGAAAACATGTTTCCTTATTTGAGTTTGGAAATTGGCAACATGGCATGCTGTCTTTCTCTTTATGAAGTAGCGACTGGTGCAGAACATCAGTTCAGTTTTAAATATTTAAAGGCCTGTGTGAAGATGAATGTTTGTATCCAGTGACAAACACTGTGAGTGTGCAGTCAGGCACAACAAGGCATCATGAAGATTTAAATCCAGCCCAACACTGATTTATTGCTGTGAAATTAGAGGTTTAAGATTGGCAGACATGTGAGACAATGATTTACATAGGAGATGGATGACGAGTTGTTTTGTTTTTTTTGTCTAGAATGAAAAAGAATACAACTTACTTATTTATTGTGAAACATATTTATGTATATTATACTGTTTATCTTTACTTTGTTTACATTTTTATATTTGCTATTTGTTACATCTGACACTTTGTGCTGCTACTGATCCTTTTTTATGACATGTGCAGTGCTGCTGGAATTTAAATGACCTTGAAGGAGTCTTCCTAAGGGATCAGTAATGTTTTATCTAAATACAACTAAAGAAATTGGGGTGGCACAGCGGCGTAGTGGTTAGAGCATGAAGGTTGCAGGATCACTTCCCGGCCTGGGGGCTGTCTGGGTGGAGTTAACATGTTCTCCCTGTGCTCATGTGGGTTTACTCTGGTTTCCTCCCACAGACCAAAAACATGCATGTTAGCGTAATTGGTGACTCTTAAACACCCGAGGTGTGAGTGAGAGTGTCTGTATTTGGCCCTGCAATGGATTTGCGACCTGTCCAGGGTGTCCCCCGCCTCTCGCACAGTGACTGCTGGAGATAGATACCAGCTCCCTGCGATCCAGAATGGAGAAGCGGGTAAAGAAGATGGATGGAACTAAAGGAATGCATATCCCCCTCCACCTTTTATGTCAGAGTTTTAGACTAAGATCATTTTATGACGAGGAATGGTGGAGTTGCAGCTTATATCCAATCTCGTGCAATATAGGCAGGAATCTGTCAGAATGCCTGTGAATGCCTCTCAGTTACTACCACACCGAATGTTAGCACAATAATCTGTAAAACTAACTGAATTATAAGCTTTTTTGTTGGCTAAGGTTGATTAGCAGTGCTCATTATCTTTAAAAGTTAATTAATGGTAAATGTACATTCAATGATTACTTACTGACAATTCCATTAAGAACATTCAGTGGCACATAGGATATTTTGCTAACAGATAGACACGGTTGACTCCAACAGTTAATGCTGAAATTGCCTGCCACAGAAAACCAATCTTAGCAAACACAAAAAAGATCATGACCTGGTCAATTTTACAGATATTGAGCTAACATTTGGTGTGGTTGTAACTGAGCATTATTCCCAACACATACTTTGAGCACAACACATTGTGTAACATCTTTGCTCAAAACTTTAACAGTAACTGTTTACGTTAACGCTGTCTGTCTGTTATTGAACCCTTGGACAGCTTTTAATGAAACTTTTGGGAAGCAATCATTGGCTGTACATCCACAGTTGGTTAACTTTTGTAGTCAATCCAATTTAATATGGCTACCACAACTAATCAAACTCAGTCTACACAATTAATGGCAGCAATAATCACATGCAAAAGTCTCCCCAAAGGGAAGTGCATTTCAAAACAATTGTTCTCACCAATAAATTTGGCGTAGTGGTTGCAACTCGTTTGACTCACATGCAGAACACAAAACAGGAGATAGAGAAATCAGGTAAATTTTGGGTTATTTAATGAACAGACTTTTGCTCAGTGAAATGTGTGATTTAATTCAGGGACCACAGGATCCGGGTCAGCAGCAATCTGGGAGCTGGAGGGATGAGAGGTTAGTGGGTTGTAAAATGTGAGCAGGAGCAAGAACAGGAACGGGCTTACTGAGTGAGATGGAGAGATTCCGCCAGGGGGGGGGTTGTCCGGATTCAGCCAGTGGGAGGAGCTTTCAGAGCGCATGGGAGGAGCTTTCAGAGCGCACGGGAGGATAGGTCGGCGGATCACCTGATCGGGGAACGGATCTTCCCCAGCCTCGGATGGGGGGTCCTGATGAATCTTCAGCAGAGGTTCTTAGATGTGGATCTGATTATTGAGCGAAACAGCGGGTCGCTTCAATGGTGCCACAAGAGGAAACCTGCGAGGAGGTCAGAGGGAAAAGTTCAGGTTTGCTGGGAACAGAAAAATTCTCAGAGATCAAGGCTCAGAGGGGCTCAGAGTACCATAACTGGCTAACACTCAGGCGCTGGAGAGCTGGCCGCCCGCTCCTCTTATGCTGGCGTTGATGAAGCTGATTATGGTGCAAGAGGACCGTCTTCCAACCAACCGCAACCTCATGGCTCCTCCTGGTGGACAAAATACAGCTCCCAACAGTGCCCCCCTCCTAGAACCCGAAGGCAATGATGACCAGTACTCGGTTATCAGGTCCAGGTGCAGGATGAAAGAACTGGGAACCCAAGAACGTTCTTCGCAATAGTTTGCTGGAATTTTGTCCCATTCTTCCGAACAGACACAGACTTTTTGATGGCCGTTCTAAATCTTTGTAACTAATTGGGCAGCATGCTTAGGGTCATTGTTTTTTGGAGGACCAATTTGTGCCAGAACTATGACTTCCTGGCTGATGTCTTGAGCTGTTGCTTCAGTATTTCCACCAGTGGCGGCTGGTGGAGTTTTCTCCAGGGGGGGCTATAAGTCCAAAATAGACATATACCAAAACATATACTAAGGTATCACACCAGTGCATTTACATGAATTAAAACAACAACAGCAACATTATAATGTAAATATAAATGCACATATGCACAAGTGCTTCCTGAACACACCAATACTTACAAAGACGGAAGTCTCCCAAGGCACAAGCCTGTAGGGCACATTTAGCATTCAAAAGACCTGTTTTCTCCCTTATTTTTCAAAACTTTACTGGAGAAAATATGTCAAAACTCTTTTTATGGTGAGAGCACTCACTACGTCACGTATTCTGCATGTACAATATAACGAAGATCAGATGTCTCACTCCGATTAGAATTCAAAACCAAACATTCTAACAGTTTTTAGCATAAATTTTCTGTAACTAATTATTAACTATGAACTTATTTATTACCTTTTGTATGTAACTTAGTCACGTAATGAACTTATTTGTCAGGGTTCTGGGAGTTCCTGTTGTGCTGTGGCTGCTGTTTCCTCATCTTCCTCTCCAGGTGGCTCCTCTAACAGGTGTTCGGCATCTAGAGCTCGTCAAGGTGGAGCATAAAGAGAGCCTGCTGCCAGCTCTTCACTGTCAGAGTGTTGACCTGTTTGGTACGTGTGTTACCTCCTGGCTCAAGCGCACATGCTCGTGAAACCTTTTCATGTTGTTCTTGCTTCGTTCCAGGAAAAGCTTCATGCTTCAAGAGATCCCCTGCTACCTGAGACCAAGCCACAGGTCTTGTCAAAGATCAGTCTGGAGCTGCCACGCCTTCAGAGGTTACACGCTGGCAGCAACTCTGACTGCTCCTCCTAGGCCGAACCCTGCTCACCCTCCAAGCCACCAGGACTCTTTCCAAGCAGCCAAGATGCCTTCACAGAGAAGTCAAGCTGGTTCCAATCAACCGCCAAAGACAAACTCCCCAGACCTCGATCATCTCTCCCTGGAGGAAATCATCTACTAACCCATAAGCTGCTTCCACCTTATCGTTTCCAGTTATCTTCAACTAACCCCACTAACCGTCCTCCTCTCATCCAGTTGATGACCCGGTCCAGAGTTCCTGTTCCTGACCTCCCGTCTAGAACCACTTTTAAAATAAACATTTTGAACTGGCATTTGTCTCCTGAGTGTGTTCTGCATGTGGGCTGAATCTTTAGCCAAAGTCATGACATTATTACTGTCTTTAAATAAAAGGCATCACACCCGCGGCTTGACTTTTCAATCAGGCAAACTTGATGACAGACGGATGTGATGTCAGCCCGTGGCGGGAGTCCCACGCTCCGGCGGCGGGAGGCGGTGAAATGTAAACACAGCTGCATTCAGCAGCTCAGGGCGCAGGAGAGGTGAAGAGGAGCTACTGCACATGTACAACTTTTAACGAGAGTCTATGGACAAAGATTTTTGCACCCCGGGGCGGAAATACGTCACCAATCAGACAACGTCGAAGAACGATTGATCTATTTTATAAGATGCATAAGTCCCTCCTGCAGCTAAACAACCTCACAGCACGATCCTGCCACCCCCGTACTTCACAACTAGCATGGTGCACGCGCCCCCTTTCTCCTCCAAGTTTAACAATGATCATTATGGCCAAGCAGTTCGGTTTTAGTTTCATCAGACCACAGGACATGTCTCCAAAAATTAAGGTCTTTGTCCCTGTGTGTATTTACAAACTGTAATCTGTCTTTTTTGTTGTTGTTGTTGCTGCTTTTAGAGTAATGTCTTATTCCTTTTCCTTTTAGCCCATGTTGGTACAGGTTGTATTTCACTGTGGATAATGAGTCTCTGACCCCCTCAGCAGCATCTTCAGATCTTTTGTTTTTGTTTTGGGGTTCATATGCACATTTTATATCAAAATATGTTCATCTCAGGGACACAGAACCCATCTCCTTCCTGAGCGGTATGATGGGAGGACATTCTCATGGTGTTTAGACTTGTGTATACTTGTTTGAACAGATGAACCTTCAGACATTCAGAAACTATACCCAAAGATAAACCAGAGTTTTGGAGGTTAACAATTCTCTTCCTGATAGCTTGGCTAATTTCTGTTGATTTTCCCATGATGGCTCACAAAGGACCAGAGTCTTTGAGGTGGGCCTTAAAATGCATCCACAGGTGTGCCTCCAATTAACAGAAATGTTGTCAACGAACCAGTCATAAACTTCCAACACCATGACATCATCATCTGGGCTTTTCCAAATATAAGAGAACAAGTCTTTTGAAGTTAAAAGGCTGTAGTCCAAGTCAAGTTCCAAGTCTTCTGTGATTTTATCAAGTTAAGTCTAAAGTTATCAAAGTCATGACTCAAGTCCAAGTCAAGCCATGATTTAAGTTAACCCCTCTGCCAACTGTAAAGCACAGGGGTGGCAGCATCATGTTGTTTTTGTTCTTCTAGCTGCTCACTTCCTCAGGGATTGCCATAGAAAGTGAACTGGCATGAAAGATTTGGCAAGTGTTTTGCACCAAATGCCCTTCCTGACCCATCCTGGGCTCGAATCCACAGCCTCAGGATAACAAGCTCACTGCACTGACCACTGAGCTACTGCAGCCCACGGTGCCAGCATCATGTTGTGGAGTTGTTTTCCTGCAAGAGGGACTGGACAGATAACTGCAAAAAAAAAAAAAAAAAAACGTTTTAGGGATGAACATTTATCTGCCAGGTTTGGACACTCAATCACAGGTGCACATTTGCAGTTGAATCACCTGAGACGAATGTTTAGGCCAAAGTGCAGGTATGAACAGTGCCTTAGATAAATAAGGGTTAAAAAATAATGACAATATATATATATATATATATATATATATATAAGCAGATGTCCCCTTTCTTGTGTTTTGCCCTGGGCCACCAAAAGAGTAATTTCGCCTCTGCAAGGAAACAACGTGTCAACAACACGTGAAGAAAAGAAAAAAAAAAAGATCGCGTGTTTTGGCACTGTGAGCTCTCCATAGTGGCTACGCGCAGAATGGATTTCCCCGCCGCCGCCGCCGCCGCTGCTGCTTCTTCTCGGGGAGCGGGAGGAGCTGCAGCTGCATTAACTCCTCTCCTGCCACTTGATGCCACTGACCTTGGACGGCCGGCTGGCGGTGACCACCTCGCTCACGTCGCGCCTGTTCTTTTTGACATGGCATCGTCCTCCTCCTCTTCATCGTCGCCACCGTCCGCCGGGCTGGACGAGGACTGCGTGCTGCAGCGCGGAAGATCTCAGAGTGACCCGAGCAGCATCACCGAGGTCCGCTCGGGTGAAGCCCACACAGCAGGTAGGTGGGAGCTTGTTGGACCTCCATCCTCTCGTTATCTGCTGGGGGTGTCGAGGAGGAGGAGGAGGAGGAGGAACAGGAGGAAGGGGTGGGGGGTGTGGGGGGGGGAGTCACACGTGGGTGAGTGTCGGGGTCCACCTGCGCATTCTTCCGTCGCGTGATTCATTTGGATGCGAGGACCGTGTCGTGTGGGTTCTCCTCCTGAGCTCCTGAGCTGCGGGGCCCTCTGAGGGAACCTGTCCGAAAACCAGAGCGTCATTCACGATAAGCTGATTTTTCTGGAGGACGTAGGCTGTTTTACATCCGCCCAGGTGGTGCCGAGCATGTCCGATGGCTCTTTCACCATCATTTCTTCCCACTCATATGTAGTTTTTTTAAATTATTTTGTTATTAGCAATCATCACCAAGTTCTCCTTTATGTAACGTGCAGCTCCATCAGTGCAAAGAATCCACCTCGAGCTGGACAAGCTGTAGAGTGAGCCTGACTGATGCTGACATTTTACTGAACAAGCTGAAGTTAAAGGGTCACAACAAGAACTACATTTAGCAAAACAAAGAACAGTAGCTAAAAAACAGCCCCCCCCCCCCCCCCCAAACAATAGCAAAAGGCCAAAACAAGGAGAAGAGTAGCTAAAAGCTAAAATTATGATAAAAAGTAACCAAAACTTAAAATGAACAAAACATAACAAAAGCTAAAGGTGGCAAAACAGGAGCCTCAAATGAAGAAAACTAGAAGCTAAAATTAGGAATAGTAATAGCTAAAAGCTAAGACTGGCATAACAGTAGTTAAAAAGCTAAAATGATTAAAAAGTAGCTAAAAGAAAAGAAAAAATGTTTTTAAACATGAACGTTGGCTAAACAGTAGCAAAAAGCCAAGACTGGCAAAATAGTAGCTGAACTCTAAGACCTGGGAAACATTAGGTAAAAGCTCAAACCATCAAAACAATAGCTAAGAACTAAAACCAGCAGGACTGTAGCTAAAATTTAAAGCCAACAAAACAGTAGCTACAAGCTAAAAATAAGCAAGTGTTGTGAAGCAGAATTCAAAAAGCACACATATTTTCAAGGATTTGAAGCATTCTCTGTTTATTTCAATGAGGAAAATGTAAATAAAATAAATATAATTTTAAAAAGTATAAAAGTTATAAAACCCTAAAATCGAAGCTGCAATGTCCTGAACGAACTGAACGTTTTGACATATGAATGGCTGAAATTGCTGAAAGTATACTGGAGAAGCTAGAGTTCAAAAAATGTACAGAATAAATGATAAAGAGGAAAACAACAGAGTGACTGCTGACTCAGCGTTCACACTGTTACTTTGACTGTATTCCTGATTTGTGCTCATCCTAAAATAAGAACAGAACTGGTGTAGTTTTCCTTTTCCACGTTGCCTCACCTGAAACCAAGAGCGCTGTCAGTGTATTTACTGTAGCTGTTTCCATGGCGACCCAAATGGTAGAAGGCAGAGCCAGGCTCTTCAACTGTGAGCTGACATGGTGCTTGTCTGTCTGCTCCACTTTCTCCTGCTCCCAGCGCCCTCAGTGATGTGCAGCAGCAGCAGCAGCAGCAGCAGCTACTGAGCTGGGAACTGGGGAGGTTCACTCGGGAGGTGGGGGGGTCACATTTCTCCTGAAAGCCCTGTCTCTTTGGCCAGGTGTTCGCTGTTGCTCAGCAGCTACCGGAGCGGTGTTTGCAAAGTGAATGGGTTTGAGGGTTGATATGCTGTCAATGTTTAGCTCAGTATTTGTAAAACTGACAGAGTTATTGCATTTTTGTGTCGTCCGATGTCAGTTAGCTGTGTCATCTGTGCTGAATTGGATCGACGCCAAGATTTGATCAGTTGTAGATGTACATCGAATTATCATTTCCAGTGGCTCATGAGATATTTTGCTAACAGAACAAAAGGGACTTCAACAGTTATTGCTAAAGTTTTTAGCAAACATCTCACATAATCAGGAGCACTTGGAGTATGTGTTGTGAATGACACTCAGCTACAACCACACCAAATTTAAGTGCAATATATGTAGAATTGACTGAATTATTGACCTTTTTATGTTTTTCAAGTTTAGCTAGCTGTGGCAGCCATCTTGAGTCAGGTTGACTCTGAATGTTAATGGGTTGTAGATGTACCTCCAGTGATTACTTTCTGTAAGTTTCATTAAAATTCATCCAGTGGTTCCTGAGATACTTAACTAACAGACACGAGCTAAAACATTATTGTCCGCCTTCGCCGTTTTGCGGCGGGCGACAGTCATTCCCTCTGACTTGCAGCTGTGGTCTGTGGATCCAGTAACAGTAGAAGTGATAAGCTGATCTGCTGTCTGCGTTCAAATGTGGGGTTTAGTCCTCAGCCACAGTACGATCTGTGTGTGTGTGTGTGTGTGTGTGTGTGTGTGTGGGGGGGGGGGGCCTGCAGTGTGTCATACATGATAAGACTCCTGTACTAATATTAGCATTCCTGCTTCACTGCACCTTTACCTTTACATGTCTGTTCTGTCCCGAGCTGTTTGATCAGCTCTCTGGAGAGTGGAGGGTCACAGCAGCGCTGCCAAAGATCTTCGAGTTCTCTTTGCCAGCGGCGAACGCTGCTGTGTTCGTGCCCTCGCTTTCCAATGCTTGTCACGTTGTCCTGGTTGTTATGGTTATGTAACAACATTCGTTCATGTTTGTGAGTCAACACCAGAGGGATGTGCTATACCCTGTATTTTAAACTCGACGTGTCTACCCACCAGCTTTCGTCAGACTGTGGCAGCGGGTTTCATCTGCAGCCTTTACGTTCTCCAGAGCAGCGGCGTCAGACAGAAAAAGGTTTGGACAAGACAGCAAGCACCCCACCCCCCCAGTTCATCCCTCCTCTCTGCTCAGTACTAACCCTTTCATAGCCCTGGCACCCCTACTGTGGCTTTGATCCTGGTACTTGAAGAGTTATATATCCATTAACAGGGATAAAAGGGGGAATAATAGATCTCTGATGGTGGTATTATAAAGGCACCCTGCTGGGCAATGTCACAGTGAATCAGCTGCTAATAGACCAAATTTATATGGGACTTCTTATCACATTGTGATGCCTTGGGAGAAAATGGTGCATTTATTCTACAGTGCATACAACGTAGTTGTCATGGATTTAAGTATTTCAAGTTTACTTTGTATTTGGTTCATTGTTGTTTTATTTCTAGTTTTTCCTGTGTTTTGTTTAGGTTTATGTGTCGTTTGGCCAAGGTTGGGCAATCCTGGTCCTCACACCTGATTCAGTGGTTAAATGACCTCTTCATGTTCTGCAGAAGCCTGTTAATCAACCTTTTATTCAAATCAAGTGTGTTGGAGCAGAGAAACAAGTAAAAGATGCAGGTTAGTGGCCCTTGAGGACCAGGATTGTCCATCCCTGCATTTGGCTGTCTGTGTTTTCCCACGTCACTGTTCACCTGCCCTCTGTTCAGTAATTCTCCAGTCTACCTGCCACGCCCACCTCAGCTTGTAGGGCTGTTCTGATTAAGATTTTTTTTGGCCTCAATACCAATTCTAGTTCTTTAGAAATAAGGATTGTCCAAAACCAAATCTCAGTCTAACACTTGCATTATTTTGCTCTTCTGCATTCATTCACCTGCATTCATATTGTTCCTTAAGTTTTTTATTGTTATTATTATTTTTTTACCAACAAGGAACTAAAATTGCAGGTAAAAGTGAGCTTCTTTTTCCATCTTTAGAAGCCCTGTATTGGTAATATTGTGTCAGGAGGGTAGGATGCTCCAACAGCTCCAAAAGGCAACAAAAACTTTATTATCCGGAGCAATAAATCCAGCCACCAGCTCTGTATTGATAAAATGATGAGGCAATGAACAGAGTTTCTGTCTCATAAAATACCTCCATCTGATGCAGCGCACAGGTGGAGAGATGGCAAAAAAAGGTTGGTCATTAGCTTATGGTCTGGCGGCCTGTTGATGTTCAGAGGTTTGTTAGTTAATTGCTCTTCGTTTGTATTTTAAACTTCTTCCATTCCGCAAACATGTTGGAACAACACATTATCACTCCCTTCTCGTCACATTCGGATGCTTGGGCAGGCTCCCTTTGCGTTGCGTATTGACGCATCAGGTTGTCCCTTCTCATCATACATTGACGGGCAGGGTGCTCAGCTTTGCTCTCATTTATAGGGGTCAGCTTTGCTTTGGATGGCTCCTTCATTTTTATTTATTTATTTTTTTTAACAGAGACATACATAATGTCTTCTTGTTAATTTAACATAATGCAAAATTAAAACGAAAGAACAAGGCGGAGCCTCGCGACCCTATGAAGGATAAGCGGGTTGGATAATGTATGGCGTTAAATAAATAAAGAAAAAAAAAAGTTATTACTTTTTTAAAGGAAACGGGATTGTATAGTAGAATTTAGTTTTGATAGGAAGTAAAAATACTCTGGCCCACACTCCAGCATGGTAGATGGCGATAATACATCAAAATGTTAGATGTCACCCGCCAGTAAAGAAGAAGAAACCAACGTCATTGCACACGTATTAGCTGCATCCAGGTGAATGCGAATCTCTCCAATCAGTTTAAAAATATAATAACATATCATCCCATATCCCCACGATTACCCCATCTGTTTATTAATGGAATATCATTCACTGACCCAAAATTCAATAATCACACAATCAGAACCTGTCTAAACGAGACTTTATTCCCTGGGAAAGTAAATAAGAATAACATTCTTTACAAATTTTGGGAAAAATCTATTGAAAGATTAAGAACTCTGTATTTAAAACTCCCCATACAACCCAAAGCTAAAGAAACACACTTTAAAATTTTAAATGCAATTAACCCCTCAAAAGAACTACAAAGAAATTGCTTTAATATTGATGACAATAAATGCTCATTCTGTAAAAGCAATGTAGAAACGATAGACCATATCTTCTATGAATGCAACCAAAACAAATCATTTTGGAATTGCTTAGAAAAATGGATCAAATCAAAAATTACACTTCCTGAATCTATTTCTAGAGATATGGTAACCTTTGGAGTGTTATTGAAAGACAAAACTATGGAACTCTGTTGTAACCTAATTTTTAGTTTTATTCATAAACAAAGAGTGCTAAGGTCATCCCCAGTTTTCAACATATTTTTATCTGAATTTCAATTATATCTAAAATCTCTGAAATGTATTGAATCATACAAAGTCCTGATGGAATTTTTGATTGAATTGCCCACTAATATATGTCAATCCTAACATATGAATCCCCTTGTGTTGTTAATTTTATTTATTTATTTATTTTTCTTATCAATAATACCTTAATTCATCTTCAAAATACTATGCCTCTACTGTGCCCTTTTCAAAGTAATTATTTGTAATTGCCTTACTTGTTTTTTTCTTGTTTGTGTTTACCTTGTTTAAATAAAGTTAAAAAAAAAGAATCTGAATCTATCCGTTTTTTTGTGCAACAAAGCACAAAAAATCCCGAAAGTGTTATTTTGCAAAGGTGCTATTGATAGAGAGTTAGTGGAGGCATGTCTGTGGAACAGTGGATAGTTGAAGACATTTAGATAAGTGCTTAACCTATTTTGGCACATAAGCTGAGCGGACAGCTAGCTAACAGCTAGCTAACCTAGCCGCCGACAGCTAATCAAATTCAACTGTAGCTGTACTAATTACACTTAATTAGCCGTAGTAGAGTCACAGTGAAGTGTACACACACTGCTTGCTGTTGCCACTTTGATGCTTAAAGTCCACCCAGGTCTTTGCGTAATCATAAAAAATGACTGCTGTGACTTTAGCATTGGATGCTACTGAAGGAAAACTTTAACTAGTAACACTATTAGTGTGTATGAGTTGTATTAGGATTTTTTCAGCAAGACCTTACTTTGAGCTTGAGAGCTGGAATTATAGAAAATTAGTGTGGGCAGTGACAAAGTGCGTGTGTTCCTGTCATATATAGAACTATGAAATAATAATTCTTTTGAGCAACAATGTTGTGTGAGAATAATACATCCCTAAAATGGGGGCCAAAAGAACTCAGAGAACTATCTTATCTGTGTTTTGCCTTTTCCTCTTAATCATATAAGCTTTTATAAACACTTCTACAGCTCAGAAAGAATAATTTGTCAACAGTACAGCACAAGAAATCCACAACCTGATTTTTAAAAGTGTTGATCTCTTCTATTGGGAAAATCTGAGAGGATACATAGGAACTATTTCATGGTTTGTAAAAAAATGTAATTGACTGAAATCTTTAATTCAAAGTCGATGCAGGTTTAGTTGCTGCAGTAGCAAAGTTCTGCTGTGTTTTTCTAGGTCTGTATATTTCACAATAAAAATGTGTGCAATTTTTTTCAGTAAATATGACCAAAAGTTATCACCCCTTTTAATGCTATAATGTTAAAATTACTTTGTTATCGTCACTCCGACTGATGGGAAGCTCTGCATTCAGGAAAGGAGGCGAGGCAACAGAATGCAGTCGAGATGAATTTATTTAACAACTGCTGGTCACACCCAATTTATCTAGTGAGACAAAGAGACTGGCTTTTATCCTTTGGGCAATTCCAACATATACCAGGTAAAAGGGTGGTAAAACAAGTGAAATAAACATTTACACAACCTAACACAAACAATAACTGGTACCAATATTTACATGCATGCAAATCATTAGAACTAAACTAATGTACAGGGATGATGAATAGGATCGGGAATCAGAGGGACAGCTCATGTTAGATGTTTCATAGATGAAGTCAG
>NC_051433.1:26188912-26206842 GCF_001649575.2 Kryptolebias marmoratus
GCTTAATTTTATTCCAGGTGTGTCAGTTTATTTTCCTTTTGCTTAGGATTTGGATCCTAACATTATCCTTAAAAATCCAGTGCAGGTGGTGGGAGGCAGGACTATGGCCAAAATAACATTACTGATGGACAATAGTTACCCCCATGCATAAAGCTGAAATGAAACGCTCCTTCACTGACAGACTGCTGCATCCTTGCATGTTGGACCTCATAAAATTATTTAAATAGGTGTTCCCTTTGATTACTACCTCCATTTTACATATGATTAACCTGTCCTTAGCACATGGACATGTATCACAGGCTTTTAAGGTAGCTGTAATTAAACCTTTACTTAAGAAACCTTCTCTGTCAAAATGACTTAATAAATCACAGACCTATATTTAATCTTCCTTACTTATCTAAAATCAAGTCATCTGAAAACAAGATTCCACGCTATATGTCCAAAAACGTAGCCAACATAATTTTCATTCTTCTATGTATGCAATGACAAAAAAATTTAGAAACAGTATCCAAGAGTACATAAAAGCTGAACATTTTTCTTGCTGACGATAACCACTGTTTGTGTGTGTTTTCAGTTTAAGTTGTCCAACACTGTGTAGATATACATTATCGGTTATGGGATTAGTACTCCATAAAAAGATCACACTGACAAATTTTGACTAGTTTATTGTTCTGATTTCTTTTTAACTGACAGTAACAGACAAATTGATCAAATTTCAAGTGACAAAATGGAAGACATCATTACACCACTACACTGAAATGCAAAAACAAAAAAACCCCCAAACAGTTGCATATTACACATTAATAGTACACATTACTATAAAAAGAAAACATGAAAAGCGTATGTTGGTTATGTTAGGTAATACATACTCATGAGAACTGTTTATGTAGTCATTGTTGCCATTTTTTAGCTGCTTAACATAAACACCAGTGTTATTACTGTGGTGATTGGTGTTTTGGTGTGTGTTTGTGTGAGTGCTTCCTGGTGGGCGTCTCCTGAGCAGGTGCACGGACGTCTCATCACCACTCCTCCCACACCTGTGACTGATCTAGCTGATTAGAAGTGGAGGAGTATTTAAGGCTGCAGTGAAGACCAGACCAGCGCTGGAGCATTATTTACCATGTGGTAAAATGCAGAGCCTGAAGGAAACTTAACTGTGTTCATTCATGTATTCCCTGTGGTAATCCAAGTCTGTTTTACCTGTGTTCAGAGTTTCCTGCTCCTCTGGAACCAGTCTGGTCTGCCTTCAACTGCCGGCCGCCTAATTAAGTACTCACCTGCTCAACTGAACCTGACTGTTCCTGCAACTACTGCCTCCTGGATTCTAAGACCGGTCAGTCGATTGCTGAGACGTCACCTCACCTGCACCCTGGAAATACTCACCTCACCTGGACCCCGCTCTCTGGGACCTACACCGGACCACCGCTGGACAAGGATCGATCTCGTCATCTCCTCTGTGTTCTGGACTCAGACCTGTTCAGTAAGAACTATCCCCAGGAAAATATCTGTGCCATACCTGCTGTTCCTCTCCTCACCGATTCCCATACTCACCTCATTCTCTGCTCCTTAGGTCCTGGTTCCGGTTCCCTCCTGTAAATATTCATTACACTGTAAATAAATTCACTTACCGATACCTGCTGGTTTCTGCGTCTGTCTGTTGCCGAACTGCTCACCTGGGTACTGTTCAGATCCTGACAATTACCTCACTCAAAGTATTTACGGTTTGATGAAAATCCAATGTCAATAAAAGCAATCTACAAATTACCAGGAAAATATACTCTAAGTGTGTGCATACATACACAGGGAAGAAATGACACCAAAAGACATGCAGACAGATAATCATAGAACAACCCTTTTACAAGGAACAGAGCCCAAACCTGCAAACCATTTCAAATGAGAAATAATTGTCAAGAAAAACATTGCAAAGTTGAAAACATTAAACACAAAAGTTGAGTACCCCTTTGTGAATTCCTAGCAAAAATCTAAAACAAAAATATCAAAACACTTATGAGACAAAAAAATGCGACAAGAACTTTACACATAGAACAAAAGTGTTTGCCTCGTTCCTGATGTCCTGTTTTTTTGCACATCTTTGACAACTCCAGGATTCATCATGTGACATCATGTGTAATATGAGAACAAGTTTATAAAAGGAAAGATGTTGATTACAGATCATCATCAGAAGATTCTGACTCGCTGTAGAACTCATCTTCTGAAGCAGCGTTGAAGTTAACATTTTCTGCTCCGGATAAAGCCTGAAGATAACACTCTCTTGCCTGCAGCGTGACCTGTTTGAAATGTTGCCGCTCTCTGAGAATGATGTTCTGCAGACCTTTTAAACCCTCATCGGTTAGGGCACATGACGGACCTTTAAAATTACACATACATAAACATAAAAAGTAAAAATATTAATATTAATAACAGTCATTGCTGGCATATTTATGCATTACATGAAAACATATTTGAGTCACTCATGGTCATGGACAGAAAAAACAAACAAACAGAACAACCCACAAAAAAAACAGAAAAAAATGTTCATGGAGGTTGGTTGACTGGTCCAAATGTCTGATTACTGAAAAATAACCTGTTGAGAAAAAGAAATATTTAGATTTCAGAAGCTCTTCATCTGTTTGCCACAGTAATAGACAACAAACACCGGTAGAGGACTTTGGCTGTGCTGATGCAAGTTTGATTTGCCTTTAAACCTGTACAAACAAACTATGCAATAAAATCATAGTGATGTGAGTCATTCATCTGGGAAGCTGTCAAAGCTTTGATTTAAATGCAATTCAAGGAGCTTGCTATAATCAGTGTTTCCAGACTGGGTTTATAAACGAAACCTGGGTGGACTTTAAGCATCAAAGTGGCAACAGCAAGCAGTGTGTGTACACTTCACTGTGACTCTACTACGGCTAATTAAGTGTAATTAGTACAGCTACAGTTGAATTTGATTAGCTGTCGGCGGCTAGGTTAGCTAGCTGTTAGCTAGCTGTCCGCTCAGCTTATGTGCCAAAATAGGTTAAGCACTTATCTAAATGTCTTCAACTATCCACTGTTCCACAGACATGCTTCCACTAACTTGTGAAACTATCAATAGCACCTTTGCAAAATAACACTTTCGGGATTTTTTGTGCTTTGTTGCACAAAGAAATGGAGAGATTCAGATTCGCACTCACCTGGATGCAGCTAATACGTGTGCAATGACGTCGGTTTCTTCTTCTTGGATTTTTCTTTTTTGGCGGGTGGCTGCAAACAACTTCAGCAGCCCACAGCGCCACCTATTGTACACAAGTGCGTAAACTCCATACCTTCTTCTTCTTCTTCTTCTTGGGTTTACTGGCGGGTGACATCTAACATTTTGATGTATTATCGCCATCTACCATGCTGGAGTGTGGGCCAGAGTATTTTTACTTCCTATCAAAACTAAATTCTACTATACAATCCCGTTTTCTTTAAAAAAGTAATAACTGCTTTCTTTCTTTATTTATTTAACGCCATACATTATCTAACCCTAACCCTTCATAGGGTCGCGAGGCTCCGCCTTGTTCTTTCGTTTTAATTTTGCATTATGTTAAATTAACAAGAAGATGTTATGTATGTCTCTGTTAAAAAAAATAAATAAATAAAAATGAAGGAGCCATCCAAAGCAAAGCTGACCCCTATAAATGCTGAGCACCCTGCCCGTCAATGTATGACGAGAAGGGACAACCTGATGCGTCAATACGCAATGCAAAGGGAGCCTGACCAAGCATCCGAATGTGACGAGAAGGGAGTGATGTGTTGGTTGGAATGGTACAACACAAAAGCCTCTGCAGAATGATAGTTGTATGTCAGCTGTGCTGCAGTACAGCTGACATACAACCACGGAAAGCAGGTGAACAAAAAGGATGGAGTGGAGTGTGGCACATACTCCAATACTGATCATTGAAAAGTGCCTTGATCAGTACTCTGGCATCCCTACTGTTAGTAATCATGATTGACATAAGCCAGTAGTTACTCTTTGGATTTGTTTGACAGTACTCACTGATTGATCAATACTCATGGTTTCCTCTCAGTTCAAAGAAAATTGGTATGGTCTTCCGGGAACAATCCAGGAGCCACCAAGGCTCATGTCTGGTATGAACTGGAAGCTGCTGAACCCAAGTGTTACTGACCAGAGTGAAGCTGACAGTTTTATATCTCCATGGTCTGACGGGATGCTGTCCAAGAAAGAAGCCCCAGCTCCAAAAGCGATGCCTTCAAGCTACAATGGGTAGTTTTGAGAAGCAGCTGGCCCCAGTTCAACTGCTGGCTGAACATTAATATTTTCTAGAAGATGTTCCCACCTGACAGCTTGGCAGACAGTCACTCTGCTGGATAGCGAATGAGCTGCTTGTCAGGTTTTACCAAGGTAGTCAAAGGCAAGCAGCCGGGTGACAGACAGACTCAGGAGGCAGAATAAAAAGTAAGTGATTTTATTTACAGTGCAGAAGGGGAAGCGGGACCGGATCTGGAAAGGAGGACAACGAGTATTTCATTGTCAACGAGAATGGGATAACTCAGCAAGTGGAGGAGGAATTGGTCTCTTATGGGGAGGTGCAGACGAGGAGCCACGGTGAAACCCAACAGGGAGTATTTATAAGTGAGGTTGGCCCGGCACTTGGAGATCCGACGGTAAGTGTTTATGGGCAGAAGTTGACGCATCAACATGGTGATCCTATGGTGACTATTTGCAGGAAGCGTTTGTTGTTTGGAAAGGTGTGGTTACCAGGTGGAGGCAGACAGACAGCAGCACAAATCAGATCAGGTGAGCGGCTCACAAAAACTCCTTCTAGTTGCGTTCAACCGGTTTCCAGGAACTTAAGGAGATGGGAACTCTGTGAGTGTGAGGATCTGGGGTTTGGCTCCACCTTCTGGGTGGCGCCACTAATCATTGTCCACAGGTGTTCCTCATACCACTGACGAGACCATACAGGATTTAAGCAGCAGGCTGTGGTCACACCTTCGCTGGAGCATCGAACCTATTGGGTTAGATTCTCCGCCTCAGCGTCTAACCTGAAATCTTGATCCTAGTGTTAACTACGTTCTCTGTTTGTACCTACGTCCTAGGTTTTTGCCACGCCACGACTACAGATACTAAGGACCACTTACCTGACACCCTTCTGATACTTACCGCACTGGAACTGGCTCGTCACGTCTGGAACTCCTGGACTCCTGGAATCACTCCTCTCCTCGGCGCTGCATTTACTTCCTGGATCTGTAAGCAAACAAAGAGACATTATTACCACCTTCTTGCCACCGTCTGGATCTAGACTCGTACCCGAGACTCACCTAGCTCTCCTTCTCTTGCAGACTCTCCGGATACCGCCCACTGTATATAGCTTTCACCCTGTAAATAAAATCACTTACCTTTACATCCGTCTCCGTGTTGGTCTTGGTCTCGCTCTCTGGACAGAATCCCCTGAGTTATGACAGTGAGTACACAGAAGACAAAATCATTAAAGCGGGACTGGAGTAACAAACTCTGGCTGGCCGAGAAGCTTTTTACCCAAAGTGAGCAATTCTCCAGCGCTGATCTGATCTTCCCTGCAGCCTTAATATCCAGCATGCTGAAGAGTATATCTGCTGCAGCTGGAAATGATTAGAGAGTCGACCAACCAGGAACCAGAATGAGCAGCCAGGAAGCATATTCTTAGAATGCCACACCGCTGACCTGAAAAAAGACGTAAATATTGATGACTCATGTTGCAGTGCAGAAACAACCTCTTCAGTTACATTTCATTCAAAAATATTTAGGTTGCAGATGTTTCTGAAAATAGTTAGCTAAGTTAAAGGGATAGTTTAATCGTTTTTGAAGTGATGTTTTGTGTTGTTGCTGATGACAATCAAAGAGCTGGAGTCAAAATTTAGGAAATAAAAATCACAACAGAATACATGAATATTTTCCCATTTATTACCTTGACAGCTGTACACAAGAAAGAAAAGTAATATGAACAAAGATGTAAGGTCTTTCAGTGTTTTAGTTAAGAGTTAATTCATCATTTGTGTTTGCAATCATGAATTGCTCCAAATAAATTATTTATTCCCCGTTGATAAACCAAGGTTGGTGTTTTTTTTTTTTTTTTGGCAATCCTGTCTTGGTCCTGTTTCATATGTGCTGTTGAACACAGAAAAGATGATTGTCCTAAAAGGACAGAGATAAAGAAAAATGACAGGGCTGATAATAATACTAATAATTAAAGGCCTTGAATTCCTTGAACCAATGTATATGGCGCCTTTCAGGCTAGAGTTTTAGACTAAGATCATCTTATGTTGAGAAATGGAGTCGGTCAAACCATAATAACGTTATGCTCAATCTCATGCAATGTCAAAAGGTGTTACACTCAGAGTATGTGTTGTGAACAACTCTCACTTACTACCAACCAAATTTTACCTCAAAATATGTAGAAATGCTTGAGTTATAGACTGTTTTGTGTTGCCTAATGAGAATTAGCTGCAATGGCTATCTTGAATTGGGTTAATTCCAAAAGGTATTCAGTTGCAAATGTTTATCCATATTCTGCAAGTTTCATTAAAATCTGTGTAGTGGTTCATAAGACAAACAGGATTAATACCACTGCCAAACACTAAAGTATTCAATAAAGATTTTGTCCAATGAGTTGCACTTGGAATATGTATATTAAAAAGTCTCACCTACAATCACAATACATTTTAACACAATATTTGTAAAATTGACTAATTTATAACCTTTTTTGTGTTTTCTATGGTGAGTTGCCTGTGGCAGCCATCTTTGAAGTAAACTGGCTCCAAAACATAATCAGTTGCAGAAGCACATCTAGTGGTTATTTGACTCCAAAGAGTTACTGTCAAAATTTTAAACATTCATCTTGCACAATCTTCTACCGCTCAGAATATGACTTGTGGATCAGTTTTAGCTTCTACCACACCAAATTTTAGGTCAATATATATAAAATTTACTGAGTTACGGACATTTCTGGGCTTTTTAAGTTCAGTCAGCTGTGTCAGCCACCTTGAAATTTATTGACTCCGATGGTTGCTGAGTTGTAGATGTACATGAAATGATTACATTTTGTAAGTTTCTTTAAAATTTATCACGTGGTTCCTGGGATATTTTGGTGTGAGGGCGTGGCGCTCATCGTGTCACTTTATATTGTCTTGTTACTTGCTGCTGTTGCTTCTAGCCTGCAGCAGCCTTTTCTCTCACAGTCCTTGACTCTGTGTTGAGTCGCTGCTGTTGTATTATTCCAACATCAAAAACCTCCACTCTACAGCTACTGCACCCTGCTACCGATTAGTTTTCATGTTCAGTCAGAGGAGAGAGAGGGGGCCTGATAAGAAGATTAGGACTCCTTTTATTGGGGTTCCTCGTGTCTTTTTAACCAGGAAGCCTGTACATAAGCTGGTTTGTCTCGTTCCATATTCAGAGCTGTGAGTACGAACAAGTGCAGCCAAGAATAGGTACAAACCATATCCACAACTTGAGACGAGATGGGATGAAACGTGTCCAATAAAGGAGTGTAACTCACACCATTCTCTCTGCAGAGATGATGCTTGGAGAATTTGTCATGCCTCGCTGCAGCTTTTTTTCCAGCTACCAGCGCTCACATTTTACTCTTCAGTGGCTTTGGAAAGAGTGTCCGAGAGTTTAATATGAGATCCAAAAGAGTGTTAAGCTGCAGGCCAATGAGCCAAGGTCTGTAAGCAGAAGGAAATCTCAGGTCTCATCTGTTGAGGTCCTGAAAGGTGAATTGTATCACTTCGTTTCTGCAGGGATACAATGATTTTGTGACAGAGCAGGCAATCAGAAGGTGAGCAGGCGTTTTCCAAAAGGGGAATAAAAGTGAAAAAACCTTAAGAATAAAACAACCTAGCATTCCTTGAAGGAATGTATATTACCCATCATCTTTCATGCCAGAGTTTTAAATTAAGATAATCTTAAGCTGAGAAATGGTTTAGCCATTTTTGGTCAAACTTTAAAAAAACAGTGTGCAATGTCATCCGGTATTGCAATATCTCAAGTGATCTGTTAGTGCTTGGAGATTGTGTCATGAATGATGGTCAGCTACTACCACGCCTATTTTTAGTTCAGTATCTGTGAAAATCACTGAGGTATAGCCATTTTTGTGTAGACCATGGTTGATTAGCCATGGTGGCCATCAATTGTAAATGTATATAGTTGTATGTGTATAGTTGTAAATTTCTGAGAATTTCATTAAAATCTGTTCAGTGATTTATGAGATAATTTGCTAACAGGCAAACAGGATTGACAACAATAGTTAATGCCAATGTTTAAAGCATAGATGTAATGCAATGTGTTGCCCTTAAAGTATGTGTTGAGGATGATGATCAGCCAGTACCACACCAAATTTTAGCACAATATCTTTAAAAGTACCTGAGTTACAGCAATTGTGTTTTCTAAGGTCATTTGGCTGTGGCAGCCATGTTAAATTTGGTTTTGTCCAAAAGTTAATCAGCTGAAATAGTCAACTGACAAATTATTTATGGTTTATGAGATATTTTGCTAACAACTATACAAAGAGGATTCCAATAGTTAATTTTAAAAACAGATCCCAACTGATCAGTTAGAATAAAAGTGCAACCTGTGTATCACTCTCAGCCACTACAACAAGTTTTAGCTCAGTATAAGTTATAACCATTTTTGTGCTTGCTGAAATTTATTTGCTGTGGTGACCATCTCGATTTGGGTTGACTCCAAAAATTAAATTTGTGTAGATGCCAACCCAGTGATTACTTCTTGAAAGTTTCATTAAAATCTGCTTGGCGATTCATGCAATGCTTTGCTAACGGTACAGACAAACGAACACATACGCACACAGACACGGGCAAAAATATTCTCACTCCGCCTTCGCCTTTGGTGTCTGGCAACAATAATGACACAGCGGGACTACAAAACTGAAAATCTATGGGTTCTCCCTCTCTCGAGTCCTTCATAATGCTGATCACTAAAGTTTTTTTGTTGTTTCTTTATCCAGGTTTCTACCTTTTCACATCTCCTCACTCGGTCTCTAACTAACTAACACTAACTACTTCTCTGCTGCAGGCTCCTCCAAAACTTCAGCTTTCGCTCAATTTCTACAATGAATTAACAACCCTCGCAAACTGAGTCACTGAAGTGTTCACACATTACAGTGATGCTACCACTGATCATTGCATGCCACAGTGAAAGGCGGGCAATCATGTAATTAGCTGTGTGTCTGTTTGTTAGCAAATTATTTCATGAACCTGTAGAAAGATTTGATTGAAACTCTGAGAAAGTAAGTGCTGGATGTAGATTTATAACTAAATAAATTTTGCAGTCTTCAAAATTCAATGGCCGCCACAACTAATAGACGTTAGCCAACAAAAAAATATCTAAAACCCCAGTCTATTTTACAGGTATTGAGCTAAAATTTGGTGTATTAATAACTGAGAGTATTCCCCCACACATACTCTGAGCGCTACACACCTTGAAATATTTATGCTTGAAACTTTGGCAGTATCTGTTGGTTGCAACCCTGTCTGCATGCAAATTATCTCATGTACCACTGGATGGATTTTAATGCAACTTTCCGAAAGTAATCATTGGATGGACATCTAAATTTGATTAACTTTTGGAGTCAACCTGATTCAAGATGGCTGACTTAAACAAACCCAAAAAGGGCTACAACTCAGTCACTCAGGCTTTAAATTGTAGTAAGGTTTGGTGTGGTTGTGGCTGAGAATCAGCCTAAACACATACTCTGCAAACAGATTGCGTGAGGTCTTTGGGATCCAAGATGGTGGGTGAGGGTTGAAAGGATTGTTGCCTTCATTCGTATGTGTTGTGAGAATCAGGTTAAAAACCATGCAGTGTGAGTCGAACTTAATTCATAACTTCAGTCAATTAGTTGAAAAGGTAGATGTATTAATTTAGATATTTCAAATAGTTTTACAAAGCTTGTAGACATGAATACTCATCATTTGACATTGAGTACGTGCTGTAATATCAGTCTGTATTTATGAAGAACATTTAGGATTATATTTGCATTAAAGAGGATGGTTACTTATTTCTTACTCAGAAGTCATCATATCATTGAGAGTATGAAAGCAACTGTCTTCACTTTGGTTAAAATCAGAAATAGAACAACTGTTGCTGTAAAAACAAAAACAACAACAAAAAAGGTTTATGGATTCTGAGCTTTATCCTAAAAACTGCCAATCAGAACTCTCAAAACATTTGAAGGAGACTGTAAGAGCTCAGGAGTTCTGCTGAACAGGATCAAAATAAGTTTAAAGGTGAAGTGAGGGGAGGGTGTCACAGCTGCCACAAGAGGGCTGAGCTGTCAGATGACTCAGTGTTGCTTGAGTTAGGTGAGCAGTCATTGTCACGGTCACTGCAGCTCTGCTCTGCATCTCTGACAGAGAAGAGGGACAAATGGCCAAGGTTGTTTCTCACACTGAGCGAAATATCTCATGAACCACAAAACTTTAAAATGAAACTTGAAATGATATTTGCATGTACATGTACAATTGATTAACTTTTGGAGTCAACTCAATCTATGGTGGCCTCCACAGCTAACTAAGCTCAGAAAACCCAATAATGGTCATAATTTAGTAAACTTTACCGATATTGTGCTAGAAATTGTTGATGCTGAAGATGATTCACAACACATACTCCAAGTGCTACCTTTTGCAAGAGATCTTTGCTTAAAACATCTGCATTAAGTTTTGGAATCCATCCTGTTTGTCTGTTAGCATAAAATCTCATGAACCGCATGAACAGATTTTAATGAAATTTGCAGAAAGTAATCATTGGAAGGACATCTATACCTGATTACTTTTTGGGGTCAATACTATTCAAGATAACCACTACAGCTAATAAACATAAGCCAACACAGAAATAGCTATAACCAGTCCCTCCAGGATTTCGCGGGCATTTTTTGTGATTGTTGCGGGCTAAAATGCCTGATTTCGCGGAGCATTTTCCTAAAAGTTGCGGTGAAAAGTTGCTATTTTTTTACTAAAATCAAGAAAAAACTATAACTTTTAATATATAAACCAAAAATACTTACTAGTTTTGTAAGATAATTACCAACAAACATTGACATTATCAAAAGGTGCTTTATGTGAGAACTTTGATAGCTTCTAAACTGACATTCATGACCATTTCTGGATTGTCCCTCATCTGCAGCTCTCCTCACGTTTTGCAGACACAAAGTGTTTGTTGATGCGTTTATGTTCCATGATTACACCGCAGGACATGCAAAACAGCTTCCTCCCACTCTCATGCAGCTGGGTAGGAAACTGGTTTGCGACTGCAGTGAAGTTAGTTTTAAGTTGGATATTGGATACGCCGCTAACTCTGCGGAGCGCGAATATCCAATATCCAACTTAAAACTAACTTCACGCGGTCCTTTGTTTTGCACGGTCCAATGGTGAACTCTTTGTAGGCAAATGTGAAGCATTAGCGCACATTTTTGCTTCGGTCGCTGCTCCTGCACGCTCCCGCACACTCCCGGCATTCTGATGTTAATAGGAAGTGACGTCATGTATCTTCTTTGTGAGTTATTTGGGGTTATTTTGTATTCCACACTACACAAACCCACAAAGAAGACACTAGACCGCAGAAACTGTGGTGAATCACTTTAGAAACAATAAATATTGGGTTAAAGTTGCGAGAAAGTTGCGATGTTTTGGACAAAGTTACAAAAAGTTGCGATTTTGCGGGGTTTGCTTGATTTTGCGTTAATAGTTGCGTTCACAACATCGCGAAATCCTGGAGGGTCTGTATAACTCAGTCAGTTTTACAGATATTGATCTAGAATTTGGTGTGGTAGTAGCTGAAACTCAATCACAAGACATAGTCTGAGAATGAGATAACAATACTTTTAAAGTTTGATAAACATGGCTACAATCCTGTGATTTCTCATTTTTCATTATAAAATGATCTTAGTTCAAAACTCACATGAAAGGTAATAACAGGGAGACATGCATTCCTTCTAAGAGTGCTAGGCCTTTAATTATTTCAGTAGAATATGTGAACAGCAGGTGCGGTGTAATCATAATCTAGGACGGTAAATGTTAGCATGGCTTTGCTTGGACACTAATGGGTGGTGCAGAGACTAAATTTTACCCTTGAGCCTTTGCAGCATTGATTCTTTTAAATTACTCGGCTAAGACTCAGTGGGACAGAGGCTAATTCAAGATCACTTTTTATTTTCCTTTTTTTTTTTTTTTTTTTTTTTTTAAAGTCATCTCCATGCCTTTATGGCTGCTGCAGAGACATCCCTGGGTCCTACTGACTACAGGGCCCCAAGGAGCATCACAGCCAGCAACAAAAAGCATGATGTCACCCTCACCCAGTGTAATGTGAGGACACAGATACCATTGTGCAGAAAAAGGGTTGTAGCAAGACACAGAGATTCAAGGGTTTCTTTTCTGCAGCCGAAGGTACAGCGCATTTGGAGCTGGGTAATATGGACTAGACATGGGCCGGTACGGGATTCTAATGGTACTGGGTTTCCTCAAGTGTATTATAAGCCTAGCGTGTCGCCAGGCTTTGGTAAACCGGCCGCCAGGCTAAGCTCCGCTCGTTTATCATAAATACGTCATTTTTTATACACGTTTTTTCCCACCCGCACCCCCACAACTGCTGCCTTTATCTGTGTCATTGTGCAACAGTGACGCAAATTGCGTTGCGCGAAGGTCCCACATGGTGTCTCGTCGTTCACCTTTTGTAACTTGGTGCGGACCATGTGTGCCACGCTCCATTCAAAATGGACAATTTCAGTGCTCTAGCAGAGCTGGTTCGCCTGTATCAGCATTTACATGATCCCTCTATGAGAGATCACAGAGATAATCAAATGGCTCAAAACTCATGGAAGGAGATTACTGCTGCAGCCGATAAAAAGGAGTGTTTATAGACCACAGAGGGAAGAAATATTAGTCCTGTGATGGGCAAATCACAAGTAAAGCAAATAAATCAACAAAGTCAAACTGAATGCTTTAAGTTTAAAAATCCTCTCTGTATCACAGCCAGAAACACAACAGCTCTTCCTCCTGAATACGTGCAGCCATATTTGATGTGACAACCATCTGCTCTCCTTCTTACCGTATTTCCATTGGTTACATAGCGTACTGCCGCCTGTCTTTTTGGAGAAAACTGCACCGACGTAAGTGTCAAGTTAAAACGCCACCGCGCGCTCAGGTCCGCGCACTCTTCACGGAGCCCTGCGGCACTCTAATGAGCCCTGAGGCCAACCCACCTTTAGCTACCGCTGGAGTTAGCAGGTCGCTGGAGCCACAGCAATAAACATTGATCGAGCGGATTTATTTTAATTCAGCAGGTTGCTTTACAAGACCAAATATGGAAAGCATGTTTTGTACTTAGTGAAAATATTATCCATGTTTACCAGTAAAATGATGCTATTAAATTCAGCATTAGATATATTTTGTTTCATGTAGTGATCCAACATGCAGCCTGTGCCTCAAAAAGCACAGTACAGTACAGCATCTGTCTGTTTTCAGAGTTCTCTGCTGTTATTCATTGGCCTTGACATGAGACGTGTGTTGGTCCCTTGTTTACACTTTTTCATTCATGTTAATTTAATTTATTTGTAAATGTGACTTAAATTAGGATTTAAATTAGCTGCATCAATTTGTATTTATTTTAATTGTATTTTTGTTTAAAAAAGTATTTCAAAAGTGCCTTTTTGTAAAACTGTAGTTGTGTAAATATTTGGCACAAATATCTTACAATATCACATAATAAATCAACTTTAATCTTTTTTTTTTACTAAATCACGGTCGGTTGGCGATCGATGTACTTCCAGTGATTCCTTCCTGAAAGTTTCATTCAAATTCATTCTCTGGTTCATGAGATAGTTTGAGAAACAGGGTTGGCTCCAACAATTAATTCTAAAGTTTTAGGCAAAGATCTTACACAGTGTCTGTAAAACTGACTGAACTATAGACAGTCAATGTAGCTGTGGTGTCTATTTTGAACCTGGTTGAGTCTAAAAGCTAATCATTAGAATCTGTCCACTGAGATATTTTGCTAGCAGAAAGACAAACAAACAGACAGAAATGGGCAAAACAATTACCTGCCTTTCACCTGAGGTAAAACATGCATTGAAGCCCAGGATAGAATGATAGACAAAAATATTCATGAACAGGGTTTACCCCAGATAAGAGGCTAAGCCCGGTGGTAGGTGGCTGTTTGCCGGCCAACTGTGATTTAGTAAAAAAAATTATTAAAGTTGACAGGAAAGTTGAAAATATGGCTATTTATCATGTGATATTGTAAGATATTTGTGTCAAATATTTACACAACTACAGTTTTACAAAAAGGCAATTTTGAAATACTTTTTAAACAAAAATACAATTAAAATAAATCCTAATTGTTTGCTCCTAATTTGAATCCTAATTTAAGTCAAATTTACATAAATTAACATAAATGAAAAAGTGCAAACAAGGCACCAACACACATCTCACGTCAAGACCAATGAATAACAACATAGAACTCTGAAAAATAGAGAGGTGCTGTACTGTACTGTGCTTTTTGTGGCACAGGCAGCATGTTGGATCACAACATGTAACAAAACAAAACAGAGCATATCTAATGCTGAATGTAATAGCAACATTTTACTGTTAAACAAGGATAAATTACCACGTGTCATATTAATTATTTTTACTGCAAAAGATGCTTACAGTATTCGGTCTTGTAAAGCCACTCGCTGAATTTTGGCTCAACTAACCAATTTGGTCTATAAACACTCCTTTTTATCGGCTGCAGCAGTAATCTCCATCCATGAGTTTTGAACCGTTTGATTATCTTTGTGAGCTCTCATTGACGGATCGTATAAATACTGATACAGGCAAACCAGCTCCGCTCGAGCACCAAAATCGTCAATTTTAAATGAAGCATGTCGCGCGCGGTCCACGAGAAGATACAAAAATTGGGAGGTGCACGACCACGCATAGAGCGGGGCCTTTGCAGAGGGACAGGGACAGCGCGATTGCGTCACTGTTGGTGCGCGCAGTGATCAACGTGTGGTGACCTCGCGGTGGGGGTGCTGGTGGAAAAAAACATGTATAAAAAATTACGTATTTTACAATAAACAAGCAGAGCTTAGCCTGGCGGCGGGGCAGGGAAAGCCTGGTGGCCCGCCAGGCTTATAATACACTGGAGGAAACCCTAATTAACTAATTGATAAATCATTAAAAATAGTCGACTACCAGAATAATCATTAGTTGCAACCCTACTGCCAACATGGCTTTAAAATGCTTCTCTATTTTTCTAAAGTTGCCAATAAAATCAAAATAAAAACCGATGGTGAAGTCATGCCCAAAGAAATGAGCAGCTTGTATTTATTGCTCTTTGTGCTCAACACAGAGCCCTGCTTCTTTGTGTTCACTGTGACCAGAACTCAAACAGTATTTTAGCAAAACAGGCATAGTGTGGTTGAATGGATGCCATTGTGCACATATACCTATTCATTTTCTGTCCTAAAGGGGTTTGATATATTGCAGTTGCATGTTTGGAATATCAGTGCATTCTCCGGTGCTCCCAAGCTGTAATATCACTTGTTTCAGCAGCAGAAACAGAGATCTACCCAGCAACTGCATGCTAGGGGAAGCTACTTGACTTAAGCTGTCAGCCATTTACACATAATGTATCTTTTATGAATGTTTCATGTGCTGACCTAAATCCTTTCAGAGCCGAGTAAGAGCAATATGTTGCACATGGAGTGCACCAGAGCTCCCAGCTGATCCTTCAGATGTCATCTCACAGAAAGGGGATTTCGGTAAGAGGCCAGTGGAAAAACAAACTGAGCTCACTTGGATGCTCTGGGAAGTCAAGACTACTGCCTTTAGACCACCCGGGCAGAGCTATTTACAGCCATTTGTTTTGACTAAATTTAAATCTTCTGTTCCCGTCCCACTGCGATGGGGAACAGACACAGCCCAGTGAGGGCTTTTTCACACAAAGACCTTTCTCACTGTGGCAGATGTAATTAAAACAAAAGATTAAGCCTAAAATTGGAATGGAGAGAATGAAGCTTGTCTTAGCAGAGTTGAAGGAGGTGGAAGAGTAGGAGGAGGAGGAAGAAGAGGAGGAGGAGGGATGGGTGCTGCAGCTGCAAATATCAGTCTGCTGAATCTGAGTGCTGGTCTTGGACATGTGTAACTCACATTAGAATTAGAGCCCAAGAAGCAAAACTGAATCCATTTAATCAGAGCCAAAGTGCTGACTTTGTGCGACTTGAGCTAACCTTGTGAAATCCAAATGTCGAACCAACTTCCTACAAAGCACAGTAGTTGCAGTTTTATTGATTGTCCTTTCTTTAGGTTTGGTTTTTGACAGCTTCTTGGCAAGACCAAAAAGCTGCCAAAGGACTCCAGGGACCAGATAGATCAGCAAGAGGCTTGGTGAGAAGGTGACAACTGCTGGAGCCATTACTCAGGATTGGAAGAAATCAAAAATGACCATATACTGCCCTCAGTCTGGAGCTCTATGTAAGATTTTACTGCATGGGGAGAGGATGATGATGAGAAAGGTGAAGGATCAGATGACAGCTGGAGGAGCTTATTAATAATATGAAGACAGATTGGACTACATTCACCAAGAACACCATTGGTATGACACTACGCTGTAATGAACTGAAGGTCCTCCTGCTCTACAGGCCCTCTGAAGGGAGAACAACTAAATGATTCGGAGAAGGCTTAGGAGAAAGTATTGTGGTCATATGAGACCAAAATTGAGTTCTCAATATATATATTTGCATCAACTCGATATTTGATATGAGTGTGACCTGAAGAACACTAACAGTCAAGCACAGAGGTGGAAACATTATTCTTTGGGGCTTTCAGGATGACTTTGCCACAGCAAGGGGCCAATGGATAGGGCCATGTTGAGAAAACCAAGTTTTAGTATTCACTCCTTTCAGAGGTATCTCACCTAACCACTTAGTATCTCTCACTGGATCTTTTGATATTGCAGAAAAGATGGACACACAAAATGAGTCCAAACCAGAGGTTTAAAAACCAATCATACATTTATTCAAACATTCAGCTGAATGGAGACAACAACTCACCAACAAGAAGCAACAGCAACACGTTCCCAGTTGTGTCTGAAGTGATAACCCCTTCCACTTGTTTTTATACTATAAATCATACTATCATATCATGATGCCCTGGAACCTTCCGCCTCCCTCACCCCACTTACACAACTGTTCTTCGTGATTATTCTATCATAAGCTAAGTGTGACCTCATTTCAGCAATCAAATCATTTTAGTGATATCGAAGTTTGTTTACATTTTATCGTAACCTACTTTTAACAATCAAATCATTTTAGCAATATCCAAGTTTGTTTATATTTTATCATTGACTAAGCGTAACCTCATTTCTTAGCAATCAAAGTATCAAGGTTTGATTATATTGTACAGTTTGAACTGCAATACCATTTAGTATTTATACAAGCTTTAAATGTGTGCACCTTTGTGAGATCCCTTTGAATGAAACATGTTATAGAGCTGTAATGAGTTTAACAGAAATGAGAAATGAACATAAACCATACTTTACACCATGTACTTTAAAATCTTGGACGAGAACCTTCTCCCTTCGGCTAGACCATTGAATATGGGTCATAGATGGTCCAGCAAGACAGTGACTCAAAGCATACCCCCAAGGCAACAAAGGAGAGTTTAAGGAAGATGCACATTAAGGTCATGGAGTGGCCCAACCAGCCTCCAGACCTTAAGGTTTCTCCAAGCACTAGGCCATGTTTTGCCTCTGGATCAAATACTTAACTCAAGAAGACTGTGTACCTACCGACGTGGAGGTTCCTTTTATATTTGGGTTTTTGATAACAGGATTTCTGCTGTTTGGACCAGGCAGTTACCTGGATTATCGTCAAATTCGTGGATGGGTTCACGGATCGACCAGCACT
>NC_051433.1:26207627-26227018 GCF_001649575.2 Kryptolebias marmoratus
TTAGATCTGTTTAGTTTAGCTTAGCTTATTTAGACAATTAGTTATCATTGTATCTTGTACCTGTCTGTAATTTTGTTTCTGTAACTTTGTCTGTAATTTTGTTCTTGTGTTGTAAAGCACTTTGAGTCGCCTCGTGCTGAAAAGTGCTACATAAATAAATGTACCTACCTACCTACCTCAATGATATGCAAACCAATTTAAAACTTTTATGCAATGTGTTTTTTTTCTGGATTTTTAGTTGATTCTGTATTCTCTCTCTCTATTAAATAAAACTGCAAACAAAACTAGAAATTGTTCATTTCTATGAAAGTGAGCAAACTTACAAAGTAGCAGGGAATCTTATCCTTCTACTCTACAGCACTTTTTAATTTCATCAGGAGGCAACACAGTGGTGTGGCGGTTAGCACTATAGTGTCATAGTGAGCTGGTCACTAGTTAAAATTTCAGATGAGTCTATTCTGTGGAGTTTAAATGTTCTCCTCATGACTGTTTAGGCTTTATTCAGGTACTCTGGTTACCCCCTGCAGTTTGAAAACACACATGATGGTGTTTCTGAATTGACTTTGGGTATAAGTGTGTGAGCATACTCTTCCTTTTGCTTGTTGACTGCTTGGATAGGCACCAGCCCCTCATGACTCTAAACAGGATCAATCCGTTACAGAAAATGAGTGAGTGAGGAAGTTCTGACAAGTATCTCATCAGTTTTTCCATGAACTGCCTTGGGATTTGACATACTTATTTATATCTCCCTCAGCAGAAACAGAAGGATGATGGTCGTTTATCATGATGAGGGCTGTACCATCCTTAACAAAATGAGCTCACATTATCTGATCTTATTATTTCAGGAAGAGAAAAAAATATTGTGGACTTTTTCTATTATTATTACTATTTATATTATGTTTTATTCAAGAAGAAAGAGACTCACTGTGTCTAGATCTGTTTGTGTCCCAGATTTTTTTGCATCACTGAATACAACATGGAGATTTGTTGTGCTTCAGTATTATCAAAGCCTAACTACAGCAGATACAGACAGTGGTTAGCTACAGTTCTCACCTGATTCTCATCCCACATCAGTAGTACATTTATATTTGTCCTCCTCAGTTCCTTCTGAGTTGACAGTGAACTAAAAATAATTTGTATTTTCTACAAAAATGTAGTGTGAGAGCCAATTAAGTGCTGAAATTTGCTGAAAAAAAATTGATGTATAAAAGTTAAAACAAGCATGCTAACAGTAGCAAAAGAGTATCTAAAAGCAAAAACTAGCGAAACTGTACCTGAAAGCGGAAAACAGCAAAACCAAAGATAAAAGCTAAAATTAGAAAACCATAGCTTAAAGCTAAAAGTAGCAAAACTGTAACTAAAAGCTAAAATGAGCAAAACAGTAGCTAAAAGCTAAATGGAGCATAGGAAGGCAAAAATAAAGCTAGCAAGCTGAATCATAAGAATGTTTTGAAGCAGTTGAAGAGATCTCAGTGTATGTATGTGGATAATTTGTTTGTAAATAAAGTGAAATGTATTGAAAAGCATAAAAGGTTACCAATACTAAGAGTCATAGCATACTACTCCTGACTGAGCTGAATGTTTTGACATACAAACAAACAGAATAGCACAAACTATGCGAGTTTGATTTAAAAAAAAAACGTATGGAAGACACTATTCACACAATTATTGTCTATGTTGTAGGACCTCTGCAATCAAGTCACTGTTAATTACCAGAAAAATACTTAATTTGCTCAATGTTTTAATTCTTACACTGTTTGGGCAGCCTAAATACACCTCATTGGCCTCTGGGATTAATCAGTACAATCCTCCTAATAAGCCCAGGCAACATCAAGTCCAACTTGAGAATCCTGGCTTCCTGCCAACACTGAAATGCTTCCCTTCAGAGAAATCCCAGACTTTATTATGTCTGCAGCTCACACATACTATGGAGGGGAGGGGAGGTGGTGTCTTCTTCACTTCTACAGTCTCTTCATCTGTCACCGTGACACCATCAGCTCCAAGGCTGATCAGGCAGTGGCTGGACCCACCTGATGAATTATTATTAAACATAACCAGGACAGGAGGGGAGCAGCAACAGGCTTCAGAAGGTTACAATTTGTGTTTAAATCAGACAGCAATAAAACAGAACAGAGCTAGTTGTAGTGTTAAATATCAAAAATAGGACTAAAAACAAGGGCTGCTTTTTCCTTAGTAGTAGCTCCAAGTCTTACAAGGCATTATGAATCATTCCTCACTAGTAGAGCATGTTTGGAGGAATTTAAACAAGAATCTGCATTGACGACCCTGTACTGACGCAAATCATATGACAAAATAAGACCTGAAACATTTTGGTACTTTGGTATCTACCATACTAAAACCGTTAGGTGGTTTATGATAGAAAAACATTGCAAAGCAGTAAAAATTGTTTTTATGTATTCTAAATGTGAATTGCAGAAATTGATTTACATTAATAAATGAAATGAAACTAAGACATGAAATATCTTGCATTCACACTGTTTAAAGTAAATATAAAAATCTTACTTGTTTTTTATTTCCATTATGTCTTAACTTTCTTTTGCCTTTGTATAATATATATATATACTTTTTTACATTTTTATTTATAGATTATTTTGCTTTTCACCATGTCGTTAAGCTGTTTTGTAAAAATGTAAATGAATTTATTCTATTTTTATTATTTCATTTTTCAATACCATGTAAGTTTGTGATTTCCTTTTGTCCAATCCTTTTAATTTGCAGCTAATTTCTGCAGCCAGACACTGCCATCACACAGAATCTCACAGCAGTTTGTGCTGTGAGGTTTGCAGTTAGTCCTAAACAGCTTTGAACCAGTTTGATTCATAAATGGACAATCCATAACTGCAGATATGAGCACCTTTATTGCTGATGAAGAACATGTTTCTCCACTTTTCGTCATCTCCCCTGTGACTGTGCAACTCCTAACAAACACCTTTCACACACTCATACACACTTGAAAAACTCATTAACATTTGTGGTGTGTCATCAGTCCCACCTTTTATCCGTTCACTGTTGAGATACGCTTTTTAACCCCCTCACAACCCTGAGCAGGACAAAGGGGGTACAGGAGAAAAACAGGAGAGAAACTTGGACACAGTTGGGTTTTCTAACGATCCCAAACACACATCAGAACTGGTTTTCGATTGGATAAATCAGGTTGTAATGGCCTTCCAAAACCACAACCTTAACCTGATTGAAAATATAAGCACTGTGTTTAAAAGCCAGCCAAGTTCATTCCAGGAAACCTAATAATTTAAACCTTGTCGATGGAGTCAAAAAGCCTGAAGTTGAGGTGCAACTTGCTAAGGGACGTTTAATCAAATATTAGTAGGGTATCTGCATATATTTGAATCTGTATGTATAATTTCAACCCTGTGATGATTTTCTATAATCCACAAACTTGTTTTTAAAAACCATTGAAGTTGTATGTTGTAGAACCATTCCATCCTGGACAAAGAACTGTTCCAATCAAAGCCCCATATTTATTGGCCATTGATGAGTATATGTAAACCTGTGACTGATACTGTGTATGTTTGTAATCAGTATATACAGCACTTTTTATCTTATACTCCAATAAGAATATGAGGAGTGGGGGCAGCGGGTCAATGGGCCATCAAACTCCAGATGTTCTGATTAGAAGGCAACCATCTTTCCTCTGGGCAAAATAAAACACTGGTTTAGAATTCCCTTCAGATGATATTTCATTTTTAAAGTACCATGTTCTACACAAAGTTAAAGAACTATAAAAAGTGGAATGCCACTGATGTCACTAACGTTTCAAATTGCAATTACACTTCTTAGTTTTGCTCGCTATAACAAAAGGGCCTCTTTAGTTAACATGAAAACTAACAGAACACTTTTATTAATGCAGACAATTGAAGCTCTGCCTTTGTTAATGTGGGGATTTGGGTTTTTTCCTGTGTTTTGGTTTTGTTTTATTCTTATTTAGTTTGCTGGTTTATGTTTAGTTTCTGTCTCGTTTCGTGTTTTCACTTTCTCCTCCCTCCTCAGTCTATCTAACTCTGGCTCCCTGCCACGCCCACCTACACCTCCAAGTTTTGTAATCATGTCACCTGTCTCCACTTACCTCATCATCCTCAGTGTTTAAACCCCAGTCACTTCTGTTAATACTCTGCTGGTCCATTGTTGTTTGTTGCTTGTAGTTACCTGTTATCTGTTGCATGTTTCCGTCCTGTTCCTGGTTCCGTTTCTGCTCCCGCTCCTGTTATGTTCATCTTCATCTTAGTTTTGATTTAGTTTATGTTTCTATTTGTTTGCTGCCCTGTCAGCTTTTGTTTTGTTTATCCTTAGTTTAATAAATTACTTTTTCTTTAAATATGAGTCTGCGATCTGGGTTTGTCTCTGTCATCCACACCTGTGGTAGTTAAATATTTCATATTTGCTTATAGTATGGGAGAGCTGCAGTACATGAGACTCCTTCATCTCCAAGCTGTCATGCCTGAGGTCATTTGTCAGTTTTTATGTTAAGTGATTCCAATTTGTTATAAAACCAAAGCTTGCCCTTCATCTTTGGTCATAATAAACGTGGCCTTGTGAATAATGAATGAGGTCTGGGTTTGCTGAGTATCCTACATCAGTGTTTATGTTCCTTGCTTACAGCTTGTATCCCTGAGGAGAAATCCAGCTACTGACTTTTATCCTCTGATATAACGAGGACTTGGCTGTGCTCCTCTAAATGATCGATCTGAAACTACAGGGACTTTGTTTGCACACAAGGTGATGTTGACTGAATAATTAATGATAAAGCTCACCAGTGAAATCCTGTGTGATGAACATGTATTTGAGCATGTATGTATAGTTTTGACCCTGGGTGGATTAAGGAAAATCCACTCAAATTCAAACTTGGTTTTAAAAAATCATTGAAGTTGTAATAAATAATAACCACTGGATCTTCATCTATAAGTGACTAGGTTTAGGAGCCATTACAATTCAAGATAGCTGTCACAGGCAACTGATTTTTAGAAAAGACAAAAATGGCTATAACTCAGTCAGTTTGACAGATATTAAACTAAAATTTGATGTAGTTGTAACTGTGAGCCATCATCAACACATACTCCGAGTGTGACATTTCACAATATCCCATGAGATTCTCAAGGTTTGAGCAAAACAACCACAGCTCTGTCATTTCTCAACATAAGATGATCTTAGTCCAAGGCTGAAAGGTGGTGGGTGACATGCAGTCCTTCAAGGAACGTTAGGTCTTCAGTTAAACGAACATTAGTGTCAACCATGTCTCCCTGCTATGACAAATCAAATCTTTATTTAAAAAGCACTTTTCATACAATGATGTGTAACACCACATCATTGTATGAAATACCACAACTTGACATTAAATTTTTTTTTTAAAACAAACAAAAAAACTTCCATCTCACCCTATTTGTTCCACATGGGCGGTTTCACTTTCACTGCAAGCTCAGGTCCTCTACCAGAGGCCTGGGAGCTTGAGGGTTCTCTTCAATATCTTAGCTGTTCATAGGACTGCACTCTTCTGGACAGAGATCTCTGAGGTTGTTCCTGGGATCTGTTGGAGCCTTATCCTCCAGTTTGGGGGTCACAGCACAGAGTCCTCCAATGATCACTGGGACCACTGAGGCCTTGACTCTCCACAACTTCTCTATTTCCTCTTTCAACCCTTGGTATTTCTCAAGCTTCTCATTCTCCTTCTCTTTGATATTACAGTTGCTTGGAACTGCTACATATATCACCACTGCTTTCTTCTGTGTCTTATCTATCACCACAATGTCTGGCTGATTTACCATCCCCTGTTTGTCAGTCTGGATCTGGAAGTCCCACAGTATCTTAGCCCTGCCATTCTCCACCACCCTAGGTGGAGTCTCCCACTTTGACTGTGGGACTTCCAGTCCATAGTCGGTACAGATGTTTCTGTTCACCATTCCAGCCACTTGGTTATTATGTTTCATGTATGCTTTGCTTGCTTGCATCTTACATCCTGCTATTATGTGCTGGACTGTCTCAGGGGCATCTTTACACAGCCTGCATCTTGGGTCCTGTCTGGTATCATAGACCCCGGCCTCTATTGCTCTTGTGCTGAGGGCCTGTTCTTGTGCTGCCATGATTAGTGCCTCTGTGCTGTCCTTCAGTCCAGCCCTTTCTAGTCACCAGTAGGATTTGTTGATATCAGCCACTTCCTCAATCTGCTATTGCAGGGGGCTTATCTTTCCATGTTGGTTCCTCTTTCTCCTCTTCCACATTGGGTTTCTGCTGCCTGAGACATTCACTTAGCAGATCATCACTGTGGGCTTTCTTTTTGAGGTACTCCAGGTTGTTTCATCCTGTATAGTGGATCTGATGCTCACTAGCCCTCTGCCTCCCTCCTTTATCTAACTGTACAGTCTCAGGGTGCTGGACTTCAGGGAAACCCTCCATGCATTGTGAGGAGCTTCAGTGTCTTGTCATCACTGGTTTCTATCTCCTCCTTTTGGCCAGGTTATTATACCAGCAGGGTATCTGGCACTGGCACCGCTTATGTGTTAATGGTTTAGACTTTGTTCTGACCATTCAGCTGGCTCTTCAGGACCTGTCTTACTCTGATCAGCTGAAAAAAATCATGTTTGAGTGTAAATGCAGTTTGCAGAAAATTCCCTGCTCAAAAGTTCTTGTCTCTTGCACTGATTTTTTCCTTTAACATTGTGAAGCTCTACTTAGAACCTTCTTAAGATCCAATAGGGCAAAATGCAAATTCTTGCAATTTTTTGACTGGTCTTAAGATTTTGATCAGGAGTGTATATATATATATATATTCTAAAATCTTATGCATGCATTATTTTCTTGAACAAATGAAACAAAACATCAACAAAAAACGAACAAATGAAACCATGAAAACAAAACCATACAGTGCAAGGCATGCTGGGAATTTTGTTTACAGTCATGTTGCAATATGAAAGTAATTAACACTGAGGTAAAGAAAAAAAATAGTAAATGAATTTTGATAAAAATTAAATTGAAAACCAAGGCTTGGGTTATGATTTTACAATACAATAAAACTAACCAGATAAAATAGGCACATTATAGGTGATAATAATTAATCAATTTAACTAAGATATGGTTAATATGCCAAATCGTGTAAGTTCTGTTTTCTTTTTATAATATGGTAATTATAATATAAATGTATTTATGAATCCATCGCACAGAGGCATTAATAATCTGGTCTGGTTGTAAACAGCTGCTGTCAGTTCTGCTCTGCCATGTTGAGGCTGAGTACCTGCCTGATTTGTCGCCCCGCTCCTCCCGGTTGGAGGGGCGGGGTCTGCACGACGCTACAACAACACTGTTAGCTAGTAGCGGAGGTAAAACACCGGCCGCCCGCGCTGCCTGCTCTCGTTTTCGCGACAGCTCCGGCCGCCTCTTCGGTCAGTAAGCGGAGGTAGCTAAACACGGAGCGGTTTCTTTTTTATCTGCGAGATTCTTAACAAACAAACCAAAAAAACAAACAAAAAAAAAAAAAAAAAAAAAAAAACACCAAAGCTGTGACATCACCACGAGCTCGTCGGAGGACATATGAGCCTATAAGTAAGTCTTACTTCAAAACTTTGGCTTTTTCTTCACTCTGGTGCTAGTGTGGTTTTATGGGACTGGTTCAGAACACCGCTGTGGATTTAATGTGTTTTTGGTTCGTGTGTATAAAGTTCTTGACAAAATACTCCTGTTGAGTTGTCCTTAACCCGGGTGTGAGTGTTGTTCTTTAATCACAGTCTAAAGTTTATTTGTATTTACATAATATGCCTGGAACATACTTGTATTGTGGTAGAAATCCTGGTATTGGTGAGGATGCTGACAGATGCTATAGCTTTTAAGGTTTGGATTTCACAGCCGTCTCAGGCATTTGCTTGAGGCAACACTGCATTATAGAGAAAAAAGACTTTAGGAGTTCATTTGTGCTCAGAAAGGATTTTCCTTTCTCTGCAGAAAAAAAAAACCCTGACAATTTTTTTAACCACTTGAATATTTCAGTGCTTCCTGCAAATTAAAAAAAAAAAAAAAAAAAAAAAAAAAAAAAAAACGAGCTTCCCCCTGACTTACACTATGCATCTTTTCCACGCTGGGACATGATTGGCTGCAGCTCTCTGTCTCTTTGTGTGGCAACAGCCTTCCCATCCACCCAGCAGCTCCATATTCCTCATGCCGTGCTGGTTTCTGTGCCTCCCAGGGTCCTTTCTGCAGCATCCGACCTGGTTACCATAGTAACTGCAGCCTGACCCTGGGCATGCACAGTTACCAGGGCTTGACCTGCCCCCCGTCCCTTCCCAGCGGATATCCCAGGCATGCACCTGACCTGCTTCTCACATTTTTATTGATCAAGCAGCTGTGGGTGAGACGCCAACACGCTGCATGCTCCTGGACCCCTGATTGGCTGCTTGTTTGCAGCCTGGATTGCATTTCCTAAAGCAGGTAAAGATAATATATTTCCTAGTGTTACGAAAATACTAATAAGTATATTAGATTCTGGGTTTTGATTTGCGTTCAGTTGTAGCCTCAGTGAAGATGTTGATGGTGGGTTGTTGCAGACTTTTTTGCTCAACATTACTGGACAAATAAAGTTACTATTGACTGCATTACTGTGAATCATTTGGAAAACATCTCAATTTCTTCTGTTTATTTATTTTTTTAAATTATTATTTTTTTCTTATTGCAAATGTGTTGCACATTTACCATCCCCAGTCCCTTTCAAACCTAAAATCTAAAATTGCCTGAATTATGGTTCATTGACTGTGGCAGCCATCTTGAATCGTGTTGACTCCAAGTCAATCAGTTGTAGATGTTTATCCAGAGATTACTTTCTGACAGTTTCATAAAAATTCGTCCACTGGTTCACAGGATTTTTTTGGTAACAGACAGGCACACCTAAAAAAAAACTTTATCATCCTCCTTGGTCATTCCGACGGCGGGTGATAATAATTATCTGTTTCTTTCCTGCAGCCTGACTTGGGTGAGTGTGTAAATGTGTCTGATTCATCCCTGACGAGATAAACGCCCAGATGTTGTGGATTAAGACATGTCCGACACATTGTGGAGCCGTTCCTTGGCTTCCCACGGGGCAGAGACTTACAGACTGAGCTGTCAGCTCGCTGTCAGAGCCAGACTGTGTAGGAGTGTCTGTTTTCTGTCCTTTCCCCACAGAACCGTTCTCTCTCTTTTAGATTTTTCCCTCTTTCTCTCTCCACTCTGTGGAGCAGAACAGAAGTTGGCTCTGTCAGCCTCCCTGCTTTCTGTCTGTCTGTCACTGCGATGCCTCTTCTACAGCTTCTTCGGCAGGTTTAGATCCACTTCAACATGTCAGGGCGCCAGCTAAGACAGGAAGCCGCTGATTTTTACAGCCTGTGGCAAGAGATCCAAACTTGTGTTCATAATCAGGTAGATGATGATAATGTGCAACTATTTTGCTGACGTAAAAGAAATAAACATTCAAAAAAGGTTAAAAACCAAAAACAACTGGACTTCTATTATGTAGTTGAAGACGTTTCGCTTCTTATCCGAGGAGCTTTTCTCAATTCAATTGCTTTCTCAATTGAATTGAAAGAAAGCACTCCATGGCTCAAAAAAACCCTTGTCCCTCCCAAGGAGGGACAAGGGTGGATAGGATTAGGAATGAGGTCATCAGAGGTACAGCACAAGTTGAAGGATTGGGAGATAGAGAGGCCAGACTGAGCTGCTTTGGACAAGTGCAGAGGAGGGACAGTGGGTATATTGGTAGAAGGATGTTAGAGACACAGCTGCCAGGAAAAAGACAAAGAGGAGATATATGGATGCAGTTAGAAAGGACATGGAGGTAGTTGGAGTGAGGACAGAGTTAGCTGAAGGAGGACGACTCGCTGTGGAGACCCCAGAAAAGGGAACAGCCGAAAGAAAAAGAAGAAGGCAGCATTGGCCGTAAAAGACCCATACTGGTCAGTGTTTATTTAATAAAACCTAAGCTGAAATAGAGAAGCAGTATGTTTGAAAACTAAGACAATAATTATTTAGCTTGTAGATCTGCCTTTAACAGTGTAACTGGTAGTGGAGGAATTTCGGCCCACTCTGTTTTCCAACATTGTTTCAGTTCATTGAGGTTTCTACTTATTGTCCCACTGCAGCATTTCAGTCAGGTTGAAGTTCTGGACTTTGACTGGTTTGACCACCACCTTGATTCTATCATTTTTGAGCCATTCTGATGTAGATTAGCTGCTGTGTTTAGATCATAATTCTGTTGCATCCTGACCCAGTTTGGTCCAAGCTTCAGTTGTCAGACAGATGGACTTACATTTGACTTTAGAATCCTTTGGCTGCAAGGTGTCCAGGTCCTGTAGCTGCAATACAACCTCAAAGCATTACACCTCCACCACCGTGCTGACAGTTGATATGAATTGTATATTCTGATATGCTGTTTGGATTTTGCCCAATGTTGAGCTGTGCGTTATGGGTAAACATATCTACTTTGTTCTCATCTGTTCAAAGGACATTGATCCAAAAGTCTTGCGGTTCAGTCAGTTAAAACTTTCCAAACTAAGTCTCCCTGCCGTGTTCTTTTTTAGAGAGAAGACATTTTGTCCTTGCAACCCTTCCCAAAAAAACATATATATTCAGTTATTTTCTAATTGCTTTGTCATGAACTTTGACCTTTAATCTGCTAATTGAGGCATACTGCATGTTGTGTTTTATTTGTTTGTTCAGGTTATGTTTTTTTTTTTGGAGCATTGTGTGGTCTAAGTTCAGAGTTGAACTTACTTCGGTATCTATCAATTTACAGATGAACCATTCATCCATCCATCCATTTATTTTCTTTACCCACTTTTTCTTTCTGTGTTGTGGGACAGCCGGTGCCTATCCCTAACAGCCAGTGTGAGGCAGGGGACAGTGTGTGACAGGGACTCATAGAGACAAACAAGACAAACAACCCTTCACTCTCTCACTCACACCTAGTTACAATTACCAAAGAACCTAACATGCATGTTTTTGGTCTGTGGGAGGAAACCCATGTACTCGGAGTAAACCCACACATGCTCAGGGGGAACATGGATGTTTCCACATCAGTTGTCTTTCAGTTTTAATTCCATTTTTTCCTCTATAGCAGGGGTGTCATGTTTTAGATGTGTTCTTGCTTTAAAACACTTGGTTTAAATGGATGACTTGTTGCCATGCTCCTGGAGAACTTGATGATTTGGTGAGGAGGTAATTAGACCATTTGAATCAGGTGTGTTAGGCAGAAAAACCTAAAACTCCCAGAACAGCGGCCCTCAAGGCCTGGAGTTTGACACCCTTTCTCTATAGCGTCTTTCATGTCAAGTTTCTGGCCTTGCTCCTCATCACAGTGTCGTGATTTAAGATATGTCTGAGAGCCTCAATAACAGTATATTGTTAGCTGTTGTTCTGTCACAGAATGAAATGTGGGCAAGGCTTAAAATAACCTGTGTATACCCAAGCTGTGACAAGAGTTCTATGTGTGATTGAAACCATGTTGTGGTTGTTTGTGAGAACATCAACAGGTGTGGCTCCTGTGGGGGAAAAGAATCTGCTTGGGACAGATTCTCACAGGTGTTGCCTGAAGCTGAAAAGGGGAGTAAGGTGTGTGTTAGAGAGAGAGTGTGTGTGAGTGTCCATCTACTGAAGTCAAATTTATACACCTAATGCCGCACTGTCATTTTTAATGACAAGTCAGTTTTTTGACCAGGAACACCAACGCTGTGACACAGATCTTACAAAAGGTTATCAAAATTTATTTTACCTTCTCTGATGTCTTGTGTGAACAAAGTCATAAAATCCTGTGTAAATCAGATCAAATTAAATACTTTATTTAAAAAAATTTTCTGCAAAAAAAAATTCTAAAGCCATCAAACTCTGTAACACATAGCAGGTTAAATAATAGGAATTCCAGGAAAACAGTTGCTAAAAAATATAATATTAAAAATAAGTCATTTCTCAATAGGCATACTTTTTATGCCTATTAGTAAATATTTTAAAATTAGTTAATTTGCTAGTTGGATATATGTAAAATATACCACTTAGCTAATTCCCTGTTTATCATTATTAGTTTAGGATATTTAAATGTATTTTTAGCATTAGAAATGCAGCACAGTTTAGACAAACTACAGTTAATTTGGTGGTTAGTAACGCTTTCTTGATGTTTGTGACTCAACATCGTCAAATGAATGGAGCTGAAGGTACAGATATCTGCTCTGACCTCAAAGAGGCTGATGTTATTTACTCTTTGTGTGTCTTTCAAAACATCTTAAAAGCATCTTATTGTTAGCCGGTTAGGTCTGGATGCCCTGAAACCACGCAGGTCACTGACAAATGGTGCAATTTTCTGTCCTCTCAACAGAAAATAGGCTGGAATCAATAAAGCTTTTACAACCACTGACCCACATTTGCATCCGTCACATGATTGCGGTGTGTCTGGAGTATTCAGCCAGTTGTGTTGGAGTGATTTAAAGAAATAGTGAAGCCCTTAGCGTGTTTGAGGACCAGTCTGAGCCTTTTTTAAGGCAGATGTTTTGTGTTGTAGATGTGATGGACCAGCAGAGGGCGCTGCACTCTGGGTGCATGGTCTCAGGCATCCGCACACCTCCTGTCCGACGCAACAGCAAGCTGGCCAGCCTGGGACGCATCTTCAAGCCGTGGAAATGGAGGAAAAAGAAAAATGAGAAGCCAAAACCTTCAGCGAGTGAGTGTCTAAGGGCCCTATGGAATCTATTTTTTTATTAATTTTTTTAACCAAAGTTAGATACTTGGGTGTTTTTCTTTTCTTTTCTTTTTTTTTACTAATTTATTTATTTTTTTCTGATTCCCATGCTTTGTGATGTAACCACAGTTTTTATCACCTGAAAAGTGCCTGTATATATGATGGATTAATGCAATTTTAATAACTGAATAGTAGCATACCCAATTTCATTAATGTGAACACATTTGAACAAAAATACAGCAAAAGGTGTTTCAGTTCAACAGAACATTTAATGCTTTATAAAGGTAATTCAAAACCTGCCTCCATCATAAATAAAATAGATGTGTAAATAAAATAGTGTTTAATAGGGTTCAACTTGTGTGATTCACATGAGTAAAGAGTTTGTTTTTTTTGTAGAATATAAGTGCTTCACACATAAAAATCCCACTATATTTCATAGTTAGTACATACAATATAGTGTAAAACTGTTATTGTTATAGTATATATCTGTAATATCTGATTCACTGATACCACAGAGGAGGTGTGGAGTTATCTTATTCCACACATCCAGCTACAGGTTTTAAGAAACTCCCACCTCACTTCTGCCGACATGTTTTCAGGTGGACAAATTAGCTGAAGTGCTAAACTAACGTTCCCTCCTGTCTATGTTTTGTTCTGACTGTTCAGTTGTCACATTTTCATGTTGTTGCAGTAAATTATGTGCCACAAAACGTATTAAAAAGTTGTTTGAGGACATTGCTTTGTGTTAAATATTTTTGTTTACTGATGTCTACAACAGACTTTTTGTTTGATCAGCTCCAGTAAGATTATTAAAAATGTTCGATGCCTCTCCACTTCCTGCTGTTGTTGAAAGTTGAAGCTGAAATGTCAGTTTTTTGAGAGCAAACCTTAAAAAAGTCCCGCCTGCACTTGCTAATAAGCTGTAACAATATCAATCACAGTGTAACATGACGCTTTTCTTAAGCCTCAAATAACTAGTTGAAACTAAACATATTAAAAAAATACATATTTTAAACATACAGGTGAAGAAAGATAAGAAATACATAATTCAACAAAAATAAAAAATGACAAAAAAAATTATCTGACGTGTACTTTTATTTTTTCATCAGGAAAATGTTCTTAGTTTACATGGAGGGGTGGGACTTAAAATTGTACTGCCACCAACCACTAAGAGGCAGTTTTTCCATGGTAGCTCCAGCTTTCGGTTTCTGCTCCTGTCTCTAGTTGTAGTACATTTCAATGCTCGGCTCTCTGTAACGTGCCCCTTATGTGATGTCACGCAGGCAAGAGGCTACAGGAGCCTGCAGCGGCCAAAATACTCTCATTCATTGCACATTATTGTCCTGTTCAGTGACTCTAAATTTCCTGTGCATTCTTTGGGTTGATTTTTCTGGGTTGTTTAGCGGCAGAGAAGAAGACAGCTGTACTGCAGAAGAGAGATGACCTCGTCAGCCAGAGGCCCGGAGAGACAGAAACAGGTGCAAAATCATAAATTAGCACAAATGACCCCGGGCTCTTTTCAGTCCACTTGTTCGGCCACATGATGCCCAGCTGCTGCAGACTCACTTGTTTCCTCTCTGCGGGCTGTTTGCAGGCTCGGATCTGGCCTGTGGGGGTAACGGTGAGGATCCAGATACCCCCACTCAGTCTGACAGTGAGGACAGAGAGGAGGAGCCTGTGGCGCCCCTGGCCAGCACCAACGAGGACCTGGGGAGTGATTTAGAAGCCTCAACAGGTAGACTCCAGCTTTGTGGTTAGAGAGTTCATGAAGCACAGTTCTGTTTATTTTTTATTTTAGTTTGAATGGTTACATTTACTTTCTCACCTGTCATTACACTCCAACCTGACCATCTTTAGTGTTGAACCTAAAGCTGTTAAAACCTACCTTTTATTATCTAGGCGAAAATAAATGGGCAAAAGGGTAAGATGTTTTTCCCATGTGTGTGCATTTGTTTGTTTGTCTGTTGTGTTAGCAAAATATCTTGTGAACGTTTGGATGGATTTTAATAAAACTCAGAAAGTAATCATTGGGTGTACATCTACAATCAATTAACTTTTGGAGTCAAGCCCATTCAAGATGGCCGCCACGGCTAAGCAATCTTAGCAAACACAAAAATGCAGCCAGTTTAACAGCTCTTCCACTCAGATTTGGTCCAGTAGTAGCTGAGAGTCATCCCTAACACATACTCAGAGCAGTAGTTGATCAGACGAGATCTGTTTTTAAAACTTTGGCAATAACTATAACATTTAACTATGTCTGTTTGTTAGCACAATATCTCATGAACCACTGGACGGATTTCAATGAAAGTCCCAAAAATCAACCAGTGGATGTACATCTACAACTGATTAACATTTTTAGTCAGACCAATTCAAACCAATTCAAGGTGGACACCACAGGCTACTGATCTTAGGGAACAGAGCTCTGCTCTACAACTCAGCCAGTTTTACAGATATTGAGCTAAAATTTGTTGTGGTCGAACCTGAGCATTATCCCAAACACATATTCTTTCACTGTGCAATATTTTTGCTTAAAACTTTGGTAGTAACTGTTGGTGTTAACCTTGTTTGTCTGTTAGCAAAATATCTCATGAACCAGTGGGCAGATTTTATTGAAATTCTTAGAAAGTACCTATTAGATGTACATCTACAACTGATTAACTTTTGGGGTCAATTTAAGATGGCTACCACTACTGATATTATCCAACACAAAAAAGAATATAGCTGAGTCAGTTTTGCAGCTATTTAGCTACATTTGGTGTGGTACTAGCTGAGAGTCATCCTCAACTTATACACTAAGAGTTAACATATCTCGTCAGAGCTCACAATATTCCAAAAGACTGAGTTTCCACTCTGAAATCTACTGTTCTGCTCAGCACCATAGAGCATCTTAGTGTCTTCTTACTTAGTCTTGTCTTTTTTCTTTTTTCTTACAACTTCCAGGCAGCTCATATTTATTAAAAAAACCTGATAAAATTATCATGTACTGCCTGGTCCACCTGAAACAGATGCAGGTAGCAACAAGCTGGAGAACACACAATCCATTCTATCAGCTATTTCTTTTAAGAGCTAGTGAGGTTCAGAGGGGATTTATATGTAAGAACAAAAGAGTACAGCTTGTTCAATCACAGTTCCAAAAAAGGTAAGACGTTGTATAAAATGTAAATAAAATTTGAATGCAATGATTTTTAAATGTCATAATCCCATATTTAATTCACAAAGGAACACAGTAAACATATCAGTTTAAACTAAGAAATTGTTTTGGATAAAAAAAAAAAAAAAAGATAATCTTGAATTTTATGTCAGCAATACATGTCAAAGAAACTGGGACAGGAGCAACAAAAGGCTGTAATATTAAGCTTTGGGGGCAAGAGCACTGGAATACTTACCTAAGACATATTGACACATGTGCCCTGTTCAGGTGTGGCACCAATCCTGAGTGATTCAACAGGAAGGTGTCAGCTCTGACTGAGAGCGTTCACACCTGGTAGATAAATGTATACCCCAAAACATTTTTGCGACTGGTGATCAATGACCTGCTGTGCTTGCAGATACACACAGAGCTACATCACAGAGTGAGCTGTCAGTGAGCAACGAGGTTCGGTGATGTTTCGGTAAAAATTATAATACATTCAGATATTTGAACTGCATTATTATTTTGACATTAATGCAGTTCAGAGCCATTTGCTTCACATTTATGTTATTTAGTACACAACCTTTTAGCTTATTTACCTTATAGCCACGTTTTGGGAAAAATAAAGGAGCGTACAATGAGTTACAATTAGTGACTTCAAATCAGCTGGCAGCTGAAGCAGACCTTTTTTTAACACAAAGATGTTCAGTTAGTAACTCTAGTGTCTGTAGGGTTATGCCGGTTTAATAGGATTCAATAGGAGGTCATACAGCTTGGCTCAAGACAGATTATGTTCATACTAACAAAGATATACAAATAAAATGGGTCCACTTCCCAAAGTTTGAGTAAAGTGGTTTTCAGTGCACACTGAGAATGTTCACACCTGTATTTAGTGCTACCCAAATGCAGTCGGATTAGCCATGACAGATGTCAATACTAGGTCTGAACGTAAACGATTAGTTTAACAGTTTAATGTCTTTTGCTGTTATTCTTGTTCTCTCCTTTATGGGAACAGTTTTACTACAGTTGATTCAGATACAGGAACTTTCCAAAGGTTATCAGTTTTGCCCACTGCTAACTGAATCTGGGATGCTTTTGATTGGTCTGTAGACGTGAGGGACGCCTCACCTGGTTTTACGTTGCCAGGTTTTGTTGTCTGTATGCAGAAATGCGACACACCAAAAGCTCCTCTAAATATGAATATGGTTGCCGTGTTCGAATCATGTTTCAAATAGGTTTGGTTATTTAAAAAAATGTAGTAAAATGTCTCTTATTAAGCTTTTTTATTCTGGAAATAGTTTAAATAAGAAGTACAAACATTTTATTGTTTATCTTTTTTCACAATATATTTAAGTTTGAGTACATTTCCTGTTTTGAAAACGAAACACAATTGATTAAGGGTTTCTGATCAATGTTAATTTTTGTCTCCTGGTTCAGCCTTATCGTCTCCATCATCATGTTTCTGATTGTCCATTAGGTGGAGACAGAGACTTCAGAAACAAATTAAACCTTTTGCTACGTTACAGTCCAAGATTTGGTGGAAGATTCAAAGATGGTGGGAGATCGCAGTCAGAGTGAGGACGGGGAAGATGACAACACCTCACTGAGTGACCCCAGTGAAGATCAGATGATGGGGACGGTGGAGGCCATCGAGGGGAAACAGGAGGCGGTGGTAGCCAAGCCTCAGAGACGAGCCAGCACTCCCCCTCCTCCAAGTCTTCCTGTGAAACTACTCACCAGACTGGGCAGCCTCGAAGGTGAGTTTACGTCAACAAACATCTCAGTTATGTGATCGCCCCACTTATTATCGCTCGTTGTTTTTGTTCTTGTCAGTATGTGTGTGTTTATTTCTCTAAAGTGTCAGTGAAATATCTCATTAATGAAACTTGAAGAAAGTAAGCAATGTATGTACATCTACAACCGATTAACTTTTGGAGTCAACCCTATTCAAGATGGTGGCCACAGCAAAGCATTGTTAGCAAACACAAAGAGCTATAATTCAGATGATTTTACAGGTATTTAGCTAAAATTTGCTGTGGTAGTGAGAATCCTTCCAGGCACATGATGTACTTTAAGCGCTAACAGATCATGAGGTTGTGCAGTATATCATGAATTTACACATTTACAAGTTTTGACCAAAACAGCTATAACTCAGTCATTCTCAACATAAGACAGTTTTAGTCTAAAACTCTGGCATGAAAGGTGGCGGGCGATATGCATTCCACGAGAGAATGCCTTTAGTTGCTGAGAGTATCTGTTTCTTGTTCAGCTGCTCCCCCAGTGCCAGTGAAGAAGTCCCCAGCCACTTTGCCCAGGAATTTCACGCTTCCCAAAGACACTCACGGCTCTCTGCTGAGAGCCAGGATGTCCACGCCCACGGGATCCCCCCACCTCGGTACGCTGCACCAACAGCTGCCGCCCAGCTGCATCATCGAGGAGCTGCACCGCACCCTGGCCACCAAGCATAGACAGGACAGGTCAGAGCCACTGTGTTTTATAAAATCTCTTCATTTGCATTGTTTTTCTTGATGTTGGAATTTAATGAAAGTTTGAGTTAATTTCTTGTGTTCAAGTACTAAAATTAAAAAGCCAGCATTCTTTTCAAAAATAGATTGTTTAAAAAAAAAACAATTTTTCCTGTTGATCCATTTGTTTTTCCTTTTTAGGTTTTTTTAGCTGCTCAATAAAAAGTGGAACATTTTTACACATGCTTTTATAGTTCAGTTCCAAACCAGAGGATACTTTGAAAAACAATTATACAGATCACAAAAAACAGAAAATATTCACAAGAAGATTATTTTTTGTTTTGGCTACATTGAAACTGTAACTTTATTCAGCTGTTATATTAGTGTCTTGTTGTTGTTTTTCTTTCACCATGTTGCAGTCACCACAAAATACCTCTGCCAAAGTTGTGACTGACAGGCCCATGTTGTGACTCAGTTTCCAGGTAAACGAAGCACGCTCTTCTCCGAAGCGCAGGCTGGATGGTCGTCTGTCTCGCACCTCCAGTACGGAAAAGGAGCCACTCGAGAAGTCGGACAGCAAGAAGGAGTCTGATGAAAACAAGGAAAACTGCCGTCTGGATCAGTACTTGAGTGATCAGGAAAGCTGGAATGAATCTGTGATCTCTGGTAGGTCTGCTGAGGTCTTCGGGCGTGTACAGGTGCTGGTCATAAAATTAGAATATCATGAAAAAGTAGATTGATTTTAGTAATTCCATTTAAAAAGTGAAACTTGTATATTATATTCATACATTACATACAAACTCATATATTTTAAATGTTTATTTCGTTTAATTTTGATGATTACAAATGACAACAAATGAAAATCTCAAATTCATCATATCAGAAAATTAGAATATTACTGAAGACCAAGAAAAACAAAGGATTTATAGAAATGTTGGCCAACTAAAAAGTATGAACATGAAAAGTATGAGCATGTACAGCACTCAGTATTTAGTTGGGCCTCCTTTGGCCTGTATTACTGCAGCAATGCGGCGTGGCATGGAGTCGATCAGTCTGTGGCACTGCTCAGATGTTATGATAG
>NC_051433.1:26228116-26231265 GCF_001649575.2 Kryptolebias marmoratus
TTGTAATCATCAAAATTAAACGAAATAAACATTTGAAATATATGAGTTTGTATGTAATGTATGAATATAATATACAAGTTTCACTTTTTAAATGGAATTACTGAAATCAATCTACTTTTTCATGATATTCTAATTTTATGACCAGTACCTGTATTAGTCTTGAGGTGTCTTTGGAGCATGCATAAACCCTCCATTATTGTGGTGGCCATGTGTCAGTGTTTTGGGGAGAGCCTAGTGGCTTTGAAATCAGCCTATCCGTGATGTGGGCCAGCGTGGCTGGCCTCATGCCTGGACTCCATAACCCCTCACTGTGCTGGCTATTGTCGTCTGACGGGAATTATTCCCTTCAGTTTACCCCCTAGAGTTAAAAAACAGACCTCTGGCCCCGGGTATTACCCAACTACACCACTGATGATTTTAGATAAGCTGACTGCGGGGAGTAGATACTCCAAACAAATTACAATCTTCTTCCCTGGGATTCCCCCCGCTTCCCTTGAAGGAAAAATCATTCAGCAGCTGAGAATAAATAATCCCCCAAACTCCCAGGTTAACGACCGTCCAAACCCCGACTTTTGACGAACTGTTAGTCAGTCTGGTTGCTTTTAAGATCCTGGAAAATAGGATCTCAGGGGGATATTTTATTGATTCACTGAGCTGAACCCACTTTTGCAAAACCTCCCAAAAATTACTGAACCAAGAGCCTTAAATCTTCGAACTGGTGAATAATCTAGTAAATTGACTCGGGTGCACTTAGGAAAATTAGTGGAAATCCTTCCATAAGAGTCATCCCTTTTCTTGGGTCTTGTAACCGTGATCTGGTGGAAACTCTTGGTGAAGATGGTTAAAAATCCTATGAGTGATCCATAGACTTGTGAGGGAATAGAGTAAAACTGTTAAAATTCCAGTAATGTTGTTAAACAATCCTGCAAAAAGTCAGAAAACTGATAGAAAAGTCTTGTAAAAATTCTGTAAACTGATAAAAAATCTTGTGAATAAATTCAGTGAACTGATGGAAAGATCCTGTGAAAATTCAGTAAATTGATTAAAATCCTGTAAAAAGTCATTAAACTGGTAGAGAAGTCTTGAAAAAAGATAAAAAAAAGTCTGGTCAACTGATGGAGAAATATTTTGAAAAACCCCGGTAAAATGTTGTTAATCCACAGAGATACTCGGAATGAAGCCAAAGACTCACCATATTTTGTCTTTTAATATGCTTTGCAAAGCTTTATTAGTTTTAAAGGCAGCATAGCAGTTTAAATCAATCGCAGAAAAAGATTAGATTTACAGCTTAAATCACTCTGATCAATATTGCATAGGACATACCAATCATGTAATCATGGACAGACCACAGCTACATTTTAATCAAAATTTAATAATTTAGGTAGAACGTATTATGGAACAGTTCTTACGATTCTCTGTTTACTGTCAGGATTTAGTTACCCCTCAGACGGAGAATATGTGGATAAGAAAAAATAGGTCCAAAGTGACCTCTCTTCTGTCTCAGACTTAGAAGTTGGCTGTCAAATTATAAAAATCTGGCCCAGCCGTCTCCAGGTTGAAGCATGCAGTGGTGGGGTGATAAATTGGAGTTTCTAGGCTCAGTTTTTGACAGCTATCACTTCTACATAATCCAAGCGCTCATGAACACGTCCTACTGGACCCACCGCGACTTCAGAACCCGACTTCTCTGCTCCGACTACCTATTTTTCTTCTAACTGCACTTCCTCTTTCCTTTCCTGTGCTGCTGCTCCAACTTCTGCTTTTCTTCAACTTATTTTTTCCATCCTTTCTTTCTTTTTCCTTACCTGTTCACAGAAATGGTATAGCTTCAAATAAACTGTGAAACACTCACCAATTTAATAAGGCTCATATTTTTACTAAAATCTCATTATCTGATGCTAGCCTTATCAAATTTCATAGTTTCTGGAAAAACCAACTTTTCACCCCATCAACTGAGCAACCTGGAGACGTTACACAAACCTGTCTTCTACCCGTTTTCGTAAACAACCGCCCTTAATTCCGAGCAACACAGAGAAGTTGCATAAATTTGTCCTCACAAATTTTCATAAACATTTTTCTTCACTCCTAACCTCTTGACCGTTTTAAGCTGTGGTCTCTTCGTTAATACTGTCGCATAATGCTCATTGATCATTCACACTTTAATCACACACTTAATCATTCTATATGAGTATTACTGATTAAATTATTAAAGACACAAATCACCTTTATATATGATTATTTAATGATTAATTTTTAATTGATTGTCTGTTAGTCTGTTTTTAGCTGAATATGCCCTCACTGTGACCCTGTCTGGTTCATGAAGCTTCAAACTACTTCCTCATTTTACCTCAACCGTTCAGGACCGCACCTTAACTTTTGTAATCCCCATCAGACATGCAACATGAGCAGAAACACACTATTTGTACTTCCTAATTTTAAATAATCTTAGTTTTGCTTCCAATCAACTTATGACTAAAAATACCTTAATTTTTATGCCCAATCATGTCCTGATTGCATTACATACACACACACACAGCCTCTGAGAGTTGGTTTCGGGCTGACCTCGACTCACATCCCTTGACACTATAGGGGTGAGAATCTTTAGGCACTCTTTTGATTATCTTGAACTAATGCCCCTTTTCTACCAGCTCTAAAGGTCCTGGCTCCACTCAACTCGGCTTGCTTTGCGTGCGTTTTCACCAGCATTTTTTCGAGGCTGGACCCTGCTTTTTCGGTCCCTGCTTTAGAGTAGAGGCTGACATTTTCTCGGGAATCCCACGGGTCACGGGATTCCCGCAGGATTCCCGTGGGATGGGAGTCAACTTTACTGTTAATAACGTGATCGGTACGGTACAGGATAAAAACTTAACGGGAGCAACCAAAAAAAATCCACCCCAAACAACGGCAAAACATAGTACATGCATTGCCATTATGTAGTTTTATTTCAGAGAGCCCACATTGTAACGCAGGTCAAAAGAACTACACCGCCCAAAACGCAACAGTGCTTCCGGTGGCTGCTTTCCGCCTGAATTCAAAGAACAGCAATGGAGGAAGCTAACGTCTGCGATACTGATGCGGTAAAAAATGTTTTGCAGCGCAAAGTAAAAAGTAATGACTTGTCGATTAAGCTCACAGAGTTGAAAGGAAAG
>NC_051433.1:26231739-26247698 GCF_001649575.2 Kryptolebias marmoratus
TTTTTTTAAGATAAAACTGCAAATAAAGTAATATTTAAAAAGAATGGGGAGAAGAATAAATCAAACAATTTTCCTAACAACTAAAGGAAGACCATAGAAACAGGAGCAGTACAGGAGCGGGATGGGAGTGGGAGTGACTTTACCAGGAGTGGGACGGGACAGGAATTTATTTTTACTTTGGCCTGGGATTGGGACAGGACAAGAACTTTTTCTGTGGGAGTGGGACGGGACAGGAGTGGAAATTCACTCCCGTATCATCCTCTACTTCGGAGTAGGGCCAGCTGGGCCGGCCCTGCTTCGTGGGCGGCGCAAGCTTAGCTCCTGTTCACTCATTGGTCGTGGGTGTGGCCAGATGCAAGCATAAAGAGTGAACGGTAGGACTATAAACAACAGCGTTAGCTTACCCTGCAATGTTTATACCATCTGTCCCCCAGCTGAAGGCGCTGTAAAGCCTGTAAATCTCCGGCAGATAACAGCTGTCCTACTCCGCACAACAATCGCAGCATCCAGAGCATTTCTTCCACTGCACCTCTCTTCCTGAAGTCTCAGGAGAATCCACATAAGTTTAAAAAACAGCAACAACACAGGGCCAACGTTACCCATAGCGCGTCCGTTGTTTCCACAAATGGTGCCAAGTTTCGGTAGCGCACCCCCCGCAACACGAGGAGGCGTTTCTCTGCTATCAACCAAACTGGCAGGTATAGATGCGATGCATTTTTTTATTGAGCAGTGCAGAGTAGAGTAGAGCGGGACTTCTGAAAAAGAGCCAGTGGAAAAGTGGCATTAAATGATTATAGCTTACATTACATAAACATTCACTGATTTATGTTTTCATGCCTCATAAAAAGTGTGCAATAACATATGTCAAAAAATCCCAATAATGGCTCCTGACCAACAATTATCATAGATGCTAACTTAACATTGCAAATGCCAAAGTAAAGCTAACACAATTAGCATCGTCTTTATTACTGAAATTTACACTAACCAAATATTTCAAAGTAATTACTAAAGACAGTAATGTTAAAATAACCTCAACCATTATCTACAGACAGATATTCTTCATGGTTTAGCAAAGTAAAGATGAAAAAGATGTAAAAACCTGCAGCTTCACTGCAACATATTTCTGCTACAGGCAGCTACGGTAACTATGCTAGGTCAAACAGTACAGTATAGCTGACTCTCTTAAAGTGGTAGCATGGATTAACTTTAACATTTTTTTTATTTCCTTTGAAAATCAATTTACAATCTGTCATGTTCATGATGCAATTCATGTAAAAATGGATTTTATCTCCCACCCTTCACTTGCAGCGCTCCTCTCAACACAGGGCTGTAACGACCCATCCTTGCTCTTCGGTCACCAGTTAATCCCGTACCACGCTCAACTTTTTTCATTCACCTGTTTGGATGCAAAGCAAGAGACATTTCTTCTCATCATGGTTAGGCCTGCTGGATGAGGATGGAAGAAGGGTGGATGTGGTTGAGTTTCTTCATAGAAAACCCCTTCCCCTGCATCCTTTAAGCTGCTGTTTATGTTTTTTCCTTCACTTCAAGGCTGAAACCATCAGTATAATTAGACCCTGGACATTCAGAGCTTCAGCCCCAGATCTCATGACACAACAAATTTAAAAAGTACATATCAATTTAAATCACTGATATACTGTTTCAATATTGTGGTTTCTCTCTATTTTATACAGGCAAAATCTGTTTTTCAATACCTGCACTCTGGAGTCTGTGCCTGTCGAGTACATATTTTGTGCACGGTGCCAGAGAGATTACACACACCTTTCTGGTAACTGTAGTCACAGTTAGCTCAGTTCTGTCTGAATTTTAAAGGTTTTCCAAAGTTAGATCCTAAGTTGGAGACATGTAGGTAAGACTGTAGGAACTCCAGAAACAGCAGAGTGATGCTGTGCCATAATCAGGCTGGCGAAGGAGGATCTTTATCCAACTCGTTTGGTTGAATGGCTTTGCAACATTTCTTTTAATTTCACAGATCATGACAATGTCATAAAAACAACCTAACTCTGGCATGATACTTGTGGTGTAATCATAAGCGTTTGCAAGAGTATAATCTTCTATGAAGAAAATGGTAAATATTAGGGCTCTTCTTTCGTAATTATTTCATGCCAGTTTTGGACCACAACTGGTAGCAAATATATTCAAGAGCCATTGGGGCATCTCTGCATGTTTGTGAAGAAAATCCATACATCCACTGATTTTTTTTTTTACTGACTTTTGTGATAAGGGTTGTAGTGACCTGAAGCCTACCATTGGGAAAGAAGTGGGGTTCACCCTGGTTAAGGTGCCTGTCCATCACAGACTAATCTTGTACTCCAGTGCTTCCCTCGTTTTCTCCGAGACTGCGGCGACTCAAATTTCAACAGAGCTATTTTTTCATTGGGCTATTGTTGGAGAGTGCCTAAGTGGCAAGCCAAAAGGTCTTTTGCAAAAAATGTCTACATGTTTTGGAATGTCTTTTTCAAAATTTAAAAATGTACTTTGCTGTCAAACAAAGATATGCAGCCATGTTGATATTTTTAAGTGGCTTTCACATGATGTTCATTAGTTCACATGTGTACACGTTTGCAACTGCATGCAAATATAATCACCAACACAGGAACCAAACCATCACAACATTCAAATATCGATTTAGATATACCAAAAAAACTACAAAAAATAAGAAATAATAGGCCAACAATGCAAAGACAATTGTGGAGCTATATCACATTATGATGTCATGGTATTTATCTCTAAATTTTACATAAATGTGAAACACAAATAGCTTTCAAAGCAGTTGAATACTCTCATTTTTAATTAAATAAATCTTTAACTCAAGAATGATAGAAAACTGCCACAAATATTTTAACAACCTGACATAGGGTTTAAATATTAGATTAAGGCATTTGCCAGACCCAGTTTTCTCTGAGGTATTAGCGGACTGTACCGAAGTACACTGTGTGGGGATTAGCATTTTGTAAGCAGGTTTATCTGGAGAGCCAGAGCACAAAAATCAGTGTTTTAACTGACCTCAGTTTGCGCTCGTCATCAACAGGAACACTCCCACGCAGGATGAGGAAAGAGCTGCTGGCTGTGAAGCTTCGAAACAGGCCAAGCAAGCAGGAACTGGAAGACCGCAACATCTTCCCTGTTCGCAGCGACCAGGAGCGACAGGAAATCCGCCAGCAGATAGAAATGAAGCTGGCCAAGTGAGTCGCTCTGTGTGGACCCAGATCAGCATACCATCAGCTTCCCCCCTTCAGCCCCCCACCCTCTCATCATGCTCTACCTCATGTATGTCTGTTTAATCACTCATTTTTGTCCACATTTTGTCTGTTTGTTTTTTTTTTTAATATAATATTCACTTATGGTTAACATGTTACACATTACAGATGTACTGTTTCAGTTATTATTATATATATATATGAAACTTCATCCTGTCAGCTGTCAGAGTTTACAGACACACAAACGGGCCTTTTATTTACTTATTTATTTATTACCACTCACTGTTATTCTAACAGCAAGACATCTTCCATCTCTTTGAAATGAAGCAGCTTTTTTTTTTTTCATTTTTGTCCACATTTACACACTGGTGCATGTCACGAGTAAACAAACGAAACAACAACCAGTGTATTAGCCAGCCCATACAGTGGATGTCCTGCTCAGATTTACTGGTGAGAGCAGTGGTTTCCCACCTTGACCTTTTTCACTCAGAAAGTTCGACTTCTGATTTAGTGACTCCTACATTAAGACAGCAAACATTTCCTCCATGAAAGAGAAACAAATTCTTCCCTCTTTACTTGTTTTGTCCATCCGGGTCATGCGCCAGCTGACCAGTAAGACGTGGATCCTTGTGTCCCGTCTCCTGTGGTTTGTCACAAAAACAAGTCAGAGTGGCAAAAATGTCTAAACATTAGTTCTGCTTGGAGTTTTTTAGGCCAGAAAATTAAAATTATATTTAATTTTGAGTTTCATTAAAGTAGGACTGATAAAGCAAAAACCTGGATTACTATCAGAGTTCTCACTGTGTCTGATCTTGTTTTTCATTTCATATTATGAGGTACAGGACGGTGCAGTGGGGCAGTGGTTAGGGCTGTCACCTCTTAGTAAGAAGGTCGCAGGATCATCACCCGGCCTGGGGCCTTTCTGAGTGGAGTTTGCATCCTCTCGCTGTGCATGCGTGGGTTTACTCCTCCCACTAATTGGTAACTGAATGGTTGTTTATCTCTATGTGCCCCTGTGATGGACTTGTAACCTGTCCAGGGTGTACACTGAACAGTGACTGCTGGAGATAAGCACCAACTCCCTGCAACCTTTCAATTAAAATGCTGAGGATCAGTCTATGACTCAGTTTGTGAATGTATCTGCAAATTCTTCACACATTCCCCAGAACATTTCTGGTGTTAATTTGTGAAAGTTAATGCTTAGTGGTTTGTTACTATTATTATTATTTTCCCTGGGGATCCAGCTAACATTTGTCAAGCAGTTCATTGTGTATATTCACTCAGTGTAGGACAGCTGTTACATACTGAGCGTGGAGTGGACAGTGTGCATATCAGAGCTTTCTTTTTAGAAAGCAACTGTTGCTGGAAACAAGACTGAACTTTAGATGGGTATATGTAGTGTTAAAAATGAGGTAAAAATTATTGTCACTTTCAGCCTTGGGTGCCTGAGTATGTGATGAAACGGGAGGGCAAACTCGTGGATGTAAAATTCAAAGCATAGAGCCATAGATTGCAGTGTACTTATATGAGGAAGACCAGGGATAAAATACCAATAATTTTATTTGTTTATGCAGCTGAACGGTGAGTTTGCAGCTACCTGTGTATCTGAGTTAGACTGAACCAACTCAAAGCTGAACAAGAGGGTGTAGAATGTACCATTTTTTAAAAATATTTTTTTTAGTTTTGAACTAAGAAAGTAAAACGAAAATCAATAAACACTACTTACTTTTGGTTTGTTTCTGGGAGTGATAAAATATTTTTAAGAGCAAAACCATATGTTTGCACCCCCACTTTAGAAAATGGGGAAGCAGCTGCTCCACCTGCTCCATTCAACAGGCGCCTATGTTTCAGCCGTAAAATTTAAACAATATAAACATTTTAGGGACTGAAGAGGCTATCAGTTGTTGATCAAATCAATTTAAACAACCCTGCAGACTAATAAGTTTTTATGCACTAGTACCAAAAACAATGTCACCTCCTTAATCGGGTCTGTAGCAGATGACTGTAGCTCTGCCATAAAGCCTGATCGCAAAGAATTTTTCATGTTTTTCACCTCTCTGTGAGTGAGGCTCTTTGTTTTTCTGCTCATGTGATCTTGTTGTGGTAGGGCTCCTGGAGCGTGGCAGATTATCTGAAACAGAGGCGGAATGTACAAAACATAATCAGATTTGTTGGGTTATATCAGGCTGTAGGCTAATACAATGAATTTAAGTTTGGCTCCTAATGTTCATCTTGTTTAAGCACATAATGACTTCATATTACAGTTTCTCCCTTCACAACAAGCAAGGATGTGTGGGTGCTGGACAACAGAACATAAGTGCTTGACAGTGAATGAATGTTTCTTACCTTTGTTCACACAGGCTGCTGTGATTATAGCTTTGAGCTCACTGAAAATTGCTTGACTTAAATTGTGGTCGACCTGCTTTCAGATGGTTAAAACAAATTGCCCAAATACTCACAGTAGATATGTTTGGGAAGACTGCAAAGAAGTAGACAACGAATATGTTAGTCACAGGTGATCACTGCTCCCATCTAGATGAAGTCATGTTTTATTTAACTGCTACAACAGAGAAGAAGCAGAGGAAGATACTATCAAAATACTCTACATCAAGCAAAGCATGACAGAGTGGCTCGGAATAATCAGCTATGTGGGAAAAGCTCTATGATCCCAGTGCAGCACATGAAGATGAGAGGTCCCGATATGGCAAGCAGGTATGTCATATAATCCTGTGGCAGGCCAATTTTGTATTTATTTGATATCAAGCTTCATGTTTGCACACTAGCTCTTATCTATCTGAAAAGCTAGGTTTTAGTACTTCATATTTATTTATTCTGAATCTTCACAATAGAAGATGTTTAGTTCTGACTTGCTTTTCATTTTGAATCAAGTCGAGATCAAACCAACTGAAGCTAAGACTATAGTTTTGGTTATGTGGAACATTGACCTAAGAGAGAGAAAACTTGCTGGCGCTCATTGAACGTTTTGTTTGACACATGGCCTAGAGGACACTTTTTACAGTTCAGATTGGATGAAAAAGACAATAAAATTTTTATTTTTTACTTTTTTTGAGAAGTCATTAGTTGACAAATCCTGCCTTGCTGTACATGACCTGCTACCTTAGAACCTCCCAACTAACATCGATGGTTTGTTTTTCTGTCTCTGCTTTTGAGAGGCTTATTGTCTGTTTAAACAACAACAACAACAAAAAACAAACAGCATTTGGCTTTTGTTTATTACAGAACCCGTACAAAATCTGTGTCCCTCATACCAAGGTATGTACCAAACTGCGAAGGTCTGCCCCCTCCAAAGGGTCGAAAGATAAACCTGATTGGAGGTGATTGATAGAAGCTCATACTATGTTCATGCTGCTCAAGCATGGTACAGTTTGATTGTAGATGTTCAGTGTTTCTATCTTAGCTCCCTGATAATGAAAGAACAGTCTGACAGTCTTTATTGCCTTCGTTCATTTGGCTGTAGTGTTAGCAAACTGTCTAATGAAACCATGTACAGATATTTGCGAGACTCTCAGAAAGTAATCATCTGCAGCTTATTAACTTTTGGACTCAACCCCATTTAAGATGGCCACCACAGCTAAGCAACATCAGCCACACAAAAATGGCTATAACTCAGACAGTTTTACAGATACTGAGCTAAGCTTTGGTATGGTAGTAGCTGAAATTCATCCCTAACACAGTCTGAACGCTGACTGATCTCTTGAGAGCTTGCCATTAACTATTACAATCTACTCTGCTTGTCTGTTAGCAAAATAACTCACAAACCACTGGATAGATGAACCTTTAAGAAAGTAGTCATTAGGTGTACATTTCCAACTCAATAATTTTTGGAGATTTATGAGGGCCACCACCACTAACCAATGTTAGCCAACACAAAAGTGACTACATCTCAGTCAATTTTAAAGATAATGACCTAAAATTTTATGTGGTAGTAGCTGAGAGTCATTATTAACACAGGCTCGAAGCATTAACATTTACAAGATTTGACCAAAACGTACAACTCTGTTATTTTTCATCATAAGCTGATCTTAGTCAACAGCTCTGGCATGAAAGGCAGCGGATGATATTCAATCCTTGAAGGAATTCTAGACCTTTAATAACATGTTTGCGGCATAAAGGTCACAGTGGAGTCAGCAAACTTTGGAGAGCCCCTGATGTGGCCTGGATGTGATTTCATGACATATCCAGCACCATCACAGGTCAAAGCAGCTAATTAAAGAGATGAAGACTTCTCTCTGACAGAGACTCAGTTCCAGTTCCAGCCCAACCACAGTGAGAAGGAAACAGAGCAGAGAGTGTTTGATGAAACTAATTAAATTTACAGCCAAGCCTTTTACTTCCCACTTTGTAACTTTAATTTAGAGAGATGAGTAAGGCAGGGTGACATTCACACCAGATAAATAACAACACTGCTCATGAGCTGCTTCTTTGAGCCTGGCATCACACTTGTGCATGTGCCTTTTCCTACGCCCTTACCCAAGGCATTTCACAGCTGCACGTCAATCTGGATAGGCACACTCTTTCTCGCTGCGTATGATACTTGTGACGTTATCATAAACTAAAGCTGCTCCAAGCCCGCCTCCCTCCACGTGAGCCCTTCATGTGCACATGGATGCATTCTAGCAAGTAATTACAGAATAGCAAAAGACATTATGAACATTACAGGAACAGGGTTAGAAGCAGTTTATCTCCAGGGAGCATTACAGTACGATACAGATTCGTTCCAAACACAAATTATGTAACGCATACTCCTGATCAGACATCCATCATGAAAACAGGAAGTGATCAATTATTTGCTGTAAGGGAATAATGAAACTATGGGATACAGGGTTATTGAACAGCATGTTCTAGTGTTCGGTTAGGACAGAGGTCAGAGCATCAATCTGTTGTGACTCAGATACCTTTCTGGACATCGTCCACTGAGTGTTACAAAACTGGAGTGATTAATTTCCTAATGGCAGCTGCTAGAGTTCACCAAATAGCACCTCAGTATAGAGATCAAAAAGACATTTTTACAAAAGGCTAAAATACAAAAGGTATTTTTATATACTTTTTTCAGAAAATGTTTGTTGGCAAAGAGAGACTGTTCATGTTTTAGTTCATTAAGATCACCTTCTACCTTTATTTGCCTAAGAAGGTGATGTATTCAGATGTTTCCTTTTGTCTGGATTGCTCCCACAATGAAGTCATAGGAACAAGAAAGTCCACCCTCTTTCAGTTCTTGAGTTGTGTATCAGGACAAAGGAAAATTATGTGGTCTTCACCAGGTTATAAAATTATTTAAATCTAACTTCAAGTGAACAAAAACACAACAGATTCCACCATGTTGTTATTTATTAAAGACGAAAGAAGTCAAAATGGAAAAGCTGTATTTAAAGCTAATTCCACCCCATTAGCATGTAGCCTGCAGTTGTGTAGTTCTTTATCAAGTCAGAGGACTCCAAGTCATTCACCCATTCATTCACACACTCATAGTGGTAAGCTACATTGTAGCCACAGCTGCCCTGGGGCAGGCTGACAGAGATGAGGTTGCCATTTTATCTGTGCCACCAAGTGCCACCTCTGACCACCACCAGTAGGCAAGGCAGGTGAAGTGTCTTGCCCAAGGAGATGGCCCGGTTACAGGACAAAACCCTACCTCCTGAGCCTTTGCCAACCCACGTTTACAGCAATAACTCTCAGTAACAATTATCTGCATGACTGCATATCAGTGACTCACATGGTTGTGGAGGAAATTTGGTCCACTCTTCTTTCCAGTGTTGCTTCGGTTTATTGAGGTTTGCAGGTTTTCATTTCTGCTCAGCTCTCTTAAGGTCCCACAACAGGATTTCAGTCAGGTCCAGATTCTGGACTTTGGCTGGACCATTGCAACACCTTTTGAGCCATTCTGTTTTAGATTAGCTGCTGTGTTTGGATCATAGTTCTGTTGCATCCTGACCCAGTTTGGTCCAAGCTTCAGCTGTCAGACAGATGGCCTCACATTTGATTCAAGAATCTTTTGGTCTACAGAGGAGTTCAGGGTCGACTCAGTGACTGCAAGGAGCCCAGGTCTGACACCGTTCTGACAGTTGGTATGAGGTATTTGGGTTGATTTGCTGTGTTTGGTATTGGCCAAACGTGGAGCTGTGCGTTATGGGTAAACATCTGTACTTTGGTCCTATCTGTGTAATGGACATTGTTCCAGAAATCTTGCGGTTCATTCAGATGCAAATTTACAAGCCTAAGCTGTGCTGCCATGTTACTTTTAAAAAGAAAAGATACTTTCTCTTGCAACCGTTCCAAACAAGCCATACTTGTTCAGATGCAAAAAGAACTAATTCACTAGGATCACACAGGCGAACAAGTGGGAGGACAAACAGTATAACAGGATGACAGACTGATGAGTGAATAAGAACCAGAGTTATAAAAAAGCAGAGATGGATGAAAACAAGTAAATGCAGTTGGTCTAATTAGTAAATGAGGGACAGGTGAGAAATGAGGAACAGGACTGACTGAGGAAATTTAATGGAGAATAACACAGGGGGAAAAAACAGAAAACAATAGGAGTTACTAAATAAAACACAAGAAAAAAATAAGACAAAATAGATGGAATTGATTAAAATAAAACAAGTACAAAAGGAATAAAACAAAAGAAAAAAACAACCACAAAAAATCTGACCCGTAACACAGTCCTAAATGATTTTCACTTGTGTATATAATCTTTCTCACTGTAGAGTAATGAACTCTAGTTTGGAGACCAGATTGATGGGCAGCAACAGTTGCTTCTCAAGGATCTTTCCTCCACAGCAGTGTGTTAACACTTCTTTTATGTATTAGAGTAGGGGTGGACAACCCTGGTCCTCCAGTGCCACTATCCTGCATGTTTTACTTGTTTCTCTGCTCCATCACACCTGATTTGAATCAGAGGGTGCTTAACAGGCTTCTGCAGAACATGAAGAGGTCGTTTAACCACTGAATCAGGTGTGTTGGAGCAGGGAAACAAGTAAAACATGCAGCATAGTGGCACTTGAGGACCAGGATTGTTCACCCCTCTCTTAGAGTAAAAAAGTCAATTGGTCTTTACCAACTTTGGATAAACAAAAATATGCAATAAATATTCCAAAATGTTTATAGTCAAACATTTCACAGTGAAAAATTATCATTTTTTATGTCCTAATATACAAAAAAAGTGCATTTTCTTTTTTCACATCACTGTAAGCAAACAGCAAACTTAGCATGTTTTTTTTTACTTACTTTTACTTTTTTCTTCACATTTTAATTACATGAACAGCATTAAACCACTGCTTGAAGTGGGTAAAACTTCATGTCTAACTCCCATTTTACTGTCAACAAATCATGTTAAAGAAAACCAGATAATAGTACATGTGTAGCATAGCATGCAGATGCGTGGATGACATCTTTTAGAGAACATGTTTTTGCAAATGTACATCAATCAGACGTTAAATTAGTGTTTCTGTGGTGCTCTGTGTTTGCAGACAGACTCACAGGTGCTGTCTCACTTGACTGAAGGACTGCTTGGTTAACGAGAGTCGTAGACATGAACTGAGTCAGAGCTGAGGCTCACCATTGTTTGGGGTGATGGCTCCACGTGTTTGTCTCCCAGCGTCTCTGTCCCTCTGACTCTTTGGTCTGCCAGAGGACATGACAAAGGCCTTCCTGGCAGCTTGAACAGCAGTAACAATAGCTGCTCTCTAAACAGCCATTCTATCCCAGTGGTTGTGTACACTCTGTGTGAATCATGCTGGATCTGTCTTACTGAACAAGTTGTGATGAACAGAAGTGTTTATGGAGGTGGCTAGGACTCCTTGTTCTGTGTGAGTGCTGTAAACGGCCCTGGGCAGCACAACTGTTTGTGCAGCATCAGAAACAGGACAACCTCACCGCAGGCAAAAACCCCACCCAAAAAACCTACTGTTCTTATCTTAAATCTGTTACAGCACTACAGGAGACATACTACGTGACAGCTGGATGTTGGATGTGTCTCTGTCTTACCATGTGATACAAGTAGCCCCTGGTGATTCCATCCATTTTGCTGACCTTGGGCCTCGTGTGAACGGTTTGTATGCATAAAAAGGTTGCGTGTGCCATGTTCTACCTCAGGATGTATGAAAACAAACGTTGGGTGAAAGGCGGTGAGAATGTGCGGACACCACGCAACTTTTTTCAGTTAACAGTATCAAACTATGAAAAACTAAAATTGTGAAGATTTGTGATTTTTTTTTTTTTTTTTGTTACTTTTGAGAGTTTCCCTGTGTTCGGTTTTCTTCCTGGACCTCCTTGTGTTTCTACTCACCTCCTGCGCCCTCGGTTAACTTCATTCATTTACAATAAGAGTGTGTAATTCATGTACAGTAAGTGGTGTCAACATTATTAGATGAGGCGATGGGCAACCGTCCTTTACTCCCATCTTTATGTCTGACCATTTAACCTTTTTGTTACTTCTGCTCTGAGAACCGTAGCTTCCCACACACCATTACTCCTGTTTGCTTATGGTGTAAATGCCAGAGGACGGTGTGCCAAATACGTTTGTACACCCCACTACCTTATTCAGGAGTGTCTGACTCACATTCCATGAAATTCCTAGTTTTCCTGAATCATTTTTGTTTGCGCAGAGAGAAGAATCACTCACACAAAACATATTTGAACCTGTTTGCATATATAAATAAAGGCGTGTCAGAGGAAGTGTCTTATGTACCCTTAGTTCCACGTAAATTGGGATGTATGAAGGAAAGATGTGTGCACAGTTGGATAAATCTGATTATTTTTGACAGTACCCCACATGTCGGCATAAAAGCAGAGCACTCTTTCATACTCCCCTGGTTTTTGAAAAGAACTGTTCAGTCTGTACTTCCTTCACAAAGTTCTCCATAATGCTTGTTGTAATTTTTTTTTGCCAGGGCATCTCTTCTCTTGTCCTCCTCTCTGTCTCCTGTGCTCACAATGCCCGGTATTAAACTCAACAAGTCCTTCAATGCTTATGTTTTACTAAATATTTAATAAGCTAAATATTTGGTCAGAAACCAGGACATGTCCAGGAGCTGTACATATCTCATCAAGTCTTCACACGTGCTCTTTGGTGACCACTGATTTATTTCAGATCTGTTTCATTTGTCTTCCTGGATTGGAGCTTTAAGTTTTTCAGCTCAAAAGACTCCTGTTCTAACAACAGCACTGTTGTGCTGTCTGTTAGGCAAATATATCATGAACCACTAAGCAGAATTCAGTGAAACTCTCAGAAAGTACATCGACAACTGATTAACTTTTGGAGTCAACCCAATTCAAGATGGCTGCCACAGCTAATAGCCAACACAAAAATGGCTATAACACCATCAGTTTTACAGATACTGACCTAAAATTTGGTGTGGTAGTAGCTGAGCATAATCCCCAATTTGAGCGCTATCTAAATGCACAAGAGCTATATTATAACCTTGCCAATAACTATTGGAATCAATTCTTTTTGTTAGCTAAATATCTCATGAAGCAGTGGACAGATTTTATTGAAACTTTCAGAAAGTATTTGTCGATATCTACAGCTGATTACATTTTGAACTCACCCCATTTCACGATGGCCGCCACAGCCAACTAACATTTGGAAATTGGCTATAAGTCAGCCAATTTTAAAAATACTGAGGTAAAATCAGATGATGTAGCAGCTGAGACTCATTCATAGCACAAATTCCAAGCGCTAACAGATCTTGCAATATTACATGAGATCATGTTATTTTTAATATTTGACCACAACAGATCTCACCCTGTCAGTTCTCAACATAAGATAATCTTAGTTAGAACTGGCAAAACAACAGTGGGCAATATGCATTTCTTTAAGGAATGCTAGGCTTTTAATTTGTACTGTTTTGCAAAAAGCTTGTTTGAATTTTTCTTCCGTTTAGTGCAACACTAATGAACTTCATCTTTCATTAAACAGTTAGTCTGATAAATACCAGACTTGCCCACAAGTTAAAAGTTATTTGATAAAAGCTGCAGATTGTGTTATTTGCATTCTCAATGGTGCAAACTTGAACTTTTCCCTGCTATTGTCAAAGTATGTTACACAATTTTAAAGTTGTAAGTTATTGTTTTTTTGGCAAATTTGCCTGGAGTTTTTAACCTGACATATTCCCCTTAAAATGGCCCTTGTAGTTTAATTCTGTTGCTTAGAACCTTTTTCTGAACATACTTTTATTATTGTAAAACAGTCTGACTCAAGATAAACCATCACTGATATTATCATATAATATAACTTTTTAGGAATATTGCTTTGCTATGAAAATTTTATATTACTATAAAATAAATAGGAAAACAAAACCAAAGACTTTCATTTCACATATTTGGTGCAGAGTAGAGACAGAGTCACTTCTCTGAAAATGAATGATTGGAAAAAGAAAAATAACAATAATCAATGCCTTTTAAAATACTTTTGAACAGGGAAAGTAATGTTTACCGGACATTTTTTTTCTGCTGTTCTCTTTTCATTGATGCTGTAAAATAGCACATGGACTTATTTGCACCCCATGAGCCTGCAGCATGTTTCATTAATTTCCTTTAATCCATCACTCTGCAGCAGAATGCAGTAGGCGAGTCCAGTATAGCAGAAGGGAACCCTCTCTTTCTAAATTTAGCAGTCCAGAGGAAAATGGTGCATCAGCACCCATAATCAATGGCATGTTACGTCACTGTCAAGCTCTCCCTCTCCACTGTCCCCGTCCCTGCTGAAGAAGAAACAGCATTCTCTGTCCCTCGTTGACCTCAGATTGAACTGTCTCCACTCTGCCTATAGGGCTCCTCCAGGGAGCTGGGCCATTTTACTGCACACTTTATTTCTCTATATCTCTGATATGGATGGATGGATGGATGGATGGATATAACTTTACTGATCCCTTTGGATAACTCCTTCAGGGAAATTAAAATTCCAGCAGCATTGCACAGGTGATAAAAAAGGAACAGTAGCAGAAAAGTGTCAAAGTTAACAGTTAGCAAAGATAAAAATACCAACAAAGTAAAGATAAATAGTATGACATTGTACATATTTAACATTAAATAATATTGTAGAGCCAGTTCCTATCAATTGTTAGGGTGGTGGTGGTCCTCTGTCCTCCTCCAATGAAGGCACGGAACATGGCCCACTCGGACTCAATGTCCCCCGCCTCCCCCGGAACATGTTCGAAGTTCTCCTGGAGGTGGGAGTTAAAGCTCTGCCAAACAGGAGACTCCGCCAGACGTTCCCAACAGACCCTCACAATACGTTTGGGCCTGCCAGGTCTGAACGGCTTCCTCCCCCACTATCGGAGCCAACTCACCACCAGGTAGTGGTCAGTTGACAGCTCTGCCCCTCTCTTCACCCGAGTGTCCAAAACATGCGGCCGCAGATCAGATGAAACGACAACAAAGTCGATCATTGAACTGCGACCTAGGGTGTCCTGGTGCCAAGAGCACATTAGTCAATTTCTAATCAGGCTCAAATATATACTGTACATACATTCACACATTCACTTAAAAAAATTGGTGCTGAAGGTTTTTCAGTGTCTTTTAACTCTACATGGTCAAGACCTGTTAACTTCCTGTTTGTGATCATGGTTGCTGGTAGTTTCTCTTTGCCAGCATGAAAAGGATTTGTTTGACAGCATTCATTCAATGAACTTAAAGAAGGGCTATTAATGACAGGAAACCGGTTTGGTTGTTTAGGAAACATCCAGGAACTATTAAGGCTCAAGGCTGCCATGGACTGGAAACTGTTAGACCACCAGTGTCCCTGTCCACAATAAAGCAAGTTTTACATCAGCATGGACTGAGAGGCCAAGAAAGAAGCTCCTGGTCCAAAAGCCACACCTTCGGGCTCAGCTGAGATTTGCAGCTGCCCACTCGGACAAACCAGATGGAGAAAAGTTTTATGGTCTGATAAGACCATAATTGAGCTATTTGTGCACAAAGACAAGATGTATGTGTTAAGCAGTCAAGGTGAGGCTTTCAGACCTGAAAATATTTTACCAGTTGGTTGTTTTAGCATCATCATGCTGTGGTATTGGTGCATTGCACAAAGTGGCTAGAACAAAAAAGAATGAGGACTACCTCCAAATTCTTCAACTTAACCTCAATTCAGCAGCTAGATGTTTGAAGCTTGGACACAGTTGGGTGTTCCAACAGGACAATGATCCCAAACACAGCAGAACTGGTTTTTGATGTGATAAAGCAGCTAACAGTAGGCCTCTAGAATGGCCTTCCCAAAACTCCAACCTCAACTCGATTGAAAATTTGTGAACTGCCCTTAGTTCTTGTTTTTAAAAAAATCATTGAAGTTGTATGTTGTATTACTTTGCTAACCTGGAAAAAGAACAATCCAAATTAAAGCTGCAAGCAGCATTGGGCGGCCCTTGCAGCTCAGCGCCGCTCCGGCCTTGCGACCACGGGAGCTCTGGTGACCGCTGTCTACGCTCTCGCGCCTTTCCTGCACCGTCCACTAGGTGGCGTTTTCAGCAAAAGTCCCAAAATGCCTTCAGTCAGGATCAGTACCAGTCCTGTGCCATGCTGTGAACTTTGACCTTCCTACGTCAAACAGTTGAAGAGTTAAAGCACATGGGCTTTCGTGACCTTGACCTTTGACCTTGTGAACTTGAAGTTAAAAAGGCTGATACTTGACCCATGGGGAGTCTCGTTGTAATGTTTGACCTACCTACTTTGCACCGTTTCAGAGTTACAGTCAGTCAAAAGTCGTTAGTGGGCGTGGCT
>NC_051433.1:26249333-26274980 GCF_001649575.2 Kryptolebias marmoratus
GTGGAGGGTATTTTGAAAGTTTCCAGGGGGCGCTGTGGAGCCATTTTCGTTGCGATTTTTTTGGCGACCTTAAAATACGTAAATTTTTCACCGCCCCGACGCATCCACCAAATTCTGTGACTTTTTGAATATGTTAAGGCCTCCAAATAGCCATTTTATTTTGGGTACAAATAATAATAATAAACAGTAGAGATACAATAGGCCTTCGCAGTCGCTGTCGCTGCTCGGGCCTAATAAATCCATAAAGCCTTAAATTTAAAATTACATTTCTCTCTACGATGTAAACGTCTGACCACAACTGTATATTTTAAAGACAAAACCAAATGTTTTATCTTTTCCAGCCTTTTGCAGCATTTCCAGCTGCAGTGTCTCTCTCTCTTCAGTCAGCATGCCTGCTCTTTTTGGCTGTTATGTGCCTGAAGATGGCAGGAAAGGTAAAAGAAGTTAAAAGACGTGTAGCAATGGTCCAGACCATGGCAGTGAAGAGTAGTATTTTTTCTCAGTCTGCTGAGCCTGAGAGGACCCAATTATTGGATATTTGTGGCACATAGACACTTTCTGCTGACTCTGCAACTAACTGTGTGACGCAGGATGAGGAACCTAACCACAGCTGCTGTCCAGGACTGCTATGAATAACTTTACGTAGCTCTACCCACTCAACAGCTGACTGCAGGACAGCAATAAGACCATTCAGGAGGCCCCAGTGCAGGGCATTTAAACATTTTATACAAAAGGTTGACAGAAGCATCTAAACTAGAGCAAACTGAGGATATGGCAGGCATTAAATTAACATGAATCACTTTCGAACGCTATCACTTTCAACTGGACTCTGTTTTTCTGTAGGATGGATTCTGGTTAATGGTTTGTTGGACTATATTATAGCAAATATTTTATCTTTAAAGAGTAGTAAAGGTATATTCATGAAGGTTGCAATCCGCATTAATGAAAAAAACAGGGAAAAACATTCTTAGTTTAACTAGACATTTTTCCTAAACAGTAGCAACATATTATTTTCTTGGACACTGTTTAAATTTTCCTTACAGGTTTTTAACCATTTTAACACACTGAAAGTTAAAATCGTGACAGGATCAAGATAAAGGGAGCGTTTTTTGTTTGTTTTTTTTGGGGGGGGCACAAAGAGGGAGTGAGTATGCACAAATTAGGTTTCCATGTCATAGTTTTTAAAAAAATTATTTTGAGGGTTTTTTTAAATGCCTTTTTTATTTATTAATTTTTTGTCTTTTACCAAAAACTCTGTTTATCTGTGGAGGGGAGGTGTGTACCTTTTTAAAAAAAAAATAATAATAATAATAATTCCGTGTATTGTGTATGGTGCCTACGCGAGCAGCATCACAGCCAGGCGTCAGAGCTGGAGTTGGCAGATATTGTAAAACAGTTGGAGAGACGTAATCACCAGATGACACAGCCTGTACATATATGGGCTGAAGTAAGATCTTCAAATTACATGTTGTCACTACTACGCACCATCCTTGTCCCACAAGCAGTAATTAATGCTGTACAGTGTTTTTTATTCGAAAGGATCTAGCTGCAAGTACCCACTAATAGAAGTGTCAGAAGTCTCAAAGCCCCTGTGCCTACTCTGAGCATTGTTTGTTTTACTCTTCTTTCCAACTTCTTTGCTAAATCAGAACTCAGTGGATCAGTGTTGAAGAGAGATGTAACCCATCACATAAGGGCTAAACAGATACTGTGTGTTGGGAGGATTGACTGCACATACGTTACATTCAAACTTGAATGTGTCTGATCTTACAGGGCAGTGTAATGTAATTGCTTCAAGGTGTGGAAGAAAATCAATTTCCAGGCACTGTTAGATGAAATCACTCAAACAGGTTTAAATATGTATGGTGCACAACATACAAAGAGCCTTAAAGACAATTAACAATTAACATCAGAGTCCCAGCTCCGAATGGGAAGCTCCGAATCAAAGCTCTGGCCTTTCATCTCCTAACTGAGGCCTATAGAGTCTGAGATGGAGCACTTTGGTTTTATGTCATTTCTCTGAGCATTGCACAGTCTGACCTCGGGGTGAATTTGCTAGGACATCAAGTCCTGGATAGCTTGTTACATGTCTGAAATGTTTTCCACTTGAGAATAATCTTTCTGACTGTAGAATGATGGGACTCCAAAATGACTTTTAATCCCTCCCATATTGATGGGCAGCAACAGTTGCTTCTCTCAAGTCATTGCTGATGTCTTTCCACCTTGTTATTGTTTTAACACACACCTGTTTACTCCAAAACAGCAAACTAACAAAACTCCTGCTTTTATAGAAGTGCTCAGACTGATGATGATCAGTAAATCAATATATTTGATCAGCAGCTGTGGGCTGAAACTGAACCTCTGAAATCCAGTGGAAGCAGCAAGAGTGGACTTAGTGTTTCTCTTAAAGCTTTTTTTCATTTTGGCTTAATTTTTGTTAAATAAATATGGACATGGTGGAATCTGTTGTGTTTTTGTACACTTGAGGTTAGAGGTAAATCATTTTAGAACCTGGTAAAAACCAGATCATTTTTTATGTCCTGATATATAAAATTCTACAAATGAAAGGTTCCTACTGTAAGTAGAGTGGTGGGTGATGCAGAAAATATACTAAATGTTCAAACACTTTCCTCCAGAGCGACAGTCTTCTATATAAATGTGACCTAATAACGGCACAAACCATCCGAGTTAACACAACCAGTTCTTCAGTCACATCTCAGTTACATAATTGAGAGTTTTTGATTGGTCACTATTAAAGAAGCTTCCCTTATAATTGTTTTGGCAAGGACCCCCTCTAATTCCCCTCCCCTCCCTCCGGTCATCCTGCACTCATTCTGATTCCATTCGAGCGCTCCTCTGCTATCCTCAGGCCGTGTCAGCAAGGAGAAGGGGCGAGGGTTTAGGACACACCTCAGTGGGCGCTAGTAGGCCGCCGCCTGGCCCATGATGCCTGACTCATTCCATTCTCCTCCACTTTATTTGCTGACATTCCCATCAGCCCATGCTCTCACAGGCTGCTCATTGTTTTGACATGCTGGCGAGTTCTCTAACAAACGAGGAACTTTACCTCTGATCAAACTAAGTGGGTGTGGACTTGTGAAACACTGACTACTGCATCAGGCTATGACTGAAGGCCCAGTGTGATTGTTTGACAAATGAAAATATTCTGGCTAATTTTTTGCATTTGTGGTATTTTGATTTTCTTTAAGCTTTCAGACAACAGCAGCTGATGTAACACACGGTCTATCCTACACATCCTTTCTGGCTGAGTTGATTTGATCCACTCTGTGAACTGAACTGTTATTGACCTGAAATGTTTTCAACTGAAGCCCACACAGATCACACTCTAGCTCTGCTCCATTTGGCGCACTGACTCGATTCCAGCTTCAAGTATGGTGTTGCCTGTGGCCTGGTTTTGTAAGCCCTGAGTGGTCCCACACACAGCTGAAGACATCATAGGGCGAGGACTTTATCCTGTTAGTCCCTTCCACCCTGTCTTTATTTCACACAGCTAGGAACCAATTTTTCTGCTCCTTTTGTTTAGTCTTTGTCATAGTGGAACAATGTCAATGAATTTAATACAACATACTACCTGAACCATGGGCTTCTTGGCTGCTTTTTGGTTTAATGCTCTCTGTCAGTTTAGGTGGATGTCTGGGCAGGTTTACATTTGTGCTGTACTCTTTTCAGTTTTAGATGATGGATTGAACAGAGCTCTGTGAGATGTTCAACGTCTGAATATTGTTTTATAGCCTCATCCTGCTTTAAACTTCTCAACAGCTTTATTTCTGACCTGTCTGGTGTGACCCTTGGCCTTCATGATACTGTTTGATCACTAATGTTCTGTAACAAACCTCTGAAGCCTTCACAGAACAGCTGGATTTATACTGAGATTAAATTACACACAGGTGGACTCTGTTTACCAATCAAGTGACTTCTGAATGTGATTGGTTGCACTGGACTTTAGTTCGGGGCATCAGAGTAAAGGAGGCTGAATACAAATACACACCACACTTCAAATTTTATTTAAAAATAAAAAATTGAAACCCATGTGTCATTTTTCTCCCACTTCACATTTATGTGCTTTGTTTTGGTCTAAGATGTAAAATCCCATTAAAATACTGTGAATGTTGTGGTTCCAACTTGACAAAATGTAGAAAATATCAAGGGGTGTGAATACTTTTTCGTAACACCATCTTGAAGCAAATCGATGTTGCTGTATCAGATAAGTGCCAAAAACGTCTTTTAAAATGGCGAGACTAGAGTTTTCAGGAGCTGAAGGGAACACTGTGACCTGTTTTTTGTTCTGAACCAAGCATCTTCAAAGCCAAAGTGTCTATTTTGGTTACTTCTGAAAAGAGCAACATTGTGATCTTTTTCACACCTGAAGGGAACTGTAAGCTGCCATAAAGAGAAGTGTTGGAACACGTTGTTTCCTCACAACAGTGTATTTAAATATTCATGGACAAATCTAATTAGTACTTAATTAGTGTTTGTTGAGTGGGCTTATGTTTTGTGTGTGGTCTCTCTGGTTTCCCACTCATCAGCTTTAATGGTGTTAATGTTACGATAAAAGCTGAAAATACCAGCAGCCTCGCGAGTATTCTGAGCATGACTACAAAAAATTTACCGAAGCTTTATGTTGCAGATTTGCATCAAATAGAATTATAAAATGTGTGTCTGTGAATGGATTTAGTGCCTCTCACAAAAACACAATTGTCTGTTTTTAAAGACTAGATTGTAAAAACAGTGTCGCTTTGCTTCTGACTGGTTTTTGAAAGCATATTTTAAATGAACAATAAACGCTACGGGATAATTTTGTCAGGTTGTGAACACAGATTTTAAAAAAATCTGTTGGCTCCACCATCAGTCAGTCGGCAGTCACATGAACTGTTGGATCATCCTTTTCTGAGATTGGCATTAATGTGACAATTTGTTTTGTGATCTGAATCTTCAGCACCTGAGCAGTTCAGTCCTGTTGTTGTTATCAGTTTGAGGTATACACTTGTTCTATGAGCCTTTTCTTCTTTTTGTCAAGTGGATTGTGAAGTTCTTTTTTGACTGCTTGTTCAGCAGCACATAGTGAAGCTATGTGCTGCCACTTTGTTTTATCCAAAGACTGGATATAAATAAAGCTGTAGGAATAGATATTGCCCGCTGCCTTTTATGCCAAAAATATTTAACTAAAATAACCTTATGCTGAGAAGAGACAGAGTTATAGCCATTTTGGTCAAACGTTTTCAATGATATGCTGCAGAAACTTGTGATATTGGGAGATTTTGCAAGATGTTTTAGTGCTCAGAGTACAGTGCCAATAAAAAGTATTCATCCCCTCAGATGTTTTATGCTTTTATTGCTGACATAAATCACTTATGGTCAATATAATTTTTTTTAGAAAATGTATAAATATATAAAAATAGCTTCTTCATTATCATAGTAAAATCAAATTTCTACAGAGTAATACCAGTGTGATGTATGTCCACCCCTTCATTGGGGGTGGACAGTTTTAGTTTTTGAAGTATTACCAGTTTAAAAAAAAAAAATTTCTAATTAAAAAAATATAAAGAATAAAAAATGAAACTCTATAAGCTAGTCTCCCTGAATAAAGACAACAGGTCTAATTGAACAAAATCAAATGCTTTGGTGCAGAAAGCCAATGTCCTCATATCAGAACGCAGGGTCTCAGAAAGTTATATGCACTTTTGTTTAATAAATTCAGATTTAAAAGAGAGGAGGAGAAGCTTTAGTGGGTTTAGTAGTGGATGTGCTGCAATCTATTAGTATTTTCAGCTTTAAAATAAAAAAAAAAACTAAGTAGACCTTTATCAGGACATGATTATATTACTCTCATCTTGTAATATTTTTAGCTTACAGTATATATAAAGCATAAAACAACAAAGAAGAAATGTTAATGTTTTTGGTTTTGGAGTGGCACCCCTGTCAGTAGATCCCATCTGGGCGCCCCGTTTAAAAACTTTCTGGAGCCGCCCCTGGCAGCAGGTCGACGTGAGTTGTTTCTATGCGTGCGCGTGCGTGTATAAGGGGAATCTCCTCCTCAGTCCCACCCCTTCGCCACAGCATCAGGCGCTCGGCTCAGCGCTCCGGATCCTCCGAGCCTCTCCCGTGTCTCTGAGACAAACTCCCCGTCTTCCCGCGCTGCGCCCCGAATCGAGCTGTCCAACACGCCGACCGGCTCCCGTTCCTTCCCGATGTGGAGTCTGAAATGTCCCAGTAGAGGAAGAGCGCCGTGTTTCAGACGCGCTGTTTGCCTCCTGCGCGCGCGGCTCTCGGCGGCCGCACGCGCACCTGAAAGCGCGGCTGCCTGAGAGAGCGACCCGGTGTGATAGCTGAGAGGAGAGGATGGTCCAGAACGTCATTTTTGTGTTTTTCCGCAGGAGACTGAGCCAGAGGCCGGCGGTGGAAGAGCTGGAGAGCCGGAACATCTTGAAGCGTAAGTACTTTGGACAGGGATGCAACTTTTATATCCGCAAACACAAAGAAATCATGGGTTTTCTGCACACAAACAAACAAATAAAGCACCACTGTAGCACATTAAAATCAGGAGATGTTTTGGGCATCCTCAAAAGTGTTTTGACTTTACAGACAATAGACTTTAAAGTATTTTAAATGTTTTTGAGAAGGTTTTTTTTTCAGAATAATTTGATTGGTAAGTAAAATTAATTAGGCTTGAAAAGCTAATCTGAAAGCCTAGCTTACCTTGAAGGAATGCACATCACTCGCAGCTTTTCCTTACACAGTTTTAAACTAAAATCATCTGATGTTGAGAAATGAGTTAAGGCTGTTTTGAGAACGTGAACTTGCGGTATTGTGAGATGTCAGCTACTGATGACTCTCAGCTACTGCCACATTAAGTTTGATATTTGTAAAATTCACTGAGTCATCACCTGTTTTGTGGTGGATAAAGTCAATTAGCTGTGGCGGCTCTTTTGAGTCAGATTTACTCCAAAAGTTATGCAGTTGTGGTTTGTATATCCAGTTATTAATTTCTGCAAGTTTCATCAAAGTTCATTTTATGGTTCATGAGATATTTTGCTAACAGACAGACAAGGATAAAGACATAAATGAACAACTTTGTTCTTTTTTTTAATCTCCCACCACCAAAAAGCAAAAATCTTCAGTTTTATATCTTTCTAAGTAAATGTTTTAAGGACTGTTATTCATTGCAAAGAACCCTTTTTACAGACCTGGGGAACAAAATGCTCCTTTGTCCTGGAATTGATCAGCCCAGCTCCAAGTCACTGAAACACTGGTGTACAGGGCACTACAGTGCACAGCAGTCCCAGCAGTGGGGGGAGGGGGTGTTAGATGGCTGTTGTATTATAGTTCAGGGTGTGTCACAGTCTACAGTCTGCATCCTTCAATCAGATCGCAGCTCTGCCAACTGCGAAAACATTCTCCCTGACCTCAGATTGGAAATATAAATATATATTACGAAACAGCTATGTAACAAGTACCACATTTTGTACTAAACTGTGTCTCCTGGGTACATTGGGCCACCTGTGAGACACTCAGCAGCTGTTCCTGTCTGCCTCCACACAGCAACACACACATTCACCACGACACGGCCCGAACCACAACACATTCCCAGGCAAAAACGCTGCTGTGTTCTTGTTGCTTTAGAACGGCAAATTCTATGTAGAACCCCGGTTCCGAGAGAATTGGGACAATTTGTTAAAATGTAAATAAAAACTTAATGCAAGGTTTTGCAAATTTCATAAGCCCATATTTTATTCAAAATGGAACACAGTGAACGTATCAAATGTTTAAACTAAGAAACTGAAAAAAATAGGATCATTTTGAATTTCTTGGCAGCAGCAGATCTCTTTCAAGTTGGGATGGGGTCATGTTTCCTGATGTGAATCACCACCTTTTTTTAACATTAATCGCTGATATATGCAAGGCCTTCCCTGAAAAAGATGTCATCTGGATGGGAACAGAAGTTGTTCTAAAACCCGTATATATTTTTCAGCATTGATGGCACCTTTCCAGGTGTGTATACTGCCCATGCAGACGCGCTAATGCACCCCCATACCATCAGAGAGGCAGGTTTGTGAGTTGTGAGCTGATAACAGGATGAATGGCCCCTTTCACCTTTAGTACAGAGGATTTGGTGTCTGTGGTTTCCAAAGATCATATCAAATTTGAATTTATTTGACCACAGAACAGTTTTCCTCTTTGCCTCAGTCCATTTTAAATGAGCTTTGGTCCAGAGAAGACAGCAGAGTTTCTGGATGCTGTTCACATCTGACTTCTTCTTTGTATGATAGAGCTTTAAGCAGCATTAGTGGATGGTACAGTGAACTGTGTTTACAGACAATGATTTGTGGAAGTGTTCCTGAGTCCATGCAGTGATGTCCAGAACAGAATAAGAGCTGCTTTTAATCTGAAGACCACAGGCATGCAGTACTGTAATTTTTAAAATCTTTTGACAATTTTATGAACTGTAGATGATGGGATATTCAAAGAGTTCCCAGTTTTTTGTTGAGGAACATTATTCTGAAATTGATCCACTCATTTTTGACACACCTTTTTGCAGACCGGTGACCCTCTGCGTAGCTTTACTTCTCAGTGATTCAGCCTCTGAATTGCTCTTTTTACACCCTGTTCTCTTACTGACCTGCTGCAAAATAACCTGATTATTGGTACAAAGTTGTTTGTTATTCATATCACTTACCTTTACAGCTTATTGTTGCTGCTGGTCCAGCTTTTTAAAAACATGTTGCCGACATAAAGTGATAAATGACCTGTTTTCCCCTAAAAAAATGGTACAATTTCTTAGTTAAAATCTCTGCAAATAAAATGTGTTTGTTTGTGTTTATTTGCAAGCCATTGCAATCTGTTTTTATTTTTTTTGATAATGGTAAATCTTGTTAGTATCCTGATCTGCTTGCCTAACAAGCTCTCTGCACACATCACCCCTGGTCAAGCGTGATCATGCATAAATAACTCTGATAATCTGTGATATTTGGGAGAGCTGCTGAGAATCACCAGGAAGTCTAAATATTACTAATGACAGTGACTGGATCACTTTAACTTGTCTTTCTGGTTCAAACATTCCTCTTTTTGTGTGTGTGTCAACAGAGAGAAATGACCAGAGTGAACAAGAGGAGAGGCGGGAAATCAAGCAGCGGCTGAACAGAAAGGTAAGATCACCTGTTCAGTTCTTTATTTGTCCTGTTAATAATCTGAGAGCGTCTGCTGACACTTATCTTTATTCCCCAGCTCAACCAGCGGCCGACGGTGGACGAGCTGCGGGAGAGAAAGATCTTGATTCGGTTCAGCGACTATGTGGAGGTTGCTAAAGCCCAGGACTACGACAGGCGCGCTGACAAGCCATGGACCAGACTGTCAGCTGCTGACAAGGTTTGAAAGGACCCTTTCTTGACGAATAATCCAACTTTGATTAAAATGATTAGTTGTTTAATTCATTCAGAAAGATGTATAGGAATAATAAATGATTTCTTCCATATTTCTGCCAGTCTGATGATGGCATAACAAAGACACTTGCTTTTCTTCTTCATAAAACCTAGATATTATTATGTAAACCTGGACCTAACACATGTTTGTCCGTTCTCGCTCAGACTTTACCACACCTGGGCTCACGCTTTGTGTTGCTTCTGGTTCCGCAGGCGGCCATCAGGAAGGAGCTGAACGAGTTCAAAAGCAACGAGATGGAGGTTCATTCTTCGAGCAAGCATCTGACAAGGTTGCCATGACACACGTCGTCTTTTTTTTTCTCTCTCTCTCTCTCTCTCTCTCTCTCTCTCTCTCTCTCTCTCTCACGTTCTCACTCTCATCAATGGCTTCTTCTGGTGTTTAACGGGGTCAGTGTGACATTGTGCATAGACTCCAAAGTGCATTATCTAACTGCTTCGCACCCACGAGTGCACAACATGCAGCGCAAAGCCTAAATTTAGCTGCAGCCAGTCCTCATGAGATGAAAAAGTTGGACTATTTTACACCACCTTTCCACAATAATGAATGTTCTTGCTTGGATAGCTTACGTTCTGCTTATGTTGACTCTGTAGACAGGAAAAAAAACCAACCTGAATTAGCAGGGGTTCTGCTTACATAAGACCCCATTATGGAAGAGCATTGTTCAGCGGGCTAATAATAATTCTCCTGACGAATGAAACCTCACTCTGTGAAATGTTTAGGTGGTATCTCATTGGGCTGTGACTGTTGTGAGAAAATAGGCAGATTTTCTGTTGCAGCTTCATTAAATTCGGGATGTTAGCGAGCAGCGAGACGTGCGGCTGGGTTTTGAGCAGCTTGTCTCAGTTTAGCCACCCTCACATTTATGGGTTAATCTACTTTTGAACCGAAGGCATGCAGATGAGGGTCAGTTTTTCAGAAACCATCAGCAGCCATCCTGTTGTTTTCCTGTTTGTAGTTTCTTCCGTATATATTTTTTGGACACTAGTTTAGCATCTTTTCAGCTATTTCAGCCATTCAGGTATCAAAATGTTTAGCTCATTCAGAATATTACAACTAAAAGCTTTGGAACTATTATAGTTTTAAAATATTTATCTTTATTGACATTTTTTTCCTCATTGGAATTCAGTGAGATCCCTTCAGATCCTCTCAAAAACTTTGTACTGATTGAAATCTACTTCAGCATACTTCTCCGTTTGTATCTTCTTATGCTTTTTTGTCTCCTTTTGTCCTTATTATGTCGCTTTATGCCTTTTCTGTTTGTCCTTCTGCTTCTTGCCTCTTTTTCAAACAGATCAAGGAACACTGAAAGTTTAGCTATGAACTCATTGTCACTGTTTTCAGCAAAGACTTTCAGCATTCACACTGCATTTTCACAAAAAATGTACATTTATTTTGTTAATATTTATAATCTGTGTGGTTTTTAGACCTAGACTTCTGCCTCTGATGTTTCGTAGCAGAGGAGAAGGTGTCAAAATACGGCTCTAGCACTCTTGAGTCGGGTTAGAGACACCTGCAACAACTCTGTGACTATTTTAAGAAAAAAATTGTGCAATAGTTGCAGCCCAGTGAGATGCTGGTTATAAGCCTCACTCACTCTTACCTTCTTTTCCCCTCCTTTGCAGGTTCCACCGGCCTTAGCACGGTTTCTTCTGTGAAGAATTGCCTAATCCTGGTTCTGTCAGAGAAGATCTTGCATGGGGTCTTCCATCAGCCCGGCCCCACAGTCCGTGGCTGTCCTGATGTCTGGATCCAGCAGACCTTTGAGGCTATGTCTCTAGAAATGCATCTGCCGGTAGAAGTGGACGCATGCAGCGAGCTCCACTTTTGCTCAGAGGAACATCTTAACCCTCGTCTCCCTCTGTCAGAGGAGCAGGAAGCGTGGTGGGCGTTTGTCTTCAGCAGACACTCAGAGACTTCTTTTTGTAAACAAACTCTTTTGAAAGACTTCCTTTTTGATTCTGCCAGAGGGGAGCGTGCATGTGACCAAGTCGACCAGTCCCACTCCAGTATCAGTCATCGCGTCCTTGAGCTGTGTCCGAGTCTCAATGAGTCAACTGATGAATTTCATATCAACAGTGTAAATGTTGTTCGACAGAAACCTTGTCAGAGTACAAGACAAAAACCCCTTTGTAAGTTCTATTTATTGTCTGCACAATACAGGTTTTCAGTTTGTAACAAACTTTCTTTATCTTTTATACAGTTGGTGTGTTTCTAATTCCATTTTTAAAATCACAGCATCTGGAAAAAAACAAGATTTTAAAGAGCTGGTTTTCTTACAAAAGTCAGAATTACTTTGATAATAGTCGACCCTGCCTCGTGAATGGGTTGTAATCTTTTCCACTTCATCTCAGTCATTAGGGGAAGACTAAAACATTAGCAGCGCTCACCTGGTTGCATTAGATAATCACCAGTTAGTTCACAAAATACTGCTGGTGACCTGTTTCTTAATCGTGTCTTATTATTCTGCTAAGCAGGTTAGTTTGGATCAGTTCCCTCATGAGAACCAGTTCACCCGATGTGGTGCGATTTAATTACAGTTTGAGCTGCTGCGCCACATGGGAGCAAGATACTGTGTTCCCCTGACGTGGCGTCCCGCTTAACTTTAATAACATGAAAAGAAGAAGCAATTAAAGGTCTAGAATTCCTTCAAAGAGGGTGGCACAGCGGTGCAGTGGTTAGAGTTGTCACCTCCCAGCAAGAAGGTTGCAGAATCACCCCTTGCCTGGGGCCTTTCTGGGTGGAGTTTACATGTTCTCCCTGTGCACACTTAGGTTTACTCTGGGTACTCCGGTTTCCTCCCACAGACCTAAAACATGCATGTTAGGTTAATTGATAACTCTAAAATTGTCCCCAGGTGTGAGTGAGAGAGTGAATGGTTGTTTGTCTCTATGTGTCCCTGCGATGGACTTGCGACCTGTCCAGGGTGTCCCCCGCCTCTCGCACAGTGACTGCTGGAGATAGGCACTAGCTCTCCACGACCCGGAATGGAGAAGTGGGTAAAGAAAATGGATGAATGGAATTCCTTAAAAGAATGCAGACCGACCGTTGAGAAATAACAGAGTTGTAGCCATTTTGGTCAAACCTTGAAAAATTCTGCACAAAGAGTAGCACTCAGAGTATGTGTTGTGAATGACTGTCAGCTACTACCATGCCAACTTTTAGCTCAATATCTCTAAAACTGACTGAACTATACAGTTTTTGTGGGTTTTTTTTAGATCCGTTGGCTGTGACAGTCATCTTAAATTGTGTCAGATTCAATGGTTACTGTGGGGTATCACAGTTATTGCTCAGAGCATGAGTTGGGTACCAGCCTCAGCTACTACCCCACTGAATTTTAAGTCAATACCTGTAAAATTGACTGAGTTACAATTGTTTTTGTATTGGCCAATGTTGATTGGCTGTGGCAACCATCTTGAATAGGGTTGACTTCAAAGTTTAATCAGTTGTAGAGGCACATCCAATGATTATTTTCTGAAAGTTTCATTAAAATCCATCTAATGCTTTATGAAATATTTTGCTAACAGACAGACACGGGCAGGAACACAGTTATCTGCCTTCACCATTTGGCAGCGGGTGATAATAAAGGTCCACAGAGCCAAGGTCTCTGAGACACTTATTTCAAAGAACCAACCCCTCTTTTCTGACGTTTAAAAAATACACCAATCCTGGTGTGGTAAAATCTTTATCTGGCATGTTAATAATGGCAGTGCAGTTCTCCGCTGTTATCCTGTAGGTTAGTGAGTCACAGCCCTGCTAAGGGAACATGTGGTAGGTCCACTTTAATCTGCACCACGTCACAACAGGATCCCACAGAGTTTGGAGCAAACGACACCAGAGCGGCTTGACCGGTGGAAGCCCAGAGCAGCCCCAGGCCTGCAGAGGTGAGTGGGAGGAATAGGGGGTGCTCTGGTCACAAATTACAGGGATATCCCAACATCCGAGTGTCCCTCAGTTGGGTTTGGGCCTGAACTAACACTCATACTGAACATATGTTATCAGTTTCAAGCCAAGTGTTGTTATTCCTGTTCCTATCAATAATGAATGGATTATAAATGGGAGTGAACACAGAGTTAGCAGTTACTCTGTTGTTTTCCTCTTTATAGTTTATTCTGTAGTTTTTTGACTGGAATTACTTCAGCATATATCAGCTATTTTAACCATTCATAGATCAAAACATTCAGCAGGGTGAGGACATTCTGGCCATGACCTTTGTTCTTTGTAACTTTTATACTTTTGGAAATATTTATTTTTTTCTCAATGAAATTAAATGACAACTCAAATTGAAATCTGCTTCAGCTAACTTGCTTCGATTTTAGCTTTCAGCTACTGTTCTGCACATTTTAGCTTTTAGCTACTGTTTTGCTAATTTGAGCTTTTAGTTATTTTGCTACTTTTAGCTTTTAGTTCTTGTTTTGCTGGTCTTAGCCTTTAGCTACTGCTCAACTTTTAGCTTTTATTTTGCCAATTTTAGTTTTCATTCTGATCATTTGTACAAACTCTTTTTCAGCTTTTTCAACAAATTTCAGCAGTCATTCAGAGCTTAGTATTCACACTTCATTTTCACAGAAAATGCTGTTTTTCTAGTAACTTCCACTACTGCTTCTCAGTGGAACCAGTGGAGCTGTTCTTCAGGGAACAGACGGTCAGTGTAACCAGAACCTTTTGTGTTGTTCTGTTGTGATCTGCTGCAACAGATTTTTGAGGAGCTGAGAGCTCTGTTTATTCTCTCCTTACTGACTTTAACAGTAAACTGTTAAACCATCATATTACATGCTGCCGCTCCGGTTCATGAGCAAAAAAAGTAACGTTTTATAATTAAAGGCCTAGCATTCCTTAAAGGAATACATATCACCTGCTGCCTTTCATGCCAGGCTTTTACACTGGTACTTCTGTTGAGAAATGCTATCTCAAGCAATATCATGAGATATAACGCTCAGAAGGTGTGTTGGGATGAACTCTCAGTTGCTACCACATCAAGATGTAGCTCAAAATCTGTAAAAAATAAAAAAATGAGTTAGTCATTTTTCCGTTAGCTTATGTTGATCACCTGTGGCAGCCGTCTTGAATTTGAACAGACTCCAAAAAGTAATCAGTTGGACATGATTACTTTCTGAAAGTTTCATTAAAACTTGCCCAGTGGTTCATGAGTTATTTTGCTAACAGACAGACAAGGCTGACACATAAATGCACACACAAGGGCAGAACCTTTACTCTGCCGTTGCCTTTCTGCAGTGAGAGATGACGAGACAACCAAAATCAGCATAATCCGCATTTTATCTAGGCACACCTACTTTATAAAACACTGCTTAATGGACATGAGTACACGAGAGAAAAATATGAGTCCTGATGAGGGAGAACAAAATAATTAAAGTACATGAAACTACAATAAAAAGAGGGAGTGAAAAATATTTTATAGAAACAGTGGATAGAATTGAGGATGTTTTATAGAAAGGGTACCACAGAAGAAGAAAAGGATGGAGGGGCCTGTACCTAAAGACAAAACACTCATACAGACACAGTGGTCAGATCTGTAAACAACTTAATTAACTTAATTATTTACTGTAACTATGACAAGATTTAAAACCTTGTTACATACAAAAGATAAATCTTAACTTATAGAAGACAGTGATGTAATCTCTTATGACTAGAATCCATGATTGTGCAGGTTTTTGTGTCAGAGTTGAAGCCAGTCCCTCTGAGCAAATGTCATCTCTGGGGATCATGCTGGCTCCTCACATGGTGCAGCCTTATGTAACCGCCAACAACAAGCCCCTCATGAAAACCACACATTGATAATAACACACCGAGACAGGGTCCAGCTAAGAAGAACATAGTGAACAGAGTGAAGAACATCCATAGAAAGGAAGAAAACTGAGTCAATAAAACAGGATGAGGGAAATCAGAGTGATTTAAATCTGCAAGACAGAGGAGAAAATAATGAAGATCTATTTAGCTGTTTCTTACTATAATTTTATGTGCACAAACATGACAGAACTTACAGATGTGGTATTTGAAGCCTCACTGAGAGCAGAATTCTCCTTATGAATTAGTTGTAGATGAACAGCCACTGATTACTTTCAGAGAACTTCATTAACATCAATACAGTGGTTCATGAGATATTTTGCTAACCGACAGACAAATAATCACACATGGAATTACATGATCACCCACTTTTCAAAGGCAATGTGTGACAAACATTGTAGGTTACTGTAGAACAACGGTTCTATATTGTGATGATCATTAAGCATGAATTGCTTTAATTGACGGGCTGTATTTACAGTGCTGGGATTTCCTGCTCTCTAAGATGAAACGTACTCATTCAGATAAGGGATCTTAAAGTTCCTGGGTTCTCAAATCAAAAGAATGCTGCCATCTAGTGTTTATAAAGCATATGGTCATGTAGAATGGGCGGGAATTTAGTTCAGCATTTTAGTTTTGTGAAACATTTCTGTACTTAACTTTAAAGCAAGGAAAATAAAGTACAGAACTGAAGTCACAAGTATTCCCTTTTTATTGCCTGCCACCAAGGGCAAAATAGTTTTTGCCTGTGTGTGTGTTCATTTATCTTAGTGTAAGCACTGAATGAGTTTTAATGAAACTCAAAAAGTAATCACTGCATGTACATCATCTGATGAACTTTGGAAATCAACTCAATTCAAGATGGCTGCCACAGCTAACTGGCATTAGCTAGCACAAAAATGGGGTATGACAGTCAGTTTTACAGATATTGAGCTAAGATTTGATGTTGGAGTCATCTTCAACACATAAAGCCCTAGCAAACCCAACACATAAGCAGCACAAACAGCTGCTCAGAGCCTCCAGGCGAGCAGGGGGACCCCCAGAGTGCTTAACTACCAATAAAAGACAAGCTGACACATGGTTTAATCTATATTACCTGTAATTTTAAGAAAGTGAATCTACATAGATTATAATTTGTTAACAAAATATTTAATAATGCTAATGTCTTAATTTATTCTGCTCAAAAAGCTATTAATCATTTTTTGTGGTTACCCAAACACAACACTGAACTTAGCCCTGCCCACTGTCTTCCGTAAGCCTTTTTATTTCAGTCTGACAAATAGTCAATTTAAGAAGTTAAAGATATTCAGTCAAAGTCATGAAGACTGACAAAAAAAGAAATCATAAAGTAATAAAGAAAATCCACTCAATATTTTTTTCTCATATAGCTGTTTAATATGTCCTTACATTAAAAACTTGCTGGAAAATACCACTAGTTTCTTTACCTACAGAAACAGCTGAAGTGACTGAAAACAGGTCAACAGTGGCGACGTCCATGGAAGAACCCTTTGGGATCAAGAAGTCTGACAGTTTGGATGTACTGGTACAAATTTATGCTCAGATTTGTTGAGTAAAGTATGCAGATGAAGTTCTATGTTTACATTTAGTGCATACCTGCATTTCAGAATTCCGTGTCAATATATTTGCAAAACTACTGGATTAAACTCTTCCAAACTACGCCATTTGATGTTGTTCAGGATAATCCTTTTTGATCTTTGATTTTATAATTTGCAATAACTACCTTTAGATGTCAGCTCACTGCAGTAAACAAGTTGTGATAAACACATTATTCACAAGATGATGTGGTCCTACTGGCTTCATCGGACCGTGATCTACAGCTCTCGCTGGAGCAGTTCGCAGCCGAGTGTGAAATGGCCGGGATGAGGATCAGTGCCTCTAAATCGGAGGCCATGGTCTTGAGCCGGAAAAGGGTAGAGTGCCTTCTCCGGGTCGGGGAAGATGTCCTGCCCCAAGTGGAGGAGTTTAAGTATCTCGGGGTCTTGTTCACGAATGAGGGAAAAATGGAGCGGGAGATCGACAGGTGGATTGGTGCAGCGTCTGCAGTGAAGCGGGCGCTGTACCGATCTGTCGTGGTGAAGAGAGAGCTGAGTCAAAAAGCGAAGCTCTCGATTTACCGGTCGATCTACGTTCCGACCCTCATCTATGGTCACGAGCTTTGGGTAGTGACCGAAAGAACGAGATCGCGAATACAAGCGGCTGAAATGAGTTTCCTCCGCAGGGTGTCTGGGCTCTCCCTTAGAGATAGGGTGAGAAGCTCGGTCATCCAGGAGGGACTCAGAGTAGAGCCGCTGCTCCTCCACGTCGAGAGGAGCCAGTTGAGGTGGCTCGGGCATCTGGTGAGGATGCCTCCTGGACGCCTCCCTGGTGAGGTGTTCTGGGCACGTCCCACCGGGAGGAGGCCCAGAGGAAGACCCAGGACACGCTGGAGGGACTATGTTTCTCGGCTGGCCTGGGAACNACCTTGGGATTCCCCCGGAGGAGCTGGCCCAAGTGGCTGGGGAGAGGGAAGTCTGGGTCTCCCTGCTTAGGCTGCTGCCCCCGCGACCCGACCCTGGATAAGCGGAAGAGAATGGATGGATGGATGGACATTATTCACAAATGACGAAGTACAGACAATATAAACATACCTGAGGACAGGTGGAGAAGTCTCAGAGAGAGTTACAGGAATCACTTGATTGCAATGATCGCCTCAAAAGGTTGAGCAGCAGAATATTAAGTTGTGGGTATCATCCTTTCTGTCAAGGCCAGTATCATTAGTGTTTGTTTTTCTTTAATAATTCTGTTGAACCAAAGTTTAAAATCAATGACTGATTTTCACGAGATGATTATTAGTAATTGTTTCTTTGTATTACTTTTGTCAGTTTCAAGTTGTTTCAGTGACCTCTGTTGGTTTTTCTTTCTTTAACAAAAGGGCTCAAACAAATTTATCCATGTCTGTAAGTTAAACTAATTTGACTCTACATTATGTGGGTAAATGTAGTGTAGTCCCTGCAGGAAACACATAGCTGTTCTATAAAAAGGCCTGAAATGTTTATTAGGATTCTGTGTAGACAGAAACAATGACGTTATGATTTAAAGTCTGTCATGCAGCTAATGGTGTCACAAACTGCTGAGGAATCTGGGCTCTCATATCACTGGAAACTCTGTGGTGAAAGGTCAGCTCTCCCTGTGATCCAGCAGGCAGGCAAACGTTTCTTCTTATAATCCTCCTTACCAAGCAAAGCAAGCCTCTGAAGAATGGGGTCAAAGCTCACCGCAGAAAGGACACGAGCTGTTCAGGTCGCCTGCAGATCATTACCTACACTCCTTTTGTGTAAGATCAGCTCAGGGAAAAAAAAAGATTTCCCTCAAATTCTGGATTAAAATGGGTCTCTGGATTTGAAAAAGTGATCACAGAGATGAGAGATAGTTCAGACTCTTTGAAGTGTGGTTCTGAGAAATTAGGGTTGATATCTTACCCGTTGTAGATAGTTACACAGTTATACAGTTTAATTTTTATAGGTCTGATGAGCTGATGACTAGTCTGAGCAGAGCCAGGAAGAAAGTAAACAAATCCTAGTATTGCTTAAAGAAATACTTGTCATTCGCCAGCTTTCATGCCAAAGTTTGATGGATGGAGGATGGAGTTGTAGTCGTTTTGGTCAAACCTCATGCAATAATCTGTCCCACTCAGTGTTGCAAAGAACTTTCAGCTACTACCACACCACATTTTACCACAACATTTCTAAAATAACCTAATTATACACATTTTTGTGTTTTATAAGCTGAGATGGCTGTGGTGGCCATCTTGAATTGAGTTGGCTTAAAAAATAACTAGTTGTAGATGTACATCCAGGGGTGGAAATTAAATCTTTTTTACCAGCCACTCAAATATTTTACCAGCCAATATTTTTTGTTGTGACAAAAAGTTATTTTATATGATGATGATGATGATGATGGAGGTGGGTGGAGGCAGTTGTGGTGCCCTACAAGCTGAACAACACCTCTTTCTGGACACTGAATGGAAATAACTAGATTTTTCTTATTTTATTTTAAACCATTAAAAGATGCATATCTGTACATAAAAATTCAGACAAGTGATATTTATTTATGTGGAGTGTTTTTGAAGTATTTTTTTGTGCTTTTGAAAGTTTTTGTATGTAAGTTGTAATGTTTTTCAGACACTTGCTGCTTTTAATGCATAGATCTATTTGTGCTACCCGCTTATATTTAACAGATAGGATTTTCTGATGAAGGAAGTGATTTTTGTGGTTTTAGAAAGGTTTTCGTCGGGGATATAAATTGTTCCAATGCTATGCTAAGCATAGCTCCTAAGCTTCCACTTCAGTATCCGATGATATTTAACATTAACACAAACCGCTATAGTTTTCGGTTTGTAAACATGACGGTAGCAGTTTTTGACGGGTAGCACCAACCGTTAGACATGGCTGATTAGCCGTGCTACGGTAGGAAAATCTGATGAGGAAGCACAGATCGTCAGAACACCGGCCGTAGGCGCGAATGCACACTGACCTATGTCATTGATTTAGTTAAAAAAAAAACGTTGTTTAACTTTCGGTTCTTCCCTCGACTACTCTTGAAAAACATTTTTGTTGTCTGCCACCCGCTTAACTCCCGAAATGTTCCGCCACATTGCTAATGCTACTTCTCAAACAGTTTGTTCTTCTTCTTCTTGATTTTTATTGGTGGTTGGTAAACAACTTATGGAATCAATACCGCCACCAACTGGTAAAGAATGTCTGCTAAACTTTTCTCCATATAAGTCATTGCATTGGTCATTGCTTTTCTCCTTCTTGCATTTAGCAGCAACTCGAGCACATTGCTGCCCCCTATATGTCAAGAGGACAAATAACACCTTTTCTGTTCAAATTGCCAACCCATCACAGTGGCGTGTGTGTTGATCAAATTAACCTGCCACTTCAAATATTTACCGGCATTTGGCCGGTGGCGGGTGCTAATTTCCACCCCTGTGTACATCCAATAATTACTTTCTGACTACTTTCTAACAAATTCATTAACATCTGTTCTGTGTTTCATGGGATATTTTGCTAACAGACAGACAGACACATAAACACATATGCAAACAGATACAAACAAAAACATTATTGCCTTCCTTTGTCCTTTGAATCAGAAAATGATTCAAATCAGAAAATGATTTAAAGTCTCAGTACTGAAAAAGTTTGACCAAATAATTTGTTTCAGGTGAGACAGGAAGTCCAGTGCTATAAATCAAGGGTGTATTAAATGTGGGTTACAAATCTGTAGCTATGCTTAAAAAAATGGAAAAGAAAACACACAGCAGGGTATTGTCCTTGGTGCAGTCAATATAAAGTTGGTCGAAAGGCTTGAGAAACAGTTTGACTTCCATTCCAACACTTCAAATTAAAAGCTCAAAGTTGAAGCTGAGGTTTAAAACCTAATTGACAAGGTTGCAGCTCCCCCACGTGGCCACTCAGGTGAAGTGCAGCAGGCTGTCCTCACACTCCCTTGGCACGGTCACCTTGTAGCTGTGGCATGACAGTTTGTAATTGTTGCCGTTGTTGTTGTCCCAGTGTTCACATCCTTTTACATGGTAACAGATGGCAAATTCCAAGATGGCCCCTGGCTGCAATATGAAGGGTGGGACAGGCAGATGAAACCTGAACAGATCTGTTTCTGAGGCATGGTGCCCAATTGATACCCAGGATGCTGTTGTGTCTGTGTGTGTCCTCCAGTTGGTGAAAGAGTAGTGTACTTTGACGTTTTTCTCAAAAGCCAGATTAAGTACCTGTACGGTGCCCGTAATCCCTTGCTCTGAACACACCACCTGCTCCAAACACACTCTCTGAGAGTGTAGACGCTTTAGGAAGTCTGGCTGAGCCCCCAGATTTTCAGGGAAACAGGGTTTGAAATAAGGCAGGCTCAGCTCTGCTGACTTTCCAAAAATTAGTTCCGAGCTCATCATTAGCCTGAACATAACATGTTGGGGTATCATAGGGTGCTCTTGAACTTTGAAAACCTTAACTTCTTCCAGATCAAGGCCCAGTGCATCCACGAAGCGTACCTGACCCCGCCTTAGTTCCTTCTTTGTTTCCGAACACGAAGGAAGAGACTGAGCTCGTTTCCTCCTGATCGTGTTTGTTGGGGTGGCACTGGGAAGGTTGTCCTCTAAATCTTGCTCCATTATAGAGGAAAGTTTTGGGGCCGGGGGCCGGATCCGAACAGGAGCTTTAGAAGGCTGAGGTTTGGGATCATAGATGTCTCGCAGGCGGATGGTTGTGGTTATCCTGGGAGGAACTGTCTCACCAAGAGACTCAGCCATGTTCTTCATATCAAATATACCTTAAACAAATAGAACCCAATATTTTGTTATTTCAGGCCAAATTACCTGCTGTAGATTACCATTTTAAATAGTTGTTATTTAGCAAGACCAAGAATAAATGGACTTATGACAAACAGTGCCACTTCTTCTCCTGTTACAACCACAACCTCTAAGTATTTATTGGAATTTTATGTGATAGACCAACACAAAGTAGAGCATAATTGTAAAGTGTAAAGAAAATGATCCATGGTTTTGAATTTATTTATTTTTTTACAAATGAAAACCTGAAAACTAAGGCATGCATTTCAACCCTTTGAGTCAATACTTTGAAGAACCATCTTTTGCTGCAATCCCGGCTGCAGATCTTTTGGGGGTTGTCTCTACCAGCTTTGCACATCAAGACACTAAAATGTTTGCCCATTCTTCTTTATAAAACAGCTGCAGCTCATTCAGATTGAATGGAGAATGTCTGTGATCAGCAAATTTCAAGTCTTGCCAAAGATTCTCAGCTGGATGTAGGTCTGGACTTTGACTGGTCCATTCTAACACATAAATATGTTTTGATCTGACCCATTCCATTGTAGATCTGGCTGGATGTTTCAGGTCATTATCCTGCTGGAAGGTGAACCTCCCCTCCAGTCTCAAGTCTTCAGCCTCTAACAGGTTTTCTTCCAGGACTGTCCTGGATTTAGCTCCATCCATCTTTTCATCAACTTTGAGCAGCTTCCCTGTCCCTGCTGAATTAAAGCATCCCCACAGCATGATGCTGCCACCACCATGTTTCACAGTGGCTATGGAGTGTTCAGGGTCATCTGCAGTGTTGGCTTGGTCTGATTTGAGCAGAGCATCTTCCTCTTCTCAGCTCTGTGAGATTTTCAAAGTCTAGGATATTGTTTTGTAGCCTCATATTGCTTTAAATGTCTCAGCAGCTTTATCCCTGACCCGTCTGTTATGTTCCTTGGTCTTCATGATATTGTTTGATGACCAGTGTTCTGTAACAAACCTCTGAGGCCTTCACAGAACAGCATGATGTATACTGAGATTCAATTACACACAGGTGGACTCTGTTTACTAAGTAAATCACTTGTGATGACAAAACCATTTATCATTTTCCTTCCACTTCACAATTATGCACTACTTCATGTCAACCTGTCAAACAAAATTCCAGTAAATAGTTTCAAGTTTGTGGTTGAAGCATGATGAAAATGTGGAAAAGTTCACAAAGGATAAACACTGTTTAAGGCATGTTAAACACGTTGAAGAAGAATCCTACCTTTACAGTGTGTTCTTGTAGAACTGGTCTCTTTCATGTGACCTTGTGTGCTATCTGGAAGATGTTTTGAACCCAGGTGCAGCCACATGACAGGAGGAGACAACCTCTGCCAACAGATGCAACACTCCAAAGGAAGACAGATGCAACACCTCAAGAAGAAGAAAAAATCTATTATGCTAGAACAAGCTACTAATAGATGGTCTCAAGATAACTAAGAAATAATTCAATCTCGCCAACAAACCCACCAGTGACTGCACTAACAACAGGATTTGTAAACTCTGGCTCCCGCTCTTTTGACCCCACCTCCTGACATATAACATGAGACCTGAACTGGGACTGGGACATCTATGTGGGTATTTATAGCAGCGGGGCAGTGTCTCTGTATTTCATTGCTACAAGTGTTTTCTGAAGCGTTCCTGCCAGTAAAAGATTTTATGGTCTTTAATTGCCCTTCTCCCAATTTTTCCAGGTTTGTTGGTGGCATCTTACTCAAAATGAGTAATTCCTGTTACAACTGAAGTCTTATCGCTTCTAAATATCATCTTTGTATGTTTCAAGAAAACATTTTCCAACTGTCTTATCCAAGTGATTCACACTAATTTATCTTACTATTATACTACCTGGGGTTTGGACTAAGATCTTACGTTGAGAAATAAAGTTGTAACAACAATTTTATGTGTTGGCTAATTTTGATTAGTTGTGGTGGCCATTATGAATAAGATTGACTCCAGACATTAATAAGTTGTAGATCTACATGTTGTGATGAAATAAAGACAACAGTTAAACTCAAGAACTTTATTATTATTATTATTATTTATTACAGTAATTACGCCAGCCGCCGTTACAGAACATGATGTTGTCTCATTCTTCTTTATCTCACTCTGTTATTCCTACCAGCACAGTCTCTTCTGCCCTACTCCGTCACAGCAGCACACTCTAGTGACAAGAAATAATATCCGCAACAGAACATAAATGCATTCACTGTGGAAATCTAAGAACACAGCAGTACATTCAGTGATTACTTTGAGAAAGTTTCGATAAAATTCATCCATTGGTTCATGAGAGATTTTGGAAAAAGACAAAACACACACAGACTCAGGCATAACCATGATCGGCTTTTGGTGACAAGTAATTAAAAAACAAAAAAACAATCTCGGATAGGACATAAACCTATAGTTTAATGTTCTAGTGGCAAAATAATTTGACAGCCATGTTATATCAGAAGCCACTTTATTTGTATAAAAAATGTACAGCTGAGTTCTGAGATGTGAGCGGGGATGTACTGAATCTAGACTGGAGGTGTCCAATCCCGGTCCTTGAGGTTCACTATCCTGCATGTTTTACTTGTTTCCCTGCTCCAACACACCTGATTCAGTGGTTTAATTACCTCTTCATGTTCTGCAGAAACCTGTTAATCACTCTCTGATTCAAATCAGGTGTGCTGGAACAGAGAAACAAGTAAAACATGAAAGGTAGTGGCCCTCCAGGACCAGGGTTGGACAGCTCTTTATCTAAAGTCACCAAGATAGAAGTGTTTGTCACAGATGGACCAAACAGCAGAAGGCAGGAGGATATATGGACAGACTCAAAGACAAACAGTGTTGGACTCTGTGATTGGCAGCAGTTTGATGAGAAAAAAATATGTAGAGTTTGCAGCATTTCAGTCAGTCCTGACTCTCAGCAGCAGTCCTGTGCCGACCTGACACGATGAGGGAGGAGAAGTTCCACCTGTCCTGCAGAGAGACGTCCAGGAAGATCTTCTTTCAGGTGCTGCCTTCATACCTGCTGGCTGGGCAGGGCATGGTGACAGCCGGGGTGCTGCTGGACCGGGTGCAGGTCAGTCACACAGCAGCTACTGTTCAGTTAGACACCTCTGTGATACCAGGATGTTTGATCCAATATCTACAAGAGTTACAAAAAAACCCCAAACATTCAACTAACTTCACTCATTGAAAAAAGGTTTTGACAGGCTTCACCTCTGTAAGTAATTGTTGGTTATGCAAACTAATTTGGGTTGTTGGGCCAAAATAAATGTTTTTCTGCCTTTGATAGTTTGCATTTTTTGACTGAGGTAAGTTGTTAAAACGTTTAACTAGGTTCACATTTCAAAAACCATCGATGTATTTTGTTTAAACACATGTCCAAAGCTGCCCAACGTGAAGTTTTCAGATGTTTGTGTTGGGGGGGTAATGGAGGGGTCATGATGACCAGATAGGTCTGTAAGGTGACCTTATCCCACAGTAATGAATAAATAAATAAATCTCAGTGATAAAATGCTGCTGCTTTTGACTCTAAAGCGTAGTGAACAAAAAACAAACAAACAAAAAAAAAACCCATTCAATTATGTAAAAAGACTTACTGTGGAAATGTTGATAATTTCTCTAAAAAGCAACAACATTTTAAATCTATTATTGTTAGTTACTGTATTTAAATCTTTTCCTAACATGAGTGCAATTGAAGTTATTTTCAGTGTCTTTTCTGACCAAATCTAAATTGTAATAGAAAACATTAAATTAAAGTAGCATTCCTTAAGAGTAAGCTACTACTGAGACTGTTCAAAGTGTATCCAATGTTGAATGCAAACAATGACTTTTGTTTGTTGTTGGCAACAAAACCTAACTCTGCTGATTTCACTAATTACAAATTACAGGTGCTGGTCATAAAATTAGAATATCATGAAAAAGTAGATTGATTTCAGTAATTCCATTTAAAAAGTGAAACTTGTATATTATATTCATACATTACATACAAACTCATATATTTCAAATGTTTATTTCGTTTAATTTTGATGATT